>NC_143582.1:97058502-97417310 GCF_048544385.1 Mastigoproctus giganteus | reverse complement strand
TCATCCTATGCGTTTCCCTCACCCGAAGGTAACTATCCAGATGACCTTTGAATTTCTCCAAACTGTCAGCCCCTACGTAGGCAATTTATTCCAGTAATTTATAACTCGCTGGCTAAAATAAAACTTCCTGTAGCCCAATCTAAATATCTCCCCCCGTAACTTGAATTTATGTCCCCTAGTTCTAGCATCATTTATAATCTTGAAAATTTCGTCCTCATTCATTTTACTGATGCCTCTCAGAGCCTTAAACACCTCAATCAAATCTCCTCTAAGGTGTCTAGTTTCCAAACTCTGCAACCCACATATTCGAAGTTTTCTTCACAAGGACGCCCTTTTGCCGATTTCACCAGCGAGTTACCCGTCTTTGCACCCTTTCAAGAAGCTTGATGTCTTTCTTTAGGTGCGGTCTCCATACCTGAACACAGTATTCCAAGTGTGGTCTAACAAAAGCCTTATATAATGGGATTATCACGTCCCTATCTCTACTTGCAAAAGTTCAATAGATCATCGATAGGACACCATGGGCCCTCCTTGCAACCTGTTTACAATGCTCAGAGAATTTCATGTCTGACCGTATCGTAACATCCAAGTCCCTTTCTTCCAGTACTGGGTTTAGTTGAACTCCACCAAGTGAATTAGGCGCCTCCGTAGCCAGGTGAGCAGGAACAGCAGTGCGTAGCACACGCTTCTTGATTACACTTGGGTTCGAGTCCGTACCCACCAAATACGGAGGATGCGGAAAGGTCAGGGAATGACCACCGCATAACCTCGGAGCAATATATCCTTAGTTGCTAATGCTCCTAAAAGCCAAATAACAAACAAACGAAGTGAATAAGTTATTTTGGGATTACTGTTTCCCAGGTGTAATACCTTACACTTTGTTGGATTAAAGCATAGCTGCCATTTTTCTGACCATTCCTGAAGTCTGTCTAGGTCTCTCTGAAGAAGCTCAGCTTGACAGTGATCATTAACTACTCTACCAATTTTAACATCATCTGCACATTTAGACATCACGCCCTCTATCCCTTCATCAATGTCGTTTATGAAAATTAAAAACAACTGTGGTCCTAATACTGATCCTTGGGGAACCCCACTTCTTACATCAACCCAATCTGAGGAATAGCCATTTATCACAACCCTCGGCCTCCTGCCCTGAAGCCATCCTGATATCCATCTAAGGATATTCCCAGTGATTCCAACCTGTTCCAGCTTATAAAGCAACCGCTCATGTGGGACCGAGTCAAAAGCTTTGCTGAAATCTAAATAAACAATGTCGAAATTATTCCCTAAATTCACCTCTTGAGTCACCCTTTCAAAATAGCGAATCAGATTTGTTAAACATGGTTTTCCCTTTACAAAACTGTGCTGAGTATCCTTAAGAATTTCGATTCTATCCAAATGATCTTGATCATTGCCTCCATGATTTTCCCTACCACTGAAGTCAGACTAACAGATCGATAATTTCCCACTTCACTCTTAGAGCCACCCTTATGTATAGGAGATACATTGACACTTTTCCAATCCAAGGGAATCTCCCCAGAGTGTAGTGATGCTCGCATAATAAGCCTCAATGGTTCAATGCACTCACTTGCCGCCTCCCTTAAGATTATAGGGTATATTCCATCAACTCCAGGAGCCTTAGTGGCCTGTAGGCTCGAAAGTTTTTTCATCAAATAATCTTGCGAAATTTCAATATCATTAATTACATATTTTTTAACTTCGCTCCCACAATTTCCCATTGCCACAAAAGGTTTTTCATTTGTAAATATCGATGCAAAATAACTGTTGAGTTCATCTGCAACGGCAGCTGGTGTATTTAGTATTTTCCCCTTTCCTTTACGTAAAGTTCCGATCTGGTTTGTCTTGCTCTTCTTGGCATTTATATATATGAAGAATTCTTTATCCCCCCCCCCTCTTTGCTCTGTTTGCTAGTGATTTCTCATAAACTACCTTTTATTGCTCTGTAACCTTTCCATGCCACTTTTTCTGCTCAAATAATGTGGCAACTTCACTATTCATCCAACTTGGAACCCTCCTCGTGGAGTATTTTTTTTAAATGGTAAATACGCATTCAAGGCATCTGTGATTAATGTTTTAAAAGCATACCACAGTTCAAATGTATTCATTCTCTGCGCGATATCTACCCAGTCAATAGAGGCCATGTAGTACCTTAAGGCATCGTAATTTCCTTTTCTGAAATTATAACCTATTCCTTTGCCTTTTACTGCTGCCACCTCTCTCTTCATCATTCACTGGTTCCTCTACTGTCAGCCCTGTTATGTCATTACACAGTGTATTTAGGGGAATGGTTGGGCCTTGTAAATTTGAAGGAATTTTATATAATCAGATTAATTAAATCATAATAAAAATAAAGTATTATGTAGTATCAAGTGTACGTATATATTGTACAGAAAAGATTATGTAAATTTATATAGCCATATTAATAGCTATGAATTGTAAATGGTATACACGATACACACCAAGTTTTGTGTTAAATATAACCATGAGTTTTCCAGAATAATACTGGAACAATTTCTAATAGGAAGGATTTAATTATGCATGGGTAATGCACACACATTTCTACTACCAAGGTAGTTTTAATGCATCGTTTTAATTAATCTCATATTGCGAATACCTTGTGATTATCCATGCATAATTAAACTCCTTCATACACAGGCATTTAGCCAAGAAATATCTTTTAGAATTTCTGATAGATTGTTGTTTAGAGATGGCCTCGATTTTCAAGTATATTCAAAAGTTTAAACTGTACAATGATATGCTAATGTATAAAAACAATGATGTATAAATATGGACGTCAGTCCAGAAAACACGGTATTGTATGATTAAATAAACGAAAGAAAAATAAAAAAGAAATGTTCTTTGAGATAAGGAACTCATGTTTATTACGGCGGAGGGAGAGAGCCATTATGTTTGATTATGACCATGAAAGTGGCAGAATTCAACTCAGCGTAGTGAATTCTTTTTATATGTACACAGTGCGGCAAAAAATAATGAGACTGAATTCAAATAAAAAATAAATATTTTCTTACTTTTACCTCAGAATATTTCCCTAGGGATCGAACACTTATTACAATATTCATGCAAGCTTTGCTCTCATGGGTATCACAGTTGGAAGAATCGCTGTTCACCCCACAACGGGTGGAAAAGACTTGAGTTCGAATCCCGTCGATGACTTGAGGAATTTCAGTGGGCCTTTTTCAAACGTGGCTGAGTTAGTCGGTCTCAGGCGATGGTAGCATGGTTTTCGTCCAGCAAACAAAATCGACCACAGAACATATGCAATTTACAGACAGTATACACGGAGCAATACGGCTTTAGTCGCTGATGATCCTAAAATCCCACTACAATAACAACAACAACGTAGAAGCTTTCTGGAAAGACTTTGAAAACTCGTCTTCTGTCTCATTCGTCTGAATGTCACAAACACTGTCAAATCGGCATCTCCCAAATCACAATTTCAACTTGGAAAACCGAAAAACAGTCTGCTGGAGTCAGAAGATTAAAGAGGGAGATACACCACCATCACCTCTTTGAACAAAATCTTTGCAAACATCCAATCGTCTGAGGGTTTTTTTTTTCCCTCATCATGCAATGCGTAACAAACTTCGCAAGTTTTTTTTTTCTTTTTCCCAAGTGGAAAAAAAAATATCGCAATTATGTAACTTATCAATTCCTTATTGACATTTAACTCACTTCATGGGAAATTGTGCATTTTATACAGTAATTCGGGCTGCAGGTCATTTTCGGTCGTCCACTTCCAGGATCGTCTGGAAGTGGACTTTAAAACGGTTTAAGCCATCGAAATGTTTGTGCTCGGGACAGAACCTCATTTTTCCCTAGCCTTTTCATAAAACCTGATGTTGATCCGTTCTTTGGTTTCTGAGGGTGTTTAAATTAGCCACACACACACGTCTGTCCTACGAACTGGTATCGAAAATTGTGTGCGACTTAAAATTACTACAAAAGTGACCAACGTGGTTGTCCTGGAAGTCGTTTGTTTGTTTGTTATTTGGTTTTTAGGAGCATTAGCAACTAAGGCCATATTGCTCCGGGATATGCAGTGGTCATTCCCTGACCTATCCGCATCCTCCGTATTTGGTGGTGACGGGCTCGAATCCCGGTCTAATCAAGAAGCGTGTGCTACGCACTGCTGCTCCTTCCCACCTAACTACGGAGGCGCATGGAAGTCGTTTGAAACATATATGTTGAACACGTTTGAATGAATAAGCACTTTGAAAGAGCTAACCGAATTTAGAAGGGAGATGATTGATTTAATGAGGAGAAAATGTCCGTGCCCGCTGTTGCATCCAATGTTTAATCCAAACAAGATTATAATTCCTGGACGGAATTATAATCTTGTTTGGATTAAACATTCCACAGTCGGCAGTTGACAATTTCTGAAGAAATGCAACTCCAGATGTAACACTGAGTTCAAGAAATAAGCAAGTAGGTGAAAAATACTGACTCAGAGTAGCCAGCATCTTGAGATGGCTGATTATTTCATCTCACCATCAGACCTAAAGAATTATAATCTGTGTTTGGACCTGCAAGGGAGTACAAGAAAACCTCTAAGTATTTACTAGTGATGAGCTACAAGCCAGGAATTTTCATGGAATGGCAGCCCACAAGCCTTTGACAACAAAACAAATTCACACTATCAATTGGCATGGTGAAAGGCATACCGAACTTGAACTTTTGGATTACTGAAAATTGGTCCTGTGGAGGAACAATACACGCTAGGTACTCTTCCAGTCTGATGGATATATTTGGGTATAGAAGGGTGCCTGGAGAACGCGTATTATCTGTGTTTTGTTCCCAATTTCTACTAATTTAAGAAATCATGTTGAAGACGTCATTAAGGCCAGACGCGGGCTTACGTGCTACTAGTTTCTTTGAATAATCTATTTGTTCATAATTACAAGTTTCTCATGACATTTGGTAGGATAGTGTACATAATAATATCTAACTTTTCACTAATACGTATGGTCTAATACCTAAGTTTATAAGATTATACAGGGTGGTATACAACTTTCTTTTGAAATAGTCCGTGCTCTGGGATCCTTGAAAACCTGTGCTGATTCACTAACCCCCATTGTGAAGAAGAATCAGTAGGGTGTGCGGTGTGCTCTCTACCCTTAAAAAGAGCGTCACATTGAATGATACATAAACTATTTTTTTCTGTATATGATTAAAATTTAGGTTTAATTTTTTAGGTTGGTTAGTCACTGCGTGTAATAAATCTCAGGAGATAACGGCGGTCGGATATCTTAATTTAACTAGATGTGTATAAACTCTGGTTATGTGGTGTCATTTCTGGAAGAATTAACGGCATTATATTTAACTTAAGTACTTCTCCCCCTCACCAGATTGGATTCTCGATCATATTGTGTTTTTATAAAGCGTAGAATTTCTGTTTATTGAAATTTTGCAATCGTTGAAGATTTTATGTTGGACTTAGATCACGTACCTTTTCGCTGCAAGGATTATTTTGACTTCCGTTTCTAGTATTATGGAGGAAGGAAAAATGTGATTAAAAGGATATTTTCCATGGAATTAATAACTTGGAATTAATAATCAACATTATTTTATCGTGATTCTGTTAAATTTCTTGGGTAAGAAATAGTTTTTTGAGAAGTTGGAAAATTGACTAAATTGTTCTTTAGAAGTTATTTAACTTTCAAGAAGATTAAAATTAGTAAAGCTTACTGGAATTTGGATACATTAAAATTATGTATCTGAAAGTCATATTGATATTTTCTTCTGTAAGTCAACCGTTTAATGATTTATGGATCAACTGTTTGATCTTCTGCAGCACCAACCGTCTTTAAGGCCAGTCTTCATCTTGAGTTCTGAATGTTTCTGTGGCTTTCGGGTAAAATGAAGCTGCAGATAATTCCTTCCAGGAGAAGACTTTTTAGGAAACATTGTGACTTCCCTCCATTATATCAGTGTAAAATTATCAAGCTGTGAAATCCCGTTTTGAATATGCTTACTGGCATTGAGGAATTTAAATCCATGGACTTTCTCCATTAGTAGATGCTTCACTCTTCTCTACAAATCTGTTCTTTGTTTGGCCTCGTAAAATATCCAAAAGAGTTCCAGAAGGTTTTTTATGATGCTTTAATGCCGTTAACTCAATGGGAGATTGATTCTAATATATGGAGACATCAGCGAGCTTTCAGGTCATCTCTAAGAAACTGGTGACTCTGGAACTAATTTATGATATATCGGCACAGAAGGCTGTATGTTTTTTTTTTTATTACAGTCATTCCTCTCTTAGCCCCACCATGGATATGTACGTCGAACGCCTTATTTTATTCTTTGGTAATAAAATGATATATAAATTGCTCAAATAAAGGCACTGTTCTCTACTTTAGAAATATGTTTTTCGGAAAAAATTATGTGAACATTATCCAATCCATAAGCCCCTACTGACCTTCACCCTTGAGTTGACCTATGTTGCTACTGGACACCGTGATGAGGCCAATAATTACAGAGGGAGCTGTCCCGTATCGGTAGAACTAGCCGCTAACAACCACTGCCTGCCACTAACCCTGAATTATACATTTAACGCCTGCCAGACAACCTCAGTTCCGGGGACGGAGTTCTCCACTGGATGAGGGGAAAGCAGAGAGAGAGGAATAAGAAGAAATTGTTATTACAATGGAGAGATACCGACAGTCTTCGCTAAGAGAACTGCCCAGATGCTCCCCTACACTCCCCTCAATATTCTTTATTAGAGATTAAAGTGAAAAAATAGGCATAAGTTTTTAATCGGGCGAGGATGAGATGTTGGATCAAATGCCACTTCTTTACACATACGGCAATTTAGAAATAATGGCCACTGCATTCCACTGATATATTACTGATTCAAACTTACCACACAGCTGATTTGGGCCTATCCATTTTGTACAGCAGGGAAGATGGTTACTGTCGTATAAAACTATTTTCCAGTTGTACAAACGTACATTTTTTCTCTAATTATTGTATTAGTAACATAAAATTCCTAGCAACAGCACTAACCGATCAATCCCAGTCATTTTTAGTATAAGTAAAGTTTCGTATATTAGACCAGTGAGTGGAAACCACTTATTGATCTCAGGTTTATAGATTTTTATAATTATGGAAAAAATGCTTCCAGATTCGATAAGTAAAATAACCCAGAGAAATCACAAGTGATTATCTAAACTACACAGATGGCTATTAATAAAATTATGGAGGTTTTTCGCCATTTCCCAGAGGGCCACTCTCGGTGAAAATTGGCATCTCATCATTGGGAAGCCTGGCATTTTGATGAAAGATTGCTAATAAAAAGCGAACTGTAATACTCACATTCTTTTATGCTTGGCAAAGCCATTTCAAATTCCAACCAGAAACCTAAACTAAATTGGCAATGTTGACTTAGAATTATAATAAAAACTACACCGACTTTAATAATGGTATTGATATGAAAATTTTACGTTTATTAATAATATTCAGTAAAGCATGTCTCTCATAACGATATTTTATTCATGAAATACACACTACATTTATTATTGTATTCATTATGATTATCATTAACTTTAAAATATATTAGCATAAAAAATAACACACTTGGCAGGGCGTTTTCCTTACTTTCTCCAGACAATGGTAGAATTGCCAAAACTCAAGTCATATTGGCCTGTTCAGGAAAAATCTAAAGTATAACTTCGACTTCCAATGCAATTTCGATAGCTGACTTCAGATCCAAGCACAGTTTCGGGTTTTTTAGCCGGTTTTTAGCCCTAGTTACTTACGAAGCTCGATTATGATTTAACTCCACCCTCAAAGACCATTGTATACGGAAATTAAGCAAAGCACTTTTACCAAATGTAATTTTTAAATCATAGAGCACAATGACCAAACGATTAGCAGCTGTGAGATCAAGTTGCAAGTGATGTAAGTCAGCACCTCATCATTGATCATTCTCTGAAGAAATAAATGGCATTGTTTTACGCACTATACATCGTAGTAATGTACTGCTATTCCGATGTTAAAATGAATTTACAGCTCCTCAACTTAAACAAAATCTGAAGAGAAGGAGGGGGGGGCATTAACATAATAACATCTAGGTTAAGACGAATTATAAAGCGAAAAAGATGGTAAGAATGCTTCACAGTCCTCAAATAATCAAGTTGTGTAGAAGAATCAAAAAAAAAACCCAAAAGGAAAAAGAATAAAATACATTACGCAGAAAACGATGAGTAGCAATTTTGCTCTGTCCGTGAGTGTTCTTGCAACTTCCTTTTTTTGACGTTAAAAATATTTGTACTTTACTGGTGTTGTTCCAAAAATTTTGTAACGAAAAACCGTGTGCGAAAAGCATTGCGGAAGTGACGTAATATTCAGCTTCCGCCAGAAGCGAATCATTGTAACTTGTATTGTTGCAATCGTACTTGTATGATGGCAACAATAATTTATCTTCTACTGGACCAAATTTAATGAAATTTTGCACGGAGCTTCATCTTAGCTCGATAGTGGAAAATATGAACATGTCATCGAGGAAAATATTTCACGTAATAAACGGGATAATGTGTACGTGTAGCATATCGTTGGAAAGCTAAGGAATTTAGAAACAGAAATATTAAGGTTTTTCATTATAAATCATTCAAATGGCTGCCACTGATGAGCTATCAATCAGCATCTAGACAGATCTCTGAGAAAGTGCAAAGTGTGTTAAATGTCTAACGGCACCAGGGGTTTCCCCCATCTCCGCGTTGTATACTCTGTTTGTGAAGCACGGAACTCTGTGAAGGCCAGAGATTTAAAAAGTGTGGGGAGTGTAAGGATGTGTAGTGTTGTGTACCGTTGTTATTCTGACCATTTAGCCGTTAGGCTCCTGTTGGGACCCATCGTTACTGCACTTGGCCCCGGGGAGGCTGGTCAGGTACCCAGTAGATTTTTCGTGCTCTGGCAGGCCCTGCCACCGAGTTTCCAAAGATTTCAGTGTCAAGGGCCTATGTGAAAAAATAAAATAAAATAAATAAGTAAAAAAGAGGGTTAACGCAAGAATATGAAAAACTAAGAGAGGTTTATGTAAGCATGGTTTAAATTTGGACGTTATTAATTAATACGTTGTGTGGGGTGTACACTACGAGTTAGACAGAGTAGGTGGGGAGAATTAAGGCTGGGGGGAAAAGACAGAGAGTTGGGGACGATAGAGGAGGCGACCCCAGAAAGTCAGTGAGGCAAGCCCAGGCCTCACCAGGCTGAAGAACGGGGTGGCAGGAGGAGGAGACAAGAACCAATCTTCTCCCCCCAGCCAGGGAGGAGAGTAAAAGAAAACCAGGCTAGAGTGCTTGGTTTGATTGCCAATGTGGCTTGCAGCAGAAAAGCTGCTGGTGTCTGCAGTGTCTGGGTTTGGAGTCTTGAGTGGCATTAGATCCCGGTTGATCTTGCTTTCAGATCCAGTTGCAGATATCAGCCCGATGGAACTTGGATGAAGGAATTGAATTTCAGTTCAATTCAAAGAGGTTGGTAGTTGATGCTACTGGAGAGGGATGCCCAGAATCTGTCTCAAGTTATTGGTCCTGGTGGTTTAGGCTCCTTAATGTTCTTCGTCTGTTGAAGACATCCTGTGCAAAATGGTGAAGTATTTATAATTGTAATGAGTATGAATTAGTATATGTTCTTGGTCCTTTGTGATCAGAATACATCTCAAGTCTTCATAGTCAGGACAGTCATACATTATATGGTGCCAAGATTCTTCAGTACCACAGTGGCAGCGTGGATCATCTGTGATGCCCAGAGACGTTAATTTTTCTTGTATCGACCCGTGGCCTGTGAAGAGGTACGTTATGTACAGGCCAGGGGAAAACTAGCTTGGGGCTTTTGGGAACGTGAACGTTACTTCAGGGATGAATTTCTTTGTAATTGCTCCCTTAGTGGATGTCGTCCATCTGTCCTGCCAGGTCTGCTGCAGGTGAGCGAGAAGGCGCCTTTTGTGTGTCTTGCGATTGATTGATGGGTTGGGGATGAATCCAATGGTGGTAGTGGAGATTCCTTTGGACAGATGATACAACATGCTACATCTAATTATTTCAAGGTCTAGAGGGAAGGACTCCAGCGAGAACGCTCACCGTGCAGCAGGCTCTGGTGACGGTAAGTTGTATTGTTCTTTGAATGGTGGCTAATTTCTTCTGATTTGTGACAATAGTTGCCTGGTGATATCAGACCCCTGCAATATATGAGATGGCTAGAATAAAGAGTGCTTTGGAAAACAGGGCTAGGTTACATCGGTTTAGACCACAGTCCCTGTGGGTGTCCCTTGCCACCAATGCTGTGTAATTTCTTATCTTCTTTTGGATATACTGTAGGTGTTGTTTTGAGTGCAGGATTACCTGGACAGTTGTTTGTTATTTGGTTTTTTGGAGCATTAGCAACTAAGGCCATATTGCTCCGGGATATGCGGTGGTCATGCCCTGACTTTTCTGCATCCTCCGTATTTGGTGGTGACGGGCTTGAACCTCCCCCCCTGGACAGTTTTAAGTCCAGGATTACACCAAGGTGCTTAAGCTGCCAATGTGGTGCCTGATGGTTGTGGCATTGATCTTAATCTACGGTGGTCTGGTTGAGCTTAGGTTCCCTTTCAGGGAGATTCCGGAGGTTTTCTCAGTCGAGATTGTGGTTGTGCTGGCTAGCCCACTCCTGGAGAAGCCAGAGTGCTCGGTTAGCAGAAATTTAAAGATGGGCTCTTGAGCTGGCAGGCACGGAAAGGATCAAATCGTTTGCATAGACTTGGGACTTAGCATGCCCAAGATTTTGATTTAGGGACTCATTCAGAACCATGTTTCAGAAAGTTGGTCCTAGGATAGAGCCCTGTGGGCATCCCATGTGGATCTTTCTGATCACCCTGGATAGGGAGTCTCTGCACTGACAGATCTGTTACATAAATAGCTTTTAATGCAGGAGTAGAGATTTTGAGGAATCTCTGCTTGCCTGAGTCTGCCAAGGACGCTTGCCCTCCCCCCCCCCCCAAGTGAGTCGATCGACCTGGAGAAGTCGATTGCAATTACAAGGAAGTATTTTTCAGGTTTGGATTGAGCAGATGTTTTCAGGTTATTTTGTGCGTCTACTGTCGAGCTTCCCTTACGGAATCCATACTGGTTGTCGGCCTGTAGGTTTGTGTTAGTATAATACCTGTGAATTCTGAAGAAGATGAGTCTCTCAAAGAGTTTGCTGAGAAGAGTTAGGAGGGCGATTGATTTGTATGACGTTGGCTGTTATGGCGGTTTATTGGGATTCTTGAAGAGAAATCGAAGATTAGCTTTCTTCCAATCAAGTGGGAACGATCCTTTAGCTAGAGAGTGGTTGTAAAGGTTCAGCAGTAAGTATGGCTTGTGATCTGCTACTCTTCTGACAATCTCGGGTTCCAGCAGGTCAGGACCTAGGCATTTTCTGTCCTTGAGTTTCAATACTGCTCGATGAAGTTCCTCTAGGTGAAGGCTACACCACGCAGGAAACTGCGTGGTGTAGCATTCATTGAAGGCACACTGTTGGACTTGTATATTAGTATGAGGCTGGAAAATGGTGTTCAGTCTATTATTAATTGACGGCTCCCAGATAGTGGCTATTGTGCCTTGTGGTGTGAGAGTGGTTGTCAGAATCTCTCCCCTGGGGAGTTCATTGGTGGTAATTTTATATGCAACCCCACAAGGGTCGGTATTCCCAGTCGATGCCACCAGTTGCTCCCAAGATGTCCTTTTCCTTTGGCGTATTATAGCCGTATAGGTTTTCCTGGCTATTCTGTATTGTTGTCTCAAGACCTGCACCCCTGGCTGCGGCCATGATCTCCTTCCTCTTTGAAAAGCTTTCCTTTTACTATTTACCTCTCTGCGGAGGCGCTGCAGCTCTGGGGACCACCAAGGAATAGCGCTGGGAAGCGGATTTTTTCGTTTAAAGGTTGTGGTATAGGCGTTTGTAATGACCCTAGTAACAGTTTTCTGATGCACTTCTGGATCCAGCAAATTACAGTCCCCCGCCGGGAGTTGCACGGCAGAGATGTACAGAGCTGCTATGACGTTGTTCCAGTTAGCATTTTCTATTTTAAATCTGTTCAGTGTGAGTTTGGGATTCAGTGGTTGCTGTTGGATTCCAGACATTTGGAAGGTTATGCTCCGGTGGTCCAGGCATCCTGGAGCTACATCAGCCAGAGATGTAGCCAGCCATCTGTCTAATAGCCAGAGTGATATCAATATTTTATTCCCAGAGAGTGGATTAAAATGTTAACAAATTGTGTGGTCTATTTAATATAGTATATTTTGGTGGTGTTGAGTTCTGGGTTCCTGACTACAATTGCCTCCCAGGGAGTTTCATTATCTGCTTGGATTATTTTGCATGCAAGTGGGTTACCCCGTACCTGCTTGGCATGGGTTTAAAGTTCTTGAAGGATCATAATATCGATATTTTCATCATTTATAATTACTTTTAGCTGGTCTGGAACTACCTTGACCCGCTGGCCATTAAGTTGGATGAATTTGTTCTGTTGGGTGTTGAACTGTTTAAGGCGTAGGCCCATAATCGATTCTACTTTGTTGTGCTCGCTTTGCGTTTTGATAAACTGGACAACTTTTGTCTCTTATTGAGTGAGGTCTCTGAGAAGTGGCAGAAATCTTCATTATTTTGAAAACAATGCTGCATGAATTAAATTGAAGAAACAAACCAGGTTTTAATGTTACGTTTTACTGAAGCCATTACAAAGGGAGTGGGATATCAGATAATCACCAATATGCTGCTGCTTAAGACATGTAAGGCGACGTTTTGAAATTGATGAATATCGCCAGTAGTGCTTCGTCTCGTGATTCCACCAGTTCACGAGACGAAGAAAAGTGAGGTTGTCAATAATGGTGTCTCTCCTTCTCGTGAACTATTCGTACCGCAAAACCATTATGCTAAGTTTTCTTTGATTTCTGCCAGGAATGAAAAACAACTAGTGGTAGTATATGCTATGCGAGAAATTACCTGTGAAGTATTTCAATATATGGTGGGTTTGCCAGGAAAGCTGGATGGGACCACTTTATTTAATAAATAAATAAAATAATAATAATAATTTGCAGACAATATACCCATTGTTCATGCCCCGAATAACTTTGGAAAAAAAAACAAAAGTTAAACAGCTACGGTCGCTTAATACAAAGTTCGTTTTCCCTTTATCAGCATGTATCGATGTAGTATGTATTGATAAATATCCTCAAATATTAAAACCGAATTGTTTTTATATTTAAAATTATAAATATTAGAATAAATATTTACCACAAATTCGGCACTCGTTGCAAGCCAGAATTTTAAAGACTATTTGTTTTAATTTCTTTCTTTTTTCTGACTGCAGTAGAATTAAATAACCAACTTCGAATTATATTCACGCGCAAGAGCCTTAGTAGAAATAAAGTGCGAATTATTAACAAGGATGAGTGTTGCTTGATTTACTTAGCAAATTATTTACTAAATAATGGAGCAGATCTTTTATCCCCCTTAAACAGGATGTTAAATGCAAAACACGGTTTGCTTGATGCTCTAGACTAACCGGTTTTTGTTTAATTTGTATATGCACCTGCCTTCAATCGTTGTTTAATTCTCTGAGGTGGTTCATCGGCAGAAATAATTGTACCTCTGGAGCTGGAATGCTCTTGATGGAATGCAGATCGCTAGTCGAATATATTATAATGCACGCTTAGTATATCAGAAGAATAGCTGCACGTGTCGCGGTCCAAGTAAGGAAGTAAGAGATGAAAGAATCGTATAATGGGGGTGTTAGATCATGTTCGTGTTGGGGGGTGAAGTATTAATCTGCTGAAATATCTGCTTTGTTCGTAGTTCTTTGTAACAGTCTAGTCATTTTGCCACTTGCTTGAAGAAGTCATGGCAGAGTCCTATTATAAACTGGAGGAATTGATGAAAGCTTCTTCAATCGGAACTGTTCCCAGTCGCAAGTAGACAAAGTAGGGCTTTCGCTGTGAGTTATTATGAGGTTTTCAGTCCGCATAACCTATAACTCGGTCCGTGTGTGCACATCAACTTATACAGACAAAATTCATAACGCCGCAATATGGTTAAATCTCTAATGCGGCTGAAATCCAGCAAAAACAACAATCTCAGCATGCACTCATTATTTTCTTGGGTATATTTGAAAGAGTCAGAAATACACGATCATTTTCTAATTGCAAATAAACTTGAGAATATGTTCATCATTTTAAATGCAGCACAAGAATATACTGCCCTACCATTAATATCCGGACACCCCACAATAGATGGGGAAACAGGTCCTATGTATGCAGCACGTCACGGAACCTGCTACGAATATGCACACTGAGCTTTGAACAGGCAATTGCAAAAGTGGGCATGCAAGATGGCACGTTCAACAGAATAACCGCCGAATAATAAAGTGTAAGGGGCGCGAATCCTGGACTGTAGAGAAGCAGAAAACAGTCCTATGGATAAACGAGTCGAGGTTCACACTCTACCAGTCTGCTGTCCGTTCCTGAGTGAGGCGAATGCCAGAGGAACGGTTCCTTCCTGATTGTATCCTCCCAACAATGAAGTCTGATGGAGGCAGTGTTATGGTAAGGGGCTTCTTTCATGGTTTGGCTGGGGGTTCATTAGTCGTTATCTACAAAACTATGAATGCTGTGCAATACTAGGACAGCAGACTGGTAGAGTGCATTGCTAGATATGCGTATTGCCATAACGCATAACATATGCATTATGGCAATACGCTGGAAGTTCAGCGTATTGCCATAACGCTGGAAGTGCAGCGTTATGGCAATACTTCCAGGAAGGTCCATACCTGTATCAACAAGACAGCGAGCATTGCTATATTGCTCGGGTCGGTAACAGAGTGGTTTGAGGATATGGGTGTGTAAAAGTTTCATTGGCCAGCCCAGAGTGCTGATCTGAAACCTATCAGGCATCTTTGGGATGTATTGGGTCGTCGAGTACGTGTACGTCGAGATCGCCCAAAGGACAAGGCTGAACATATCACCTGGCATTTATAAAAAGCTGGTTGAGAGTATGCCGCGAAGATTGAAGGTTGTCATAAAAGCAAAAGGTTTCAACACAAAATATTAAATGACACAATAAAAGCTCTTTTTTGTCTAAAGACAGGTGTCCGGATATTAATGGTAAGGCAGTGTATATATTAAATGAGTAGTATGGAAGGTATTATTAGTAACTGACGTTAATGAGTAGTATGGAAGGTATTATTAGTAACTGACGTTAATAAACTGAATTTATGGACTAATACACTTGCGGTGGCAATGGATGCACTACTTTCATAATGTGTGGTATATCGTAATTTTATAATATTATGGGGAAGATGGGTTCCTATTTTATTTTCAGTTTGGGTGGTTGACCCTAGACGAAGTCACCTAGAAGGTTATAGTAAGATAATCATATTAAGATATATACCTAGATACATCTATAGAAAACGCATAGGATAATATTATGTACTAAAGTGCAGTATACAAAAGGATAATATAAAAATGTATCGTTGCTTACCCACAATCTAGTCGACTTCCTCTGGGGTCAATCACCCAAATTGAAAGTAAAACAGCGATAAGGTGTTCTGTTCCTGTTTTATTTCCAGTTTGGGTGGTTGATCCCAGACGAAGTCACCTAGATTGTGGGTAAGCAACAATAAGTTTGGTATATTATCCTTCTCTCTCTCTCTCTCTCTCTCTCTCATTTGTTTGAATTTTAATACTGCTGAGCCTTGTTACAAAGAGTCTTTCCTCTGTGAAGCGCATTGCGAAGTACCTGTTGAATTCAGTCAGTAACGCCAGCTGGATTATCTAATACTTTTTTCACGACGATTGCAAAAGGGTCCGATCTGATTGGTTTTCTTCCTTCCGGGCGATTTCTCATAGCCTTTGCCAACACAACCAACCTTTTCTGTAGAAACTATTATAGATAAACTTGGAGCTGTTGTAGACTTTAGTACTGTTTCATGGCTCTGTAAGTTTGCCTTTCTCTCTATTGCTGGTCTATTATTTATCCACTCCGGCATCCTCCTCATGTTATGATACATATGCATTCATGGTTTCTCTGATTATTACTTTGAAGGTATTTCATAATTCTCTTGCATTCAGCCTCCTTCTGCAGTCTGCTAATTGATAGATGCCATATAGCGCCTTAAGTTGTCATAGTCCGCTTTTCTGAAATTAAAACTCGTGCCTTTACCATTAATTACTGCAACATCTTTCTTCATCTTCCGACTAATGACTTCGTGATTGCTCCCTGCCAATGATTCATATTCTCCAAGCACTATGATGTGAACTGATTCGTGAGTAATGACGAGGTCTAGAATATTCTTATCCCTAGTATTTTCTCTAGCAGGCGGGTACAAATAATAATTATCTGCTTTATGCTTATAGGATTTAAGGATAAAAATCCTCAGACTGCGAGAAGAGTTTACTGTCCTGTAATTAAGTGCATTGGCATCACAGAGCAAAATGTTCTCGAAGTCTGAGGATTTTTACCATGAAATTCTATATATATCAAACTACACCCTACTTGGCATCTCCCATATTGTGAAATTAACTCACATGTGGATTGGCAGCCGTTATACAATGGGGGTATCTACTCAATCACCGCTGAGGGACCAAATAGCTCTGAAACGGCTGTCTGAGTTTCACATAATGTGAACGAATTCACATTATGTGACGTTACGGAATGATGTCACTGCACAACTTCATTTGATTTACAGTGTATAGAAATTATGCTATTGTACTAAATTTATGACAATCCTGTACCTTATTTCAATATTTTATTTCCCAATGGTGTGTATCCCTCCCAGTTTCTGCAATCAGTAAAGGACAAGTTGGAAGTTACCCATAATAAGATATTCGCACTTGCTTGCCCAATTCATCTGCATGTAGAGACTGTCGTCATACTTTCACAACCCTCTGGTCTGCACTTTACTCCCACTCTCATTATACCTCTTCTTTCAACTAACTCACACCACACAGATTCTATGCTGGTCTGCGAAACTTCTGAATCTGCGAAAGATTTTCATGAGAAGCTTAACCCCATCACTCGTTCTCTCTTCCTTTTCTTTCCTAAATACATTGTAAATACCATAGTGAAATTCATACCTCACGTTCCTGGCAACGTTTCCGTTAGCCCTCGTATATCAGCAGTAGTTGTCCTAACTAGGAATTCGAATTCAGTCATTTATTGACAACACTCCTGATGCATCATGGTAGGCACGGTTAAGGGTACGGGTTCATCTATAATTTACTACTGTGACAACCACCCCCAAAGATATTCAAGCTTGTTTATCCCAGAATTAGCTTCCTGTTCTTCAGAAACATCGTTACCCGCAGACCATCTTACCAATATGTGCAATGCTTTCATCTCTTTCCGCTACCCCATAACCAGCAGTTTCTCTGAAATCTTAAGATCTCCTAAGTAACATTTTTAAAAAGCTTTGCCTCGACAGTTGTTCGCTATATTCCGTCTGTAAAGAGAAAGTTCCTCCCACCTGCTAGGGTCGATCACACTGATAAAAAAAACAAAAAAAACCTTGTATTGTAAAGCTCCCGTGGGTAGCATAGTTGGTAGAATTACCGTCCTCCCTACACTGGCTGGAAAGATCCGAGTTCGAGTCCCATCGATCATGTCAGGAGTTCTTATAGGACTTTTTCACAACGTTGTTGAATTAGTAGGTTTCATGCGAGGATAGCATAGTTTTTCTCTCCCGGAAACTCGTGTTTTTCGTCCAGAAAACAGCAAATCGACCACAGAACACTGGCCTTAGTCGCCGATGCTCCTAAAAGCCAACAATAACAAGTCCTTAAAAAGTATACTTCGCTGAGTTCGCTGCAACGCTATTTTAATATGAAAATCTCTTAACGTAATTTAGGGTATTTTCGTACTAAAATTTCAAATTGGATATCCAATTTTTTTTTTGGCTGCGCTCATTACAGTAATAGAAGCAGCAGCAGCGGAACATCTTTGCCATGCATTGAAAGACGTTCTTTAGCCTTGGTGGAATGCATTGATTGTGTGCTACGCGGATCATTAATAGGAAGTTTCTGTTATTCATCTACCCTCGTTTCAAGCATAAGTAGGTTGTAAGTGCATATTGGACAATCATTCTCCTTTAAAAATTAAGAAAAAACAATGTCTTAATTAAAAAAAATCAATTTTATTAGCATCAAGAAATTTACATTCCGAATTGCAAGTACAGCGGATGAATGGTACATAAATACTCAATAATGCAATCAATTGTAATTGTATGCCATTGGCCTCCTTTCAGCACCTCTTCAACAGATTCTTCAGTTGTCCATCCCCGATTTAAGCAAGCATCCTGGATGAAGTGATCCTAATTCGAAAAGTCAGTTTGGAAATCCGTCAATTAGCTGATGCCTGAAAGGAGAAAACAATCCGTAATTAGTGAACTGGATCCGTAGACAGAATTGCCCTTACAGAAAGACACCACCAGAAACAGATGAGTGCACCGTAGACTTCCCCCTCCTAACGGGCAAATGTCTGCCACAATGGTGCCTCCACCCCATCGTCGGGATCCAGTTCGTCCGTCTTGAATAAGTCCACCCTGTTCTTACAACGCAACAGGTTTTCGGTTTCTGACCTTAACTACCCTCCCAATGAGCTCCTTTGATGGACACCTTGGATTTCCACTACACAGCATCTCGTGTGGATATAATGAACGTTCCCTCCATTCTCCTAACGGGCATCATCCATACAGCAGAGTGCTGCTCAGTTGGAATCCAAGATATCCATCGCCCACCACATTTATACTCCCTAAACAAAAATAAATAAATAAAAGCATACTTACGAACTAATATTACTATATTAGGAAAAATGTTCTAAGTATCATAATAGATAAATATAATTTTATATATTAAAAAATGATGAATTTTATATAATAATTTTTAAGTATTTGTTAATAGCTAAATAACTGACTAAATAATTTTATATAATAATTTTTAAGTATTTGTTAATAGCTAAATAACTGACTAACTAACACTAATGAATATAAATAATTAATTTAAATTATTTAAAATCAAATTTAATCAACGGGGAGATAATACAATACAATCATCTCCCAATTGAGTAAATATCCTCGGATGGATAGTTGCAATTTTACGTTGCAGTCTTTGCTATTTCCGAACAAACCGACAGCGAAGCAGCAGTACGTTCCAACCGAGGATACTTGGTTTATCCTCTTCCCACGATGCAGTTCCTCTTGGGTAAGGAGCGACACCTCACTGGAGATATCTCGTAGACCGGTTGATGCTTTAAAGTTGAAGATCTGAAGTTGTTTTGGTGTACTTGAATGTCTAATCTAGCCACCTAAAATATAAGCGGATTTTTCTGATTCAGGAAGTAATTTAATGGACTTATCCAATCAACAATCTGTTATTATTATGACATCATCAGAAAGGATCATAATTAGTGGAGTGTTAAAAGTTTCCCATTCGTTATAAGAATGGACGGAAAGTTCTGAACAGTGGACTAATTATTGCAACACTTTAGCGTTGCAATAATTGAGTTTATGACAAATCTGCAATGGAAATTTCAAATTGATAATGAATTGTGTCGACGACTCCATGGGCAAATCTTTGGAACGGAGTTTGTTTAAATGTATTCCATTAATATGGAATTTTTAATTCAAATTTCTCTTCGAGTTTTTTAAATCTTTTGTAGTCACTCGTTGTAGATTATTTGCAGTCCACGATGTTGTAAGAAAGACTGAATGGATTTGCTACTACAGGAAACGACATATCAGAAGTGAGGAGACAACAACATACTGCCACATTCCCGATTGCTATGGTGGGCATAGTGGAATGGTATTGGAATATATACCTCCACTGGTTTATCTATCTCCATCCTTCTAGCTGTTTTTTTTTATTGCTATAAATTATCAGGATAGCATCTCCTGTACAGTCCTGTAAAAAATAAAATCCATCAGAATTCTCTCTCTCGGCGAGCAAGAATTAAAGTGAAAATATCTTTCTGAGCCTTCTAGCCTTCTTTTTGGTAGTTTTATATACAAGTACTGAAAGCTGACGTGAAAATTTATATAGACACGCATGGGTTTCTCCAGTTCTCCACATGTATTTTTTCAAGCAGTGTTAATCGTGGAACTTCCTTAACTCTTGTGCACAACTGTATTTTTCAACTTCAGCCAACGGCTGAATTGATCCCAGGCCTTTACCACACTGCATGCGAAAGCAGGAAAATTATAAAAATAATAAATAAATTTTCTGTTTATACTCCGGGACGACCAAACGGTCAGAGGAGTTCACAAGATAGATAGAATACAAGAAACAGCACCGTATTCAGTGGTCACGGGCTTGAACCCCGGTCACTCAAGGCACGTGTACTTATGCACCCACGCGCCTGACCACTAGGCTACGGCGGCCTAAGCTGCACTACATTCATGATCTGGAGATCTAGCAATCCCATCACTCGCAGAGACGTTGGTATTATCGATATAGGAAGTTCATAGTAAGAAGTGGGGAGAATCTCTGAAAACTGTCTATTACAACAACCAACTACAGTAAGCAGAGATAGACGGTTTTCTGCAACCTGATTGTGCGAAGCAATAATAAAGGAATATCTCAAACAATTGTTCCAACATATTTAGATATCGAGGTTGTTTAAAATGGACAGAGGGCCTTCTCTGTTGTTTTTGTCGATATTTCAATTTTTTTGTTTTCTTTTGTCTTTTTTTTTTAACTGAGGAAGAGAAGGATACCTCCTCAATTAATAAATAAGTTAATTTTCGGCTGTACAGCATTTCTCAATAAGAGATCACATGCTGTGTAATGTGGGAAGGAAAGCGCCATAAAGGCATTTAACCCAACCTGGTGCCTAATCAGTTTTCTCGAAATGGTGGACCACAGGATCTCACGGACTTCCAAAAAGGATAAGATTTGTCGGTGCGGGTTTAGCAAGCGTTAAATCAGAGATTATGAGAGAACTTTCATGTGTTCAAAGACTAGGGTCATTTGAATCTTCAATGAATGAAAAAAAAATTCTGAAAACACATCCGTGAAACAGACGCAACTGCGGACGATAATGTAAAGTGACGAAGTGGGGTGCTCGACGTCTTGAGCGGCTCATTAAGCGTAAAATTCACTCTTCCGTCGCCAAACGACGGAAGAGTGAATTTAATGTGGAACGTCGCAAGGCGTCATTACTCCCATCATGATCACGATCCCTACAAAAATACACTACCGGAGTAGGAAATCCACACGGAAACCACTGATCTCGAGCACCAATTGGGAAAAAATGACATAAAAGGACTGGAGGAAAGTCATGAGATCGGCGAGAATCAATTTACGCTTTTAGCACCGGTAGAAGAGTAACATGCGGAGGAAAACATAAAGCACAAGAACCATCCGTTATGCACTAAGAGTACAATCTTCTGGAGGAGGTGTCATGGAGTGGTGCATATTTTGGTGGTCCTCCTGATCCCACTGGAGAGTACCATGAACACCATAGAATATCAAAACAGTTTCGGATCAGATAGGCCTTCGTGAGTAATAGTTTGTATAATCACTGTACTCCCCACACCGGGTGGAAGACCTGATTTCGAATCCCTTCAAAGACTCGAATAATTTTTATGGGTCGTTTTTACAACGTGACCGCAACAGAGCTTTTTTTTTATCCCCAAACTCTGGCTTTTCTTCCAGCAAACAGAAAATCGATCACAGAACACACTAGATTTACAGACATTATATACGGCGCAATATGGCTTAATTTGCCTTAGCATTCTACAACAAACAACCGGATCAAGTAGATCTGGCAGTATTGTATGTGTACCGTCATGGATGGGATACTTTATAGATGAAAATTTTACCATCCACCACGCCAAATATATATGAAAGAGTCATTTGAATAACAACGCAAGGAAGACTACACAGATTACAAGCATCTGCATGGCCAGCCCACACCTGGAATCCCAATCCCAATGAGCATCCGAGGGTTGAACTTCAACGGTTCGTCAGCAGAATCTTCTACACACGTCACCCCACACACGTCACCCCACAAACTGATGAAAGTTTTGTTACATTGATAATTCAGTATTCCTCTTGTCACTTTTCAACACTTTTTTGACTCAGTGCGATGCAGTGTCCGAACCCTGATTCGGGCCAACAAAACGCAATGGATCGTTTGCCTCTTAAACCAGATATATCTCACTTGCGACTTATCTTTTGGTTATATTTTTATCGAATGTTCAGGATTGCTTCTGCGAAGTAGTGTTCACATCAAACTCGTTGGACGCTAATTGATTGCTAGTCTAATAAATGAAATATTTATTTGTAATAAATAATTTTATTTGCGATTAATATATTGAGGAGTACGGACGCATTCATTATGGTATAAACAGGCTCAAATTTTTACTTTCATCAAAATAGTCACTAAACAGTGAAAATGTAATTTTAATAAAAGTAGTTTTGAGAGATTATAGCAGAAAATGAATAATAATAACAATAATAATATAATTAACCCTTGCATTACCTTAGAAAGTTCACATTTAGACACTTTGCTGGCTTTTTCTTTTTCGCCCTCTTTCTTTCTAGACCACCCGTGATAGAACCGTACTTGTACTCCAGGTAGCCTATTTGCTTCCGCTAGTAACGTTCTCGACAAAAATAGCACCTTGGGGTTACGGAGACAACTTAATCAACGACCCTTTGGAGGAAATCTTTCATTTTCGTGCCGCAAAAAATGGATTCAAATCGTGGGTATAATGTGGCTAGAAATGATCACAATAATTTTACGCCAGGGGAGACTACCCGATTGGCTATTAGTATCTGATATCATTAGGGGGCATGCGAGTGAAAGCTAAATACCCTTAGACAATTTTCTGCGCGATCTTGATTATAGTAGACTCTTTTTCTCGAAATCCTTCAAGGTTTTCGGTCGTCGGTTATAGACTTTCTTTAACAGTTTGTCGTTAAGCTGAAATAAAAATTCACTTTTTATGGTCCTCCTGCAAAAAAAAGTTATTCATAACTTTTTAGAAAAATTTTCTGGCATACACCCATCTATTGCAAGCAACTGAATTATGAAATAATTGTCGTAATATCCGCAGTAATTTAATGCTTCACGTGTTCAGGGGCGGGGATTAGTGTATGCCTTGAGGACAGGTGCAGGAGCATTTGAATTTAATTTCCAACATGTGATAGAGAAAAAATATAAACTTGATCAGCACTTCATTTTATAAAGTGAGAAGTTTATTGTTTATTTCAGGATGTAGAATGGATCAGCAAAGCCATTATCGTTAGGCCCGCATAAATATTTAAAGTCTTACAACGTTATAATATTTTAAGAAAATTTTCTCAATATTTCAATCAAGAAACACTGCAAATTATCGCAGGATTTTAATTCAAATATTTATTTATTTATTCTTATTTCATATCTGATGAATTACGTTTTCTGTTTTCAAGATATCTGGTTCAGGCTGTTCTCAAGACGTTCAGGTTGTTTTCGAGATTCAAAGGACAATAAACGTCTTCCGCAGTTTCTGGCCAATAACCGAATGTCCGTGGTCTACCTCTTGTACTCTCTCTTTGTCTTGTGAACTCCTCTGACCCCGTGTGGTTGTCCAGGAGTATAAACAGAAAATTTTATTTTTCATTAACGTATTAGATGGATATTCTCAAAGATCTAGAACAGTTAATGCAATTTATTGTTTTTAATCTTTAAAAAATTGTTCTCTTTTTATCTCTGTACGGGACCTTGATTTATCGTGAACTTAATTTAGCGCTGCGTGTAATACCAGAAAGGTAAAATGCAGTAATCAACCCTACAAGGGATCAAGGTATTGCGTTGTAGATGAGTTCAGTCACCAATCGCTCCGGGAGGTTTCACATAGACTCTGCAAGGGATCACGAGAACACATAAAAACGAAAGCAATATGTGGCCATTGCGTCACAATGCGATCAGTGCCGAAATCCGTTCTGGAAAAATGATGTGTTGCCCCCACCCACGCTCACCTGGAGACTTCAGGGAGATGAGAAAGTGATAACAACACCTGCAGCATTACATGCGTGACGAATGGAAAATTGATAACTACACTTGAAACTCAACCAGTTGATAGATTGCTTTTTTATTTAATTAAGACGTTGTTCGGATGATGTAGAACAAAAGAAGCATAAGGAAGGCGGAAACTTGTCGGTAGTAAACTGCGGATAGCACTACCGATCATGATGTTCCCCGTGTTGCAAACCAGTCTTCTGGAGGTAACCTCCTCTGTACACGGGCATTGAACGCATTTCTCTCCCTCTTAAAGTGAGGTTTCTTCCCTTCTAAGAACACACTGACATAGCTTTGTAAACTCTTGCTCTGTTTGTTTTCTCATTGATTTATGGTATTTGACAGGCTATATTGCAACAGAGGGCAATGTCTTGTCTCGAATATACATTTTAACAGCATTCTTTCTCGTGCAACGACTGCTGTTGCTGGATTTATGGATGTTTCCATCTCTGCATATTTGGTGTTGATTACAAAACTGTCCGGTTGATATGAAATGGGTTGTCCCGTAGGTCAAGTGCAAAAGATGCTCGCCCGCTACGTCTACATATGTGGTCTAAATGAATTGTCCTCCCTCCGACGTTTTCACCCCAATATTAAATTAAAAGGACTAACTCATAAAGGCGTGGTGAAGTTTTGTTTCGGGTAGTCCTACAGTAATGCGCCTTGAATAATCAGTTTCATGAAAATAAATATTTTTCTAAGAATAATCTGAAACTTAACCAAGGTTTCTTCGGAAATGTACTGTAGAATACATTTAATAATTTTATAAATCAGGATTAAGGTTAGAACAAACAGACTGGGTTAACAAAATTTTCTGTTATTTCTTATTTGATTTCACATATTTCTGTCGACTGGCGAATCTTTTATTATGAAAATGGGTACGAGTTTAAACTTCAAGTGGTCGTTGTTCTGGTAGTTCATACGCATTAATATTCTTTCCCTTCTGTTTCTTTCAATTTTACCACTACCCTTTCCTTATGATCACCAAACAATTGCAATCACAACATTGTGTGGGAGGGGCTGATCCTTCTTTTTCCCTTTCCCAAATGAAGATGTCCTGTTCACAGTGGTGGTGTGGACAGTGGACGGAATGAAAGGAAGAGCGAGTTCGATGCCCTACCAACCGTTCAGATCTCACACAAGGTTTCATTATTTAATAACAGTGTTTCTTTTCACTCCGCTAGCCATCCAGCCAGCATGTGCCGAGACCACGTGTCGGCAGCTCTAAAATTAGGGGGTGGAGTGACCGCCGATACTTCTCTTGAACTGTGCAGATGAAGTGGCGCGGTGGACACAAACAAGTTACTGGTAGGACTAAACAACTCAATCACTGATTTCCCGCATACCAATCTCTATCATTTCTGCGCTACCTACGGAGGAGAGAAGCAAAATTCTGGCTGGGGTAGGGAGTATTTATTCAGAAGTACCGCATGAAAGAAGGGGAAGTGGGGGGGATGGATTTCCTGCTGTTTCAGAGGAGAAACTTTTGTCAGTAATGTCTCAGTCCCTTTAAGTGGCACAGCAGGGTTTCACTCCTACACTTAAAAATTAAATTTGTAGTTTCTTTCTTTCTTTCCCACTATGTACGGCGGCACTCCACGGGTTGTTTTCCCTGAAGGAGGAGGAGGAGGAGATGAAGACCCACTGCTATTTACAGGTAAGTAAGTACACGAGAAATCAAGCTAATACCGTGTTTTCTTCTACTATCCTGAGGGAAGAATTTATGTAATTTGCTAGAGAATATCCAGAGTTAATAATAAGAAATGCCCCCACCTCCACAAATGCAGCTGTGTTTAAGACTCGATCTTGTGGGTGGACAAAACTGAAGCTTGATAACTGTTCATTACCTTCAGAATGCATTTAAGATGACATAAAAGACTTTTGTATGTTCTGATCTTGAGAGAAGAGCTGAGTTACTTGACACTAATAGGGTTGTTTGATGGGGGCGTCGTTGTGTGACTGCTAAATGAATATTGTAGTCTGTTCTTATCACTGCTATTCCAAATCGATGAATTCGTGTCGCTAAGTTACAGTTTCTTCCAATTTGTTTTTCCCAATTTCGAAAAAAAGCTAAACTTGAACTTATTTTATACTATATGTTCTGGTAACATAAAATATAACATAAGTAGCTGGATGTGAAGATTCTCCTGTATAGTCTTATCTCATAGTATTGCAGTCCGTTTTTGTTTTGCACAGTGAGAAATTTATCGTTCAGTCTAATCAGTCCTAATAGCATCGCGTAATGGTTGTAGTAAACGATTTGTGACAAAAAAATCAAATCATACAATAAGTAGTAATGTCATTGTGTTTAATAATATTTATAGTTTATTCTCATTTGGGATTACTATTTGAATAACTATTCCAAAATCAGAATTTCAATAGGCACTACAACTTTGTTTAACGCGATTCTTACATAATGCTCTGTCTTCAAGAACTCAAATTGAAAACGCAATACGAGGTGCCTCTTATGTTTTTTTGTATTTTTTTCTCCTTGAAGCGCAATATATATATTCTTAACTCGGCAAGTTTTCAAGCGAAGAAAGTGACAGCTCTGTTATTATAATAATACAGTAATCAATTTTAATAGTAAGTTTCAATCAAATGTATTTGTACGACATTCTCTAATGCTAGTCGAAAATTCTCATAGTGCTAACTCTAATGGCAATTTAGGAATTTGATCTTCCTTCTTATAATTTTTACATTCACATTTAAACTGCAAATTTCCTGAGATATATGAAAAAAATTATTCTTTCTTCTTCCTATTAAAGAAGAAAGGTAGTTACAGTACACTTCAAACCATTAACATCGAATTTAAGAGCTGTCATTACGTCACGAGAGGTGCCCATTTTGCGATGGGACATTGGATCCGAAGCCGATAAACTCTAATCTTAGTTCTGCAGAATCAATATCCACCAGAGTAAAACCTAGTTTCCCCCAGCAGGATATCTTTCAAGCAATGATGAAAGCTTTGTCAAAGTAAAATGCCTGTTCAGTAATCTGATAAGATATTCTGAGGATAGTGTACATCTCTAGATTCCCCCTCCATATTTCATAATGCAACGTAATACTCGTATTTCAAGATGGTTTCCTCCGAACGTATTCAAATAAATCAAAATATCGCCGTGGATCATCTGTTAAGACTGATAGTACTGAAGAACTGACTTCAATTTTGTCTTAACTTAGATAACTCTATCTAATTAATGAGACACGTGCAGTAATTGTTGATATATTTGAAGATTGCCTAAATGAGGTATAAGATGCCACTTGTATTCTCCAGGACCCTGAGATGTCGCTGGAAGGCATGTTCCATGACTCGAAGCAGGAAGGTGTCGGCATCGTAACGATTGTCGCTCTCTCTGTGATAGATCGACAGCTAACTCCCTGCTGGGAAGGCAATGGGTGTATAACTGATAACCATTAATAAAGCTGTTCGATTGAATAAACAGAACGGAATGCATCTGGGTGAGGTAGACTTCGTTAAAAGGGTTCAACACCCTGTCGCTCATCTGCACTTCAAGCGAAATGTTGCTCTCGAAGTATTAATGTTAGAGGGTTCTAGTTGCCGCCCAATTTGATGGAGGTTAATCTTCGTTATCAGCGTGACTTTTTTTTTTATCTGTTCGCCTTTGCCCAAACTTAATTGCTGTTCTGAATTCTTATTATCATACTGGGCCAAACACTGGATGGTAACTATAATCTCTGCGTATATAAAACTTTTTTTTTCTCTCTCTATGTAGCTTGTGAACTCCTCTGACCTTATGTGGTCATCCCAGAGTATAAACAGAAGATTTATTTATTATTATTTGCACGAACAGATAATAGTATTAACCCATAGAGGTGTTCATCACTTCTCACTGGTCTCTCACTTTGTGTGACAAGAGCTTGGTTTTCATTCCATCGCTGTCGAATTCAGATATACTTCTTATCAGGGCAGGGGAACTTTTATGAATTACTTTTTTCACACTGCACAGTTGGTCTATCCCGGTAAATTATTATTTTTATTTATTTATCCTTCAACAGTGATCACTTTTAGACTTGATAAGGGATAATATACGGCTATTAAATTAGTTTATTAATGATATAATAAAGCACATCTTAGAAAGAAACATTAAAATAAAATTTAAACTGAAATTAAACAAATAAAAATTTTGAAGTTCCCAAATATGTAACTCTCAGATTACATAAGTCTGAATATTTGTGAACTTCAAAATTTTAATTTGTTTTAGGTTTTTGATATGTTGGTCCCAGTTGGTCTTTATTAATTAGCAAGACCGTTTTTTTTTACCTTTATATAGTTGATACCTCGATGATTTTCAGAATACATCTGAAATTCAAGTGAGCAACCTTCGTGTCATTTAAAAAAGTAATCAGTCTTAAAATAAAACAAAAATTACCGATATTAGCCTAATGGCAGGTCTTCTCAAGGAAACTATCTTTGTTTTATTATTCGTTGCTGATTTTTCATCCCAAGAGTTTGCAGTATGCGTATGGCACGCAGGTTGCTGTTTAAGTTGCAAATTTTGTCACTTAGTCAAATTAAGATTTTTTTTTCAGTCAGTACCTTCTCTTCCTCTATCTGAAATTGCAATCAGAATTAAGAAATGAATAAAATTACGATGGCGGGGAACATTCTTTTGCGCTACTTCCTTCTGTCCGACTCCACCTATTCGTTAAGATTACATCGCCAATTTATTTTCTGCACTTAATGGCCTACAGGGGCATGGCATGAAATAGTCTGATGATACGCACTGCTTCTTTCTGGCCGTTATCCCTTGCAAATACTGAACGAATTTTATATGATTTATGGCTGTTTTTGGCGGTCAAGGCGTCGCTACTAAAATATCGCTGAGATCATTTAGTAAAGTCTTCCATCACATCATAATACAGAACAAAAAAAGTGATATTTCTATTATTCACTTTCAAGAGATGCGAAACACCTATTGATTCAACTTAGCTTTATTCATTTGCCCGTCTTCTGGTCAAATGTGATTCCTCTGTCTTTTTCAACTATAGATTTCATTAACTACCACCACTTAACTGACTTGCCATAATTACTGATTTCCCAACAACCGATTTCTTTGGAGATTTTAATGTTCGTAATAATTCCAGCCGACTTTCTTTATCGATTTGTATTGATAAAGGAAAAATGCCAAATAAAATCGAATAGAATGTCAAATCATATTCTTATTTGTCTTGATCTATCTTGATCTCTTGCTCACAAATAGCCCATCAGAGACATTGGAAGTTAACTGTCCTCACATTACAACTTAGTGATGGTCTCTTCCCCACTGAAACCCACTTTTGTGTATTTGTAAACATGTATTGTTTATAGTTACTATGCTGACAAACGATATGATTTCAGCGAATTCTGTTCCCCTTATCCTTGTTTGGACTTCTATTATCAGTTGCACAATCATATGAATTACTCTGAATCACTGAAATCATTTTTGTAGGAATGAAGTCCTTAGTTATCCGCACCACTTTTAACTTCATTTTATCCTCCATTTTAATCTTGGTTTCTAACAAATGCTCTACTTCTGTAGTGAATAATAATAATGTATATATACCTGCATGATAAAAATCTTTAGTGTCGTTTTCAGCTTACAGAGATTTCTTGGAACTAATTGAAATTGCTTTCGATTAGTTCTAAGAAGTTAAACTTGATTTGAAGGGTCTAAATTCAAGTCGGGCTTTCTAATCTCTTGCTAAAGCCATATACAGTACAAGGGTTTCCAGTTAAGTTAGTTAAGTTCCAGGAAAGAGTCCACTGCATGCAAGTCAAAGTACGTAGACCATGGTGCAAGGCGCCGTGGCAACGAACCCACGTGAATGCTTCCCTTTACAAGATCATTTGCGTATTGTTAGTCATTCTCACGCAGTCGTATTAGTGCTGTTGTGTTGTGTTGTGTTGTTCGAGGTGTTGTTGTTGTGCTAACTGACAGAATAAACATTGAACATTTCAAGTTAGGGAAAAGTGCGACCGAAATTTATGTTTTAGCAAAACGGTGCCAAATCGTATTTTTCGGACGCAATGCTCTATTTCGGTCGTGTGATTTGCAAAATGACGGAATGACCATGAGAATCCGGAAGAGAACGAGCATTTTCGAAGTTTAACAACTCTTCAAACCTCAGAAGAGTCGAAAAGCTCAGTGATTTCGTCTGCTCATCGAATGACTCTTCGAATAATGGGAAAAACAATTTAATAGAGAAACACTTTATGTGATTCTGACCGATTTGAGCAAACAGAATATCAGCCTAAGTTCTTTTGGCACTGTCTGACTGCTAAACAAAACAAAAGTTCCTGGGACTCGAAGCATACGAAGAGCTCATTCAGGCTGTTCATGATGCTCCTCCTGCTTGCTTAATTCTATCATAACAGATGACGAGTCGTGGTTTTCGAATACGATCAGTAATCACAGAAGCAAAGCATGGAACAGCGATCAATATGCATTCCGAAAAACAAAACTTTTCGTTTTCAAATAATTTGAAAACAAATGATTGAAAATGAAAACTCCACTAGATAAGACAGCGAATGATTATTTCTCTAAGTTACGTTCTCGTTCCTTGTTCGTCTCAATCTCTCAAATCAAATGCGCCCTGAAAGGAGGACGATTTGACTGTGTAGACTGTAAAGAAAGGAATTGACTGTCATTGCTGACAGTCAATTCAAATGAGTTTAAATCTTTAAACAGCTCTACAAATTAACACAAAAGTGTGTATCCGTTCTTTTAATATTTTTCAGAGAAAAATATTAAAAGAACGGATTTCATTAAATTGACTCAGTCCTATGTCTGCAAGCTCGGTCTATAATGCTTCGTTTTTCTGGTCTCTCGCCTCTTCCGTGTCTATAAAACCATGTAAATCGCATGCTAAGAAATATAAATCAAATATACTCGATGTAATCTACAGTTTTATTCGCTTTATTCTGTACTTTTTTAAATGTTTTCTTTGTATTCTCCTGAGGAACATCGCTTAATGTTTTGAACATTTAAAAGATCTTAATTTGAGGATCTCTATTAGTTGTGTTGTTCAACTTTAATTCTTAAAGATGTACTTTATAAAACAGATCAAGCAAGTCACCCATTTATGTATTCATTCATTTTTAGTCATATTGTAATTAAAAAAAGTTTGATCTTGATTATTCAGGCAAATTAATAATCATTATTATTCTTATCTCTATAGCAGATAAATCCCATTTATCTGACAAAAAATCCGTAAACAGATTTTGCTAATTCATTGACAATGGAAGCTAGAGTTGAACTATTTAAGTTATTAATTAAAGACAGAATTTAATCTCACCATGTAAAAATCTTTTCTATTCATATTGACAATGTATATACTATGCTTATCTTTCTTAATATAACTTTCAGGCTCGCTTGCGATCTCCCCCGGGAGCTTTTCTGTTTTCTTCTCCACTCTCAATCTCTCATTGAAGAAAAGCAGTTGGAGCCCTAAGCATCCAGCTGTCTCACACAAAGGTGTCTTTTCCTCACCACAGCCAAAATACTCGTACTTGCACAGCACGTATGCAGCCACCGTCCGGATTTCACGCAGACCCAGCTTTCCCAACCCATACCGTTCATTCCCTTTGTTGTATCTCATAAAGGTTATGTAAGGGTGCCTTATAATATCGACATCTTGGACAGTTCCTATTCGGAACTCTTTGTGTGCAGTTATTTTCAGTTCTTGCTCCAGGGAACAGATTTCTGCAAATTGGACTTCCAGAAAACATGGTAATGTGGTACAGTCGGGTATTGCTCAGATGCTTTCAGATTCTCCCTTCGAGGAATAGCAAACCTAAGCAATAATATCACAGCTCATAGATGAACAAACTAATCCATATGGAACTAAGCTAAACTTATAGAATTACTTCTTATTTACTTTATAAGATAATTAATATTCAGTTTAAAACAAGTAAATTTGGGTTCCTTCCAACTAAACACTAATTGCATAATATAAAAAAGATGTTTTTAATTATAAATAGATTAAAAGATTACCGTAGTGAATTATTTAACGATAATTTCTACGCATCACTGAATTCCAGATCTCTCTCTACCCAGGTACCAACACTTCATCCTCTCAAACTTAAGATTTTCACAGAATCTAATCTCAAATCTTAAGATCTGAGATTAGATTCTGTGAAAATTTAGTTTCTTGGCCATGACAATAGGAGGTCGGTTGGTTGGATGATTAATTACACACTTCTTGGATTGAATACATCAGTCACAGTGCGCCAGTTCTTATTTTAGTAGTAGACGGGCTATTTTCCTTCAAGATCTGTGTATTCTGCCTGATATCGGTCGAATATTTCTCACCTGCTTGAAAAGAAAAGGAAAGATTTCCCTCTTCAATGACAAGGATACCCTTTGCTTTCTCCATAACTCAAACCATATTGAAAAAAAAAAGTGTGTGTAGGGTTTTTCACCCCTCCAACAGGCAAACTATCATTTGGCTTTAATTACAAACAAACCAATCCATGTGGGGTACGGAAAAATTTCTTGGAATGTTGAAATGAGAAATTTTGAAATTATAATACAATTTTAAATCAGAAATTCATATATCATAAGAAATATAATTCAGTTTCACTGGAGAGACGGATAAAAATCCTTTAATATTAGTTAAAGACAAGTTAAACAAATAAAGTAAATAAATCTACGAAAAGCTTCTTCTCCAACTGAAGAAGGACTACGCAAGTCCGAAAGCTTTTGGTAGATTTATTCACTTTATCCGTCTCCCCAGTGCAACTGAATTATAATGATTCCTGGAGAGAGAGAGGCCCTTTGCAATTCATATATCATTTCATGTATACGTTAGAGAAAAAAATAAATATTCTTTTAATATTTCATTGAGTTAAAATTTCATTCAAATGTTATTTTAATAAACTAATATTTCTAGCACTGTGAATCTTTATTAATATTTGATAAGAACAAAGTTTGATGAATAACTGCTGAACTCTGCATTCAGTTTGGTGTCTTCGGTTTCATAAAATCATACTTCCACAGTATAGCGCCGTAGTAAAAGACAATTTAGAGATGTGACCTCACCTGCAGACTATCGCTAGGAGCGCCTCGCCGAACAAAAAGAAAGGCACATCGCTCACCTGCAAGTCCGACGATGGAGACCGAGGCTAACTTTGATTATGATCCGGTTGCATATGATGTGGCATCTCTGTCATCTACCTGTCACCAGCTCCACACGTAAGGTGCCTATGATTAGGCCCTGGCCAGAAATGTCTGCAGACTTAGCTGACAGGATGATATGTAGATAGATGTTGGCAAAAAGATAAGGATAGCATCGTAGGTTCACCCGGCGGACGCCCTTTGCTTCCAGAACACGTGGGCCTCAGTAACTCGTCAAGGGACTGTCGGACTCTGGTATCGTCTGTGAGACTTTCAAGTGTTTTAATTCGCCAGCAGACGAAAGAAAGAAAGAAAAAAAAAAAGGCATGGACGTATTATAAATTAAAGCTTGTAAGACTGATAAGTTTCTGAAATGCCACCATTAAAACAAGAGGAATTATATCGTGTTTCTCTTTATCTTAGCTTTGGTATCCACTTTGCAATGAACGTTTAACTAATGCTTAGTGAATGTTATTTCGTTTAAATTATTACCTTCTGAAAGTATATTCCAAGAAACGTTTTTATTACAGTTATTAGTATTTGTCACGTGGAACTAATAAATATCTTTCAATGGTATTATATTTTTCGGCAAATATCTCTATTAAGCTGTGAAAGAACGAGTCCTTGTAAAAGCGTTTGCCTTTATGAACTGCTCACTTTTATATTTGCTTCCATGATTAACAAAAATTATCACATCCGATTAAGCCACTCTGTCCCCTAGACGATTTCATCATAAAACGTTTATTATTTTGAGAATGTATCCGCAATACTTTTAAATGTCATAAGTGTAATAAAACTTCGCTCCCTGTTCGATGATAAAGGGAGTGTGGCGAGAAAGTAAACAAGAAAACGTTCGACCTAATGAAGGATGGGATAAAAGTACTGTTGTATATAAATAATGAAAGGGTTTTATTATAGTAGACTCCAGATACCTCCCAAACATAGACAAGAACTGTTTTTTGATTTTCACTGACAACGAACTTCATTTCTAATCAAATTATTCGACGTTAGCTTATACAAACTTTTTTTGGCGCTAAAGGTTTAGTCCAAACTTCTGTAAAACTAGGAGATTGTGGGTTACTTTGGATCTGTACTTAACCTAACAACAGAAACCCTCCTGTGGTCAGTCTGGTCGGGTACCTAAATTTGTCCCTTAAATACAGCGTTAACCAGTACCCTACACTTTCTGTCTTGGAGCATCCACTGTAATCTTCAAGTGTGTGGGTGGTTTGGGAACGCACGAGCCTTAATAAGTGACCACAATTTTTAGAATACGCCCGCATAATAAGGATGACCCCTTATTTTGATGGACAATGCTTGCTCAACAAAGGACTTAAAATGGTGGCGAACAGGAAGTTCTACCTACTTAAACAGCTATAATGGCTGAAACTAGCAGACGCCCATAAGGCAAGTGTGCATGTGGTGATTAGGGTAATACCGGATTATTTTCAACTTTATTGCAATTGGGTGAATACGTCAAGGAAGGAAGTTATGAAAAATCACAGGACGACAGAGAGTTATTCGTGTATTAAATTGCAACACAAGTTTTAAAATTTGTTTTCTGTAAAGGCGCTTTTCATATCCAGGTTTTTCTCACTTTCTCTTGACATATTATTGCGTTTGAGACCAGTTTCGTTATTCGTATTTTTGACTTCCTAGAAATAATGCCCTACTTTTATTTATTTTGAATAAAATAACAGAAATAAGTTCAGCAGTGATTTGCCAGATAATTTCTTATTAGAATCATTTAATAATCGCCTACCGGTAATTTCGAATAAGCAGTATGTCATAACTAGTGATAATCGAATAATTAGTAATCGACAGCGACAAATTTCAATAATTGAATGAACTAATTCAGTTGATATAATGTAATAAAATAATCGAATGAATCATTCGAATGACATGAGTATAATCGAAATAATCCGAATAATATAGTTCGGTTGATTTAATTGAATGAAATAATCGAATTAATCAATCGAATTTCATGAGTATAATCGAAATAATCCGAATAATATAGTTCGGTTGATCTAATTGAATGAATGGTTTGTTACGATCGAAATAATCGAATGAATCATTCGAATGATTTAATCGAATGAATCATTCGAATGATTTTCTATGATCGAAATAATCGTATGAATCATTCGAATGATTTGCTATGATCGAAATAATGAATCATTCGAATTGCATAAGTATAATCGAAATAATCCGAATAATATAGTTCGTTTGATCTAATTGAATGAAATAATCGAATGAATGATTTGTTACGATCGAAATAATCGAATGAATCATTCGAATAATTTGTTATGATCTTTGCTATGATGGAAATAATCGTATGAATCATTCGAATGATTTGCTAAAATGGAAATAATCGTATGAATTATTCGAATGATTTGCTATGATCGAAATAATCGTATGAATCATTCGAATGATTTGCTATGATCGAAATAATCGATTATGATCTCTCGATTATAGCCATCAATATTCATAACTACAATATATTTATCACTCCTACCTTTTCAAAAAAAAAAAAAATTACTCCCAACTCTCAGGTATAACATTTTAATTCTGAAGATATTAATCATTAATAATCTCAGCATTAAAATTAAAGTACAAAGTCGATATTCATTTTAGAAGCTGAAATTTAGAAAGAGTACTTCGGAAGTGAATTCTAAACACCGAACTCATTCAATGTAATAAAACCTAAATCCAGAACTCATTAAAATACGAAGTTTCCGTGAAAAACTGTCTCAATTCTTATATATAAAATTTATATAAACTAACAAGAGTTCCTTGCTTTCTTAAAAAGCACACTCATCAAACCCCTTCTAAGTCAATGAGAAAAACTCTTCGTCAAAGCTAAAAGTGGTATATTGCATGAACGCAAATATGTGCAGATTCCTATATACAATAAGTTCTTAAAGTCTTCACGTAGTAATTATATTCGAAGTTATAACCCAAGAGCTGCTGACTTGTACACAAATAAACTCGGTGCAATTTCATTTAAAGAATTTATTTTCAAATTCTCATCATCAGAATGACATTATTTGAGGGTTTCGTGGGATTATATGATTCTGTAAGTGTTGTCACTCGTTGTGACCAGATAATGTCAATATTTGTGTTTATACTGATTTTCAAATTTAGAATTTACTTTCGATGTATTCAGATAAATTTTTGCCTCCTAAAATATCCGTTCTAAACTGAAAAACTCTTTGTTTTGCAGTTGCTAAGCGGACTGCTGATAAGAGGGCCTCTGTATAAAAATAGGCTTCACGGATGAATTGTAATAAGTTTCAGAGTGGAACTAACATCGCGGATTTCTGTTTCTTCTGTATACCCTTGCCTTCTCGAGTTTTAAATTAATATTAGGATGGAGGGAGAGATTTGGAATTAAAGGCACGCTCAAGGCGTTACTATTGAGAACGAAGTACCGCCCAAGTTAGATAAATTCTGGATACACCTGTCACTAATTGAAACTGGCAGATGGAATCCCCAACTGTTCCCATTACCCTTCCAGCCCCCTGTAGAGCGGGAAGTAGATGAAATGGTATTGCATGAGTGTACGCACGAGTTGAAAGAAATGTGAAATGTCGTGGTGTGCTGTAGTGTAACACGAGATATTAAAACAAAGAAACTAATGTCATTAGGGTCAAGGATAGAAATTTATTCATAAATTCACGTTCACGGTCTACTTCTTTTATCTTAGTAAAAGAAAAATAGAACGAAAAGCGAAAGTATCGTGCAGAAATTTATATGCGGGTATTCTTTGATCTTGAAACTGTTTGTGGCAAGTTATGAAATTTTATATAAAATCCCAGTCAGACATCACTAGGCAGGTGAAATGTTTGGAAAATAATCTAGACTCGCAGTAACTTTATTAATCTTAAGTTAATCATCTCATTTAACTTTTCAACTTAGGATAAGTTCTCTGCTTTATGGTTACCCACTGCTGCACGTTTTAACCCATTCTCCTTGGGGGTGTCAGGTAGGAGAGATATAAGTAAAAGAGTCCAACAGTAATTAATCAAAGACTGTGATTCCATGGGATTCATTTCAATAGCCAATTTGACGTAGTGTGACCACCATATATCGTCTGCTACTTAACCCGTGAAACCTTCAGCACCAAAGCGTGTTTTTTAGATAGACCACACAAGACGCCACGTGCTGCGAACTAATTAACTGCGTGTCGTTTCCAATCGTGGTCACACCCTCTATCCTCAGATACCAGCGGCTTTGTTCATTCCGGAAAATATTGCTACAAACTGCTCCAAAGTTTTAGGCAGATGATCGACCACCTCGCTAAGCAAGAAGAAAGTGAGAATACGACGAAGAAAGTTGCACGTCTTTACCCAAGGCTGGTTGCCCCAAGTGTTACATCAAGAAGCTGTCGCTATTCGTATGCTACGTTACGTGTTCTAGGTCAGGGTCAGCGAAAACATCACCAGGTGGCAGAAAAGAAGTGCAAATAGATTTTAAACTTTGGTATATTAAAAGAAATGTGGGACTGTGTATTTCAGTGTACAATAAATCGTATTTTAATAGATAGCGTAAGGTGCTATTCTATTTCTGAATTACATATAGCTAAGTGTATGCGCCATTGCTGGTTTTTGGCATCTTAGACTGTATGAACCAGTTAGAAAGTGAAGGGATATTATTTTGCACAAGAAGTGCCCAGAATAACAGTACTAAGAAATACACCGAATGCCATTTTAATGAAGAAGATAAAGCTAAAATGTTTAGTTTCTGTAAAAGAAACTCGTTTGAATGCAGTAGATCCGAGAGAAGATTGAATATTCCTCTCAAAATGGGCGATTCGTTAGAGAATTCCTTGCAAATCCAATAAACTCCGAAATGAATACTGTTTTTTTTTATGGAATACGTTTGCAACTTTTAACACATAATACATTTTGTAACTTGCTTGCTTTGTGTGTAAAGAAACCAAATTAGCCAAAACCTCATATCTATGGCCAGGGAACGACTAAGTAGTTAGTGCCAAGTGGAAGAGAGCAGAAAATCATAGTGAGGTGTCCGTGACTGGATTCGAACCCAAGGTCTTCTCGTTCACCGAGCAAGCACGTTATGCTCGAGTATGATATCATTTTGATTTGAGGCTCTTTGGTTGATGAAAGGAAACTTCTGAATACAGTTTCTCCCGAAGGCAACAGAGTGATGCAGCGAAGTGGCATTCACAAGGACATGCTGCATGTCGTAGTGGGTCGCACAGAAAGAAATGTCCGGATATGCTTTTCGTACAGTGAGTTGTAAAATTCCAAACTGTAAATAGAAATGTAGATAATTAGTACGATGTTATATCATATATTATAGTGGATATTCCCTGGTTTACGAGGTGTGACAATAAAGTTTCGAGAATAATTTTGTTTCCGTCAAAGTGGCCACACTGTAAACCGTTACATCCTCCTGCTGTGTAGCCTGAAACCCCCCCCCCCCATCCCTCTATCTGCATGTAAAGGGTAAACGTCGTCAGTCGTTTCAGCCATTGTACAAGTTGGTTCGGGTAAAGATGTGTTTCAGTTCCGCGTTACGTGAAAAATGGAACGCAATTTAGAGCAAAGAGTTGTGATAAAATTTTTGGTTAAAAGTGGCGAATCATCAACAGATATTTATGAAAAGTTGACCAGAGTTTATGGGAATGATACCATGTCGAAACCACGCGTTTTCACTTGGACAAAAGAGTTTCAAGAAGGACTGGAATCCGTTGAAGATGCTGAGCGTTCAGGGCGTCCTTCCACACGACTCGACATGAAAAAAAACATTGTTCGTGCGTGTGATCTTGTTCGAAGCGATAGGCGGTTAAACACAAGAATGATTTCCGAAAAACTAAACTTTAATCGGGAAAGTGTTAGATTAATTTTGACTGAAAATTTGTTGACGAGGAAAGTGTGTGCAAAGCTGGTATCGAAAAACCTCTCTCATGAGCAGAAAGAAATTCGGTTGCGACATTCTCAGGAGATGTTGGAAAGCATTGAAGATGTTGCAGATTTGCTTTCTCGTGATTACAGGGGATGAAAGCTGAGTATTTTCTTACGACCCCGAAACTAAAAGGCAAAGTCACCAATGGAAGGGACTTTCTCGCCAAGACCAAAAAAGCGAGAATGTCAAAGTCAAAAATTAAAAACATGTTAATTTGCTTTTTTTGATCGAAAAGGAATCGTCCACAAAGAGTTCATTCCACCTAATGAAACTATCAATCAACAATTTTACCTTCAAGTTTTGGAAAGGCTTCGCAAGCGAGTCAATCGGGTTCGACCTGAAATTGCTTCCTCGTGGATTTTTCATCATGACAATGCTCCCGTACATTCCGCCATTGTAGTGAAAGAGGTTTTAGCTTCAAAATCGATCACAACGTTGCAGCACCCTCCGTATTCTTCTGATTTATCTCCTTGTGACTTCTTTTTATCTCCTCGACTAAAAGGAGTCATGAAAGGAACGCATTTTCAGTTAGTTTCTGAAATTCAGAGTAATGTATTAATACAGATACCAGAGAGTACCAGAAATGTTACCACAATTGATCTTACGTTGGAATGCGTGTGTACAATCTGAAGGGGACTACTTTGAAGGCGATGGCCTTCAAAACTTCACATCTGTATAATTTAATTTTCAAAATAAAATTTTTAAATGGATTATTCTCGAAACTTTATTGTCAGACCTCGTATATATTAAATAGTTTTATCGTATCGCAATAGCCCAAAATCGATTGAACTAAGTGCTTCAACAGAATTAGTAATATATAATTTGCCGAAATATTGATATTGGTGTGTTTTAAGTCGGGAATCTTTTTAAACTGTTGATAGGTTTCAAGGAATGAGAAATAGAGATCAGTAACAGAATACACTTTAGAAAACAGTTTTAGGTCTAAATAGAAAATTAAACTGGTAATATTAGGCTGGCACTGTACGTGCTTTTTTTAGTATTTCTACCCTGTTGACTACTAAAGAACCGAAAAGACAAATGAAAGATGTGAGTTTGTGGAAAGCCTTTTGTGAATCGTGAGCCGCCTCGAGTCCAGAAGAGAAATAAAATCATGTGTGTGTGTGTGTGTGATCACCGTAAATTACACCTTTGCAAGTATCAGTAGAGACTGACTGACATACTTGACGGATATCCCAGTTCTTGTCAGATCCATGAGATTAAATAGCGTTAAGTGCGGTTAATCTAGAAAAACACGTACTTAGCCTTTGCAGACAGCTTTTATTCTTGGTAGAAAGCAGAAGCTTAATATTGAATGAATAAATTTTTTTCTGTAATTTTGTCTTTTCGTTAGAAATAAAGTTCTATAATAATAATAAGGATAATAAACAAGCCACATACCCCACTCAAACTAAGCGAGGAATCTACTTCCACCCAGATGGAAGAAACGAATCTAGAAAGATGGCCAAATAAGACACTCCATGGTAAACACTGTAATGACCTCCCTCACTTCCACATAGATAAAATGGCTTCCAATGCAGGGCTCACGAGTGGGACGCTCTGCTCCAAGACTAGAGGATTCATGTTCGCCATCCATGACCAAGTAATCAACACCATGAACTATAGAAATACATGTCGACGATGCCACCTGGCCTCAGAAATAATCCTACACATCACCCCAGGATGCAAGGTGATCACCCAGAGGCAGATACGACCAGGTAGCCAGGATAATGCATCAGAAGCTAGGAAATACTAGTTGATCAAATAAAGTGTACAGTATTACAAGTGCAAACTACAGGCTGTACTATTGTCCACCACCCACAAGCTGTACTGGGACCCCGCCATAATAACGGACAAGACAATCCCACACAACAGACTGGACAAATCCCTTGTCGACAACAAGAAAAAAGCTACCTATATGAACGACATAGGATTCTCACGAAGAAAATATCGGGAAGTACACGAACCTAAGACAGGTGATCAAAGGGATGTGGCATATAAAACAAGTAACGACCAATCATCGTGTCAACCACCGGTATGGTGCCAAAGACCCTACAGGATATTTGTTATGTCTGGTGTTACTATTGGTCGAGGAACTTTCTGATTATTCTACAGGTGTTCCGGATTGCGACTTTCTGGAGTTCCTTTTAGGTGTTCTCTAGGAGACCTATTGCTACTAAGCTTTTATTGGATTGGATTTAATTTTCGTCCAGCAAACAGATATATCAACCACAGAATACTCGCAACTTACGGACATACGTGGCACAATGTGGTCTAAGTCGCTGATGCGCCCAAATCATACAATAAAACCCTCCCCTCTCGCATATAACAAAGGTGGTGACCTGACCTGGTCTGTCCTCTCCACTATGAGTGAAAAAGGCTCATTAATGAAGATAGAAGACAGGAAATTTTATGGACATTTTTGACAAGTGACTAAGTTAGTCTGTCTGCACGGGCGAGGGTAGCAATTTTTTTTTCCCTGAAACTTATTTTTCAACCAAAAAAAACAGAAAAATCGACCACAAAGTGCACGCAGTTTACAGACTGATATCCTTAGTTGTTTGGTGCATAAAAGTTGCTACCTGTCAGATACATGGCGTGTGACAGGTGACAACTTTCTGTTTAAAGGTGATTATGTGTTAAAAATAAAAACAAATAACAGTTCTTCGCTAAAATTATGCAACCACTTTTTGTGACATACTTTCTCTCGCGGGACTGTTTCTTAGAAATTAAAAATGGTCTTTTGATCTTTCGCGTTTCGAGGAAACGCAAAAGACCACATGACTTCACTGTTCTCAGAAATTAAAGGCTTTATTTTATTCCATCGTATAAAATCTGTTCTAACATCCTTTAAAGGCTATCAGAAATCTTAACTATCACGATTGTAGCGCTGCTGATATTAATTTTCGACAGGTCACCTGTGTACCTCTACAAAAACATAACAAAAATAGTCAATCGAAGTTGTAGAGCATGAATAATTTATCAGGAGACATTCTCCAACAGGAAACTCGTAAGATTCTCGTTTCAAACAGAGAATAGGAACAAGCAATGAATTATGAACGCGCCTACACCGCATGGCCACCTTCAACTAGGACCATGGGTTATGACCTTTTGGTTCATGATAAACTTGTCCGTCCACCATTAAAATACAAATGAAAATAAAGCCACTATATTACAACTGTATAAATAAAAGCCCCAATAAAATATGACACTAAAAGCGATAAACATAATGGAAATAAAAGACACAGTAGGAACTAAAACAGAGTTGTTGGGGTGACACGACTCTTTCTTCAGTGAGGAAATAGGTCATACTGCGTGTTTTACTTAGCTTGTTTTTATCTTGTTTGGGGCTGTATTTCATTGATGGTTTTAGTTATGCGGAAGTAACGTAGTCATTATTTTATACAGTTTTATATTTTACTTTATTAAAATCTTTCAAACAAGTGCAAATAAACTCTGGTTTCTTTGCATTTGCATTCGACTGGTGGCAACCAAGGATAATGGATGCATCTCATATACCCCAGTGGCTGAGGCCTTTTTATTAGAGTACACTTTTGATGACAACGAAGCCAATTCTCAATACATATTGTAAATTACGGAGGAAAAGGGTTGGCCAGTGTGTAGTTTCTTTGTCTCATGAGATAGAATATATATCTTGCTGAGAGATTGCTATTGTTGTTTATTTTATTTTTTTAATGAAAACCCCAAACACGAGAGGTATTAGAACCTATAGTTCTTAGTATCATGAGTGGGTTGAAGGTTGAGAAGCTGCAAGAAGATACTTGTTGATATTAAACTTGAATTTCTGTAGATTGTAATTTTCAGGAAATACGTGTGGATGGAGGTTGTTCCAGCAACAGAAGTGGAAGAAGAAAAGTTTGAAGTTGAAGAGTAAAAGGGTGCTGACTGGTTGCCTGACTTGAACTGATTTGAAAAAGAGGAGGAGGGGATAACAGAAGCTAATTCGAAACAGCAGTGCCCAGGGAAGTATCTATAGCAAATGCATGCAGCAGAAACAAAACGTCTATGAGACAGAGTGGAGAGACTTTGTAACAGGTGAGTCACTAATTAACCTAAATGTCCTCTTTTTGAACGGAATTTAGAAGGCTGAGGGGAGGTTTTGGGATATCACACCAGATGCGGGAACAATATTCCGTGGTAGGACGGATTTGCGATTTGTACAGAGTAAGCAGCTGTTTGGAAGAAACGTAATGCCGAGAGCGAAAGAGAACACCCACATTTCTAGATGCAGAGGAAGCAATATTTGTGATGTGCTTATGCCATGAGAGATTCGAAGTCAGGGTAATCTCTAATAGAGACGTGTCATCTTGTCTAGAAATCTGAGTGTCATCGAAGATAAGCATAGGAGCAGAAGAATCATTTTCCCGCATTGGATAATTACCTGCAGATCAGAATTTAAGGAATTGGTAGTGAATATTCAAGAAGTTTAAGCTGTTTATTTTATTCAGGGCAAGGTTTTTTTTTTTACAAATGAAGATGGAATGCAATATGCTATCATCAGCAAAAGTATGGATAGGATTTCCAGTCAGCAACTAAGACTATGAGGAATGATCTCTCTCTCCGGTAGAACAGCAGATATAATCACCATCTGTAAAAGGCCTGAGTTTGAGTCCTGTCAATCATGGAGAAATTTTTATAGGCATTTTTGACAACGTCGCAAAGTTAGTTAGTTAGACTCAGGCGAAAGGCGTATGTTTTTCGTCTATCAAACAGCAAAACGACCAAAGATTACACCCAATTACGGACACAATATATTGACTCCTAATTTTTGCTGAATGAAAAGCCTGAGTTTCTTGGGTGTGGGGGGAATCGTGAAACTCTCACCCACAGTGTAAAAAAACAGCTCATAAAAATTCATCCATCTTGAAGGATTGTAACCCTTTTAGTTATTAGATATATTCAACCTTATGCCACTTCCTCCATTTCTCCTCTCCCTTGTAGGGACGGTTTCAGTAGAATGAGAGTAGCGCCTTGAGCCTGAACAGTACGATTTCAACTCAGAACATTTGTAGGATAAGATCGAAATCTCCATTAAGCATAATGACTCGGTTTCGAATATTGTAATTTTAATGTCGTATGAAAAGTAACCACAATTGCAATAAATTTTTTGGCTAAGTGCAGCTCAGTTTAGATTAAATAATTCCTGTTTTTTAAACTATAATGTAACAATGACAAATCTTATCAGTCGGAATATTTATATTAAATACCTCACAATTTATGTCACTAAATTTATGTTAGGTATGCATATCATTACGAGCATCAAAATGAGGGCCGTCTTTCTAGATCACCACAACAAAATAACAGTACCCTTTATTTTGGTGCATCATCGCATATCCTCTCAAGGCATCAAATATTCAAACGTTTTCCTTTATTAACCAATGAGTTCAATGTCTCCATGAGCTTAATACTGCACTGCTTAGCTGCTTTACCATGAACTAATGGCATATTGGACCACCATTGTCCCAAATCACTGGTCTGATACGTCGTAGAGTAAGGTTAATTTGCTGAAAAGTAACAAGAGGAACATTCGACCATTAATGTTATAAAACTGCCATCAGCTTCTGGATTGAGATGTCCTGAAAGGCGTGTTCATTTGGTCAAACTAATTGGGCTGACCAGATATGCATCATTGTCGGGTGTATCTTTTGCGCAACGACGTTCAGATAAGCACTGGCGTTCATACTACCCTTCAGTGGGTTCGGTGAGAAAGAGGACAAAAACATGCTCCACACCATTGCACCTGCTTTCAGCAACTTGTACTGGCCACATTCATCCAGATGGTTCCAGTGCCTCGTGTGGTTGCCTCCATATATACACTGCCCTACCATTAATATCCGGACACACCTCCATGGATGGAGGTGTGTCCGGATACCCGCTATAAACCTGCTATAAATATGCACACTGGGTTTCAAACAGATAATTGAAAAAGTGGGCATGCAAGATTACACGTTCAACAGAATTACCTCAACAGTTCAGCAGAATTGATCACCTCAACAAATGCCAAACGCCGAGTAACATGGTGTAAGGAGCGCGAATCCTGGATTATAGAGCAGTGGAAAATAGTTCTATGGACAGACGAATCGAGGTTCGTACTCTACCAGTCTGATGGCCGTCCCTGGGTGTGGCGAATGCCAGGGGAACAGTTCCTTCCTGATTGTATCCTCCAAACAATGAAGTTTGTTGGAGGCAGTGTCATAGTATAGGGGTACTTTTCATGGTTTGGCTTGGGTCCATTAGTCGTTATCGACAAAAGCATGAATGGTGTTCAATACCAGCATATCCTGGACATTTATGCACTTCCAACATTATGGCAATACTTCGGGGAAGGCACATATCTGTATCAGCATGACAATGCGCCATGCCATAATACTCAGGTCGTAACAGTGGTTTGAGGACATGGGTGTGAAATAGATGAATTGGTCAGTCCAGAGTCTGATCTGAACCCTAGTGAGCATCTTTGGGATGTATTGGATCGTCGGATATGTGCACGTCGTGATCGCCCAAAAGAACAAGGCCGAACTGGTAGCTGCGTTAAAAGCCAAGTGGAAGAACATATCACCTGACATTTATAAAAACGCTGGTTGAGTGTATGCCGCGAAGATTGAAGGCCGTCATAAAAGCAAAAGGTTTCAGACAAAATATTAAATGACACAATAAAAGAGCTTCTTTTTTTGTCTAAAGGTAGGTGCCTGTATATTAATGGTAGGGCAGTGTATATATTCTAAACCATCGGTGTTGAAAAGAGTAAATCGGCACTAACCACTTACTGGACATGCGATTTTTCTCTGAGCCGCCTGCATTCATCCCTTGTTTTAATTGCACAACATAGTCGCATTTTGCGGTTGGTGTTCGAAGTCAGCAGCTTCCGTGTGAAGATTTCCTCCTCCCCTAGGATTTGTATGATTCTTTTCGTGGAGCGATTACTGATGTTTGGGTGCTAACGATAACACTCGATAATCTGTTCTGGATGTCAAGTACGTCACTCCGTGACCCAACATTTTCGGTCGCAATTGTGTCTGCGATTGATGTTTTCCGGACGTTTTCCCATTTGTTAAAGATGGAACAACACTAGTCTTTTGAATACTATTGATTTTAACGTGGCGTTTGTAAGAATGTGGTCTAGATGAAAAGTTTCAATACCATCGACAGGAGCAACGGTCCTCTGTGCTCTAGCTCCTACTGACAGTTGGTACATACCGACAATAATACCTTTACACACCAATAATCATACCTCTTTGGAAATCCGTGAGCTGTTCTCCACCACCAGTGAACTTATTTTGGGCGCTGTTTGAGTCACACGGCTTTATAGTACTTTCCTGTTCACGTAATGTTCCTTGTAACTTATTGGCTTTACACATTTTTGCATAAACTGCCGAAAAACCCTCTGTAGCCGTAATAAAATGGCCAGGAGATGTGAATTTCTGATATGTTCCTCGTGCAGAGACTTCGTCTTTATTCAATATGATTTAGCTAGATCTGGATAAATATCACATTACGAATGCTCTTCTAAACAAATTTTATCTTACAAGGCCTGGTATTTTCACAGTTAATTGTTTCATCATCGACATGGATTCCAGTCTTTGGCAGCGATGAAACCCGAAAAACGATCACTCTTTGAAGATATAGAATAGCATAGAAAGAGGAAAGGTGATAATAACAAAAGTTCGGTTTATATCTTTATTTCAGCAGTTATGAAACCTTAATGAATTAACATCCATATTCGAGATGATATAAAAATAATCGCTTAGAATATGGATGTCAGTCTCTGGCGCTTGTGAGGATGTGATTTAAGCTGAATACCTTTCAGCAGCATTGATGCAGTGTTCTCAGAGTTTCTCATTGGCTGTTATATCCAGTGAAGATGAGAACCACCGATGGAAAAAGTCTACCTGTCGAAGTCTCTCTCTCTCTCTCTCTCTCTCTCTCTCTCTCTCTCTCTCTCTCTCTCTCTCTCTCTCTCTCTCTGTAATTGGAAATTTTGGAGAAATATTTTGAATAGAGCTGCAATCTGTCTTAAAAAATTACGAATAGAATTCTCAATGGACTGTGGTTACAGTAAAATATTCAAGGCATAAAACACCTCCGGGGGAGGTGATTCCAAAAAGTCTTCTGACTTCCTCTTGGAAAATTATGAATCCTGTCATCTTTTGATAAGAGTAATTACTGATTTTAGGGAGTGGAATAGACTGCCGGCAAGAAAAAAAAGTCATGTACTAACTTGAAATGACTAAGAGTGGAAGTTATTACCAGCGATATCAAGCTGAACTTGCACCTGTCTTAAACTTCCCACCTGCAAACCCAAACTGGCTGCCGACCGGGCTAGCCGAGTGGGTAAAGTACCTGCCCGGCAACCCAAAGGTCGCGGGTTCGATTCTCGCCTCGGGCTTGGATCAAAGTACTGCAAAAAAAACCTTGGGAGGTGCAATATGGCCACAGAAGCCGATGCGCCAACAACTACCAAATCAAAAAAAAAAAAAAAAAAAAATCAAAACCAAACTGGCTGATAAAAGAATTTTCTACTAATCTGATGACTGATAAAATCACGTAACTAATCGAACGACCTGAATGAACTCCTTGGAATGAATCTACCATACTAAAATAAAATTAAATAAATAAATAATAATAATAAAACTACCAAACATCATTAAGAGCGTTTTCATTTTATTATATTTCATTTGCAATTATCCATTACGTAAATTTTCCTCTCCTGCTATCTATTTAATGTGTCTGCCATTTTGTAATATGCATAGTTCTGTTCCAGTGCATAAAAGTAATCTATAATTAAATTAAATTAAGAAAATAGTTTGTTTTTCGCCGATGTGGCCAAGTAGTCGACGCGATGGTACAGAAGTCTATGCATTTCAGTGACAGAGGTTCATGGCCCATAGGACTACTAAATAGTGCTATGTTCTTGTATTTTCTGTGAACTCCTTTGACCTTATGCGGTCGTCCCGGATAAACAGAAAATTTATTTATATTAGAATAATATTTTGTCAACCATTTTTACTCCATTATATATGATTTTGACGAATCCTACCACGTACTTTTTTAATGAGGGAATATAAACATCAGTTGTCTGAAAATTCGTTAGCTCTTCACATCTTTGTTCGTTAGCTAAATTCTGCGTACCCCATTGTCACACGAATAGCATTTTAAAGCGATTCTTAATTACATGCAATGGATTGTACTCTCCCTGGAGAGCCATTCTTTAAAGGAATCGTGCTCTTTATCTGCTAAATAAGACAAAACTGGAATGCCATCCACTATTTTATCCAGTCTTAAAATGACTAGCGTAGTTTTATGAAACGAACGTGTACAGAATATGATGCCGATTGCTGTAGCTTGGCTGTATCAAGGAATTTTCTTGGTATCCCTCTTGAAATTATGGCGTGTTATCCGATGCACGTAGAAGAACGCAGAAAAAAGCCGTTCTCCCCATTCTCTGCGGCAATAGTGTCGAGAAAATCCTGCAGCTGTAAAGACCCTTTTGTGTGCAAGAGCGTGCACACAAGGAGTTCTCTGATATCACCGAAATTAATCTTCAACTTCCTCCTTCCGTTTCAGTTAAAGGAACTTGTAGGTATGTAGTACTGAAAAAGGGACCAGTTCACGTGGATCGATCTGGTTCGATCTATCTGCCTGCCATCCAAATTTTGAATGAGACCCACACTGTATAATATAATAAATTCTGTACCAAAAATAAAAGTAAAGAACTTAATAAATTAGAAAAAATCGGTACACTTTTCGACAAATTTAACAGACCTTTCTTTCATTGTATTTGTACACCATACAGTTCACGAATACAATTAACTGGAGTTATTTGAGCTAAATACAGGATTTTCGTAAAACAACTAGAGTTGTATTTTCTGTTTAAAAATATCAATCAGAAACCACGTGATCTAAACTAAAACTTAATAAATTTCAATTAAAACTCCATACTTACGTCTTCTGTTTAAATAAGGGTTTTTGATGGTGCTACATAAACTTCCAGTGATTCACGTAGGATTTCGTGGCAGTTGCTGTTCTCATCACCACAATACACCGTTGAAAGACAGACAAAAAGCAAATTACCAACGCTGAAATGTTCGTATGATGGCATTTGTGGCCACGAAAACATTATAAGTTAGAGAAAGGGTTAGAGCACCCTATTCAGATCGCCAAAAGGCTTTTGGCAGCATAGCTGCGATTTGCTCGGTGGTTCCAGTCCGATCTCAGCAGAGATCAGACCGGTTATCAAGCCATTCGTGGAATAAGTTTCGTTCGTGTTGTTTTTACTGTGACCTGTTGTAGTGGTCGGTTTAGATCTGCTTCATTACTACTGTGGGCAGTCTAACTTTCTAGATAACTCCGATGTCGGACTTCAACGTTGGGTTTAATGTCAGTTTAGTGCGATTTGTGCTCTCCTCCTGGTAAACAGCTTCTGGGCGAAGTGAGAAAATGCCTCATATCCGTCTGCAGAGTCTAAAAGATGGTATTCTTGATTTTTTGCCAGATATGAAGTCTTCGTGACGAGTTGGCTGCGTAGGTCATCATGCAGAGGGCATTCGCGCATGAAGTCGCCTCTTTCATATTAGGCAGTCTTCTCAATGTACACTTTTCGACAAATTTAATAGAACCAAATGTTTTTCATTCGTGACGCCGAAGACGAATACTTGATAAAATAGGCATCCTGGCATGCAAATTCCTAGTATCCAATAGAAATCGATCAGCCACCTTACAGAACCGCATATTATGCAAATTATTCATGCATATGGCTTCCTCAGTGGGACAGCCACATCTCTAGTACTCAGGATGGCAAGTCATCGTCGTTTAGATGATTCTTTGGGATGGCGGGCCGTTGGACGACTTGAAGCCGGGCAATCGCAGGCGGCATTTTGGCTTAATGAGTCACGCAGTGTTGTCTCGACACTATGGAAGCAGTTTCAGGAGACAGGCACCATTACAGGAAGAACTGGCCAAGGTCTCACGAGGGCTATGTCAACCAGAACAGACCGCTTTATGGATGTAACAGGAAGACGACGAACCCTACGATGTCATGTCATCCACTATCTCTTGGGGTTGCTGCGGCCACAGGCGAAAATATTTTCTACCGGACTGTGTTAAGAAGGCTGAATTCAAATGAACCCTACACAAAGATGCCAGTGGTTTGTATCCCATTAATAAAACGCATGATGTGTACGAGCAACGTGGGATCCCATTAGGGGTCTGCAGCCAAAATCCAGACCACAACAACAGAACCCAACATAATACTTTTCACATATAACAAACACAATACTGACTTTTTCAGAGTAAAAACCAGTATTATGTCTGTTACAGAGTAATGTATACTTCATAAGGGTACTTATGCGTAGTTGTACCAGTGGTGCCCCGTCCCCATATGCGCTATATCCCATTAACCCCAAATCACCGCAGAGTTCGTCGAAACCGGTGCCGTGAACACGTGACTTGGAGCACTGACAAATGGGATACATTTCTGTTCTCTGATGAGTCCCGTTTTAACCTACAAAACAGATTCTACTTTATTTCATACGGATATAACGACGAATGCGGTACCATCCAACGTCAGAGAAAGGGACACGTGCGGTGGTGACGATGTTCCCGTGGGTGGAATAATGATCAACGGCCACCCCTCTTCATGTTTTTGATAGGGGTATCATAACAATCGTAATCATCAAACAGATCCTCGAACTCTAAGTGCGACTTTTTTAGGGATGTAGTTTGTCCAGATTCTATTTTCGTGCAACAACACCAATGCACTTAGAGCTCAAGTTTTGGAGGAATATCTTGAAACTGAAAATATTCAAAGACTGCCGTGGCCAGCAGGATCACCAGACTTAAATCCGATAGAACATATGTGGGACGCTCTTGGGCATCGCATTACACGCGACAACCAACTCCTCGGTCACTTGGTGAGCTACGGTTTGCACTGTTGGAAGAATGGGATTTGTTGCCACAGAATCTTATAGACATCCTTATATCGAGCATAGCTCACCGCTCTCAAGCCTTTTTGGCTGTTGGAGGGGATCAATACGCCGTACTGATATTACGTGTCCATATTTTCGAGCATCTTGTATCGACTTCTGTAATGTGACCTTTTAAAATTCTTCCAGCTGGGTAGGAATCGGAACTATAAGTAAGTGAATATTGAGTATTGAGTGAGTGCATTGAGTGTTGTGATGGTCTTATTGGTAATATGGGGCTGAATATCAGAATGATCGCTTTCTTGACCCTTTTTGGGACCCCTTCCTCAACACTGTCACTACTCAGTACTCACACAGATGTTCACTTCTTGATATAATTCAAAGAGAGAAATGTAGCAACTGGAAATCAAGAATGAGTTTCTTAACTTTGTTAATGTTCACGTAACTGACTGCCATTTGCATCCATATAGCATGGGGAGTTTGCGCACTGTGTGAACTGCTCCTGAATGCAGTACACCACTCGAGTGTATTGCATTCAGAGGGTGTTGATCTTGCCATCCATGCAGATCAGTTAACAACACCCATAAATATAAATATAGATGCCGAGATGCTGTAAAAGTGAAGCATCCAAACTGCCTATAAAATGAATCATATAACATAGTAAAAGTAACGCTAGTCCTTTCCTAATCTCTATCTCTTGGATGGAGATTAGGTAAGAAGTGACTACATTATTCTTTACAGTGCTAAGCTTCTTAAACAAAGAATATTTCCAGATTAGATTACCTTCATTATCAAAGATGTGATTTGAACGAAGTTCTTTGATGCATCATAATGCAGCTTGTTGTAATACAGCAATGAACGTTATTTTGTTCAATATTGCATATGTGTCAATTCTCTTTAATAATTAAATTTATTTTGAGCTGAAAATGCCAAGTTTTCGAATGACAACCACGTTTGTCACTCTTTCTGGAACAATGTAAAAATGTATTCGTGGACGAAAATGTGAATTTTATATTATTCTTTATCCAAATTGTCCAAATACGGAGATTACACTAAACATTTGGATTTCCAGATAACCTTAGCGACCTTGAAAAAGTTAGTAGCCGGGTAATCAACCAGTCTATGGCGATAAACATCCATTGAAGTAACAACAAGAACTGCTGCGTAATAAGCATCTATCTTTGTTATGAACAATTACAGAAATGTATTTCCATCGTAAACAACAGATTAGCTCATTCTTCATAGCCTAAGTGACATATTTGAAACGAAATCATCATTTTACTTTTTATCTTTTACTTATGATGGTTTCATGGCTATATCTTTTATGGTATCTACGATCCTTAACACTCTCCCTCTGCATTCTCAGGTAAACATCCCTTCTGCCAGTTGCCAAAGACGCGTCCGGTGTCATTAAGAAAGCGTTTCATCTATTTTATCTCTTCTTGTCATCTTTGCTTCAGCCCACCTTCAATATGTGACGCCCCTATGTCCCTCTGTTGGTAATTTGTGTGGACGACCCAATGATTATTTAAAAATGTCTCCCCGAAGGTTTGTGGAAGAAGTATATTATTAGAAAAGTACCTTTTACTGTCTGTTTGTTTTAGCAACTCTCAACCGTGTAACCAACCATTATAATTAAACATCTCTCGGAGAGCATTGAAATTAAAATCGCGGCCAAACAAAATGATACACTGATATTATCAAAGCGTGTTCAAGGAATTATGTCAAAAATAAGACTCTGCTGATGGACTGACCTGTCTCCTGTAGTATACCAGCCGTGTCCCGTAAGATGAACAAACTCGGAGATGGCAAATAGATGGATGAAACATCGGACAACCTCGTAGAGGTCAGGTAGATGAGATTTATAGATGTTCTTGCAGCGTATTCGTATAAGGAATGTCTCTTCTCAGAGATTGTTATCATTGAATTAATCGCGAAGAAATATACTTTACGTACCGACCGATCGTAATTTATGGATGACAGGTGAAAATTGAAAGTGACATCGACGTATCTCGAAAATATATTAATTCTTAATTGAAAGTCGTGTCTTCAAAGATCGTTGGAAATTTATGGTGGTTTTTTTGTATTTGTCTTTAACGTCACCGAATATGCACATGGAAATTTAAGCCTATCCACTATGGTAGACTAATTGATCATTAAATTTCTTGATCAGATGTATGATAACAGTTACAATTTCTGAATAGTAATCTTGTATAGGGGAATAATTATCCAAATTATTAGAATTTTTACAAGATCGTAGTTCCAGAAAGTTCATTTGTGGCTATTTATGATTTTGAACTGCTGGCCATTTTAATCTGTAAATTCTTAAGTGGTGTCTAGTTAACGGTCGTGAAGAACAATGACCACAAGAAAGACAGTCAGTAGAACCCGTGGTCAGCATAATATGGTAAATTGGCCTTTCATCCCAGACGCATAATGATAATGAAAATATTCGAGAATCAGCTGCTTGGCTCGATTTACTTCTCACCTTTATACAGAAGAGAGAAGTAAAAAGAGAGAAATCAACGAGTCAACAGCACCTTCGAATCTAGTGACAGCTCCGGTGTAGCAAGCATCATCTGCAAATTGTGGTTCCGATTTTTAATGTCGATTATTTGTGGCATCAGAACCATATCGCCCATTTACTATTTATTCTGATATCATGTACATAGAACAGCTTACACAAACTGGGAACCTGTCTAATCATACGTTATCAAAACAAGCACCCAGTGTTTACTTTAGAACTTGAGCGTGACAGAAAAAAAAAAAAATAATAATGTTATGAACAGCTCAAACTGTTGTCCCATCATACATCATAACCTATAAGTTGCTCTTGTTATTTTCCTTCGCCCTTGTTTAGTGTGAGAGGGGTTTGCCCACCGCCTTTACCTCAATTAACCCCGAAACGGATAGCGAATACTTCAGAAGTCACTCCTATTTTAAAGTCAGAGCAAAATTATGATTGATGACCAAGCACAATCGCCTTCCTTCCAAACCACGTGGGAAAGGCTTAGGTGCGAGTATCTTCGTCTAGACGGCACTCGAACCCGAGCGCGAGAAAATCAGTTTTTTTCCGTAGAACACACGCGATTTAGGAGCACAATACGCCAACCTGTCGTGGCCTTAGTTGCCTTGCCACAAAACAATAAAAATCGCCATGAAGGCAGTGGATTTATCCATCAGCTCTCACTCAGAAAGATCCGGGTAGTAACTTACTAATATATTTTACAGTGAGAATAAGTGAATGATTTTTTTCAGGCAGAATATGAGAATTTTTATTATCTTTTCCATTTCTCAAATTGGTAATTACCATAGGATCGATACGAAGTCAGATTTCACCCAATAACCTCCTCTGGTGGCTGTTCATTAATGTAAATGCCTCGAATAAAGAAATTATTTATTATTGCCCAACACTTAAGTTACAACTATGTTTTTATATTTTTATTCTTCTTCTTCTTCTAAATGCAGTTGCTTAAACAATTATATGAAATTTGAGATATAATTTAACATAAAATCGCATTCTGGCTTCATTTCAGAATTTAAACTGTAGAACATGAAAACAAGGCGGTATAAAATTTCGCATAACTAGTATTTTTTAATCTAAACAATTAGGTTTCCTCTTCCTGTAGAAAGCTCCATAAAAGTTTGAAAGGCTTGATGCGGTGTGTGGCTAATGAAAAGGTGAAGTTGTACAAGGGCTGTTCTAGGATGATCCAGTAAGTACTAAACGAAAAAAAAAAATAATAAATAAATATAATAAATTTTTTAAAAAATAATTAACTTATAACTGTTGCCGGTAGATTTCACCAGCGAAACGTTGTTTCATACACACCAAGGTCCTAGCACTTGCCAGCAAAACGTGCCCCATATTAAGCAACCACCGCCACCCGCCTGGATAGTGGGCACCACACAAGAAGGCGTCCATCGCACGTTGCACCAGGTATTTGGAATCATCCGACCACCACACTCGTTTCCAGTCCTCCAGTGTCCAACTAGCGTGTTGTTGATACCATAGCATTCTCCGTCGACAATGATCAGCTGTGAGGAGAGGGTGTCTCTTGGGTTGTCTGTTCTAGAATCCTACACGTCCATTAGAAACATCAACCTATAACTAAGCACATTTCAACGCTTATGAAGATTACGCATTTGCAACAGATCTGTGTTCAACTTCTGACTACAATTTACTGATGAAATTACTTCCCCGGTCTGACTGCAATTTACTTTGGAGAATACTTCCATGGTGTGTAATTGAGCTTTCCGGGTTATATTTCATTTATTCAAAAGACTTTTTTCTCAGACTGGACATTACATTGAAATTGTATGCACTGACGGCAATTTCCCACTAGCTACTTTCCGTGGCAGGGACTTCAAATTCATTTTATATGAACTGCAGCGCTTCAATGTCTTATAATGGTGCGGGAACATGAAGCGCAGAATTTCAATATCTTGTAATGAAGCGGAAATTAGTGCTGTAAGTCTGTAAATATCTGTACAGTATTGTGTTAGTGGTGGGGATGCTAGGAAAGCTGGCTGCGACCGTCTTGCGTAATATTTTACAATTCTGTCGGCGGGAGGTGGTTTGAATTTTTTTGTACACCTTATGCACAGTGTGCCGCGAGCTTCTGACTCTTCATCCCGATTGTGACACGCAGTTTTGCTGCCACCACGCAAATTGGAGATCTGAACCGGGTACCCTAACCTGGTTCACTTTAAATCTCTAGGCAAGAAGGGGGTGGAGACGGGCTCCTGTCTCCTACCCTTTCCTGCTTCCCTCTCTTTCTCCTGGTGGGCTTGTCCCCACTGACCCTTTGGGGTCGTCTTCCCTGTCATCCCCATACTTCTACAGCCTGCCCGGCAACCCAAAGGTCGCGGGTTCGATTCCCGCCTCGGGCTTGGATCAAAGTACTGCAAAAAACCTTGGGAGGTGCAATATGGCCACAGAAGCCGATGCGCCAACAACTACCAAATCAATCAATCAAACCATACTTCTACCTATTCCCCCCATTCTTCAGTCTTCACCCCTACTCTAATTAAAAGCGCAAGCGTGTTATATATATATATATATACAGGGTTGTTAAAATTAAAGTATCACTATGTATAGGGCTCTGGAGCGAGTGCTAAGGCTCATACTGAAGAGAAATTTGAACAACAGGTACAAAAAAGAATGCACTTGCCATTTATTGGGGGAAAAAAAATAGTTACAAAATTTGTCACTGTATGGCGCGTAACTATATTAGTTACGATTATGCAAATAACGTAAGTTATTTGCATAATCGAAAGTTATTGCCACAGTGCCACTACTCAGCTCTACTGTACTGCATTAAATGAAAGCAATCTCTTCAAAATTATACAGTAGATGTTGCCTGCACTACAGCAGCAATGCCAACAACGTTTCAGGAAAAGGCACGATTAGTGAAGTTGTACTATCAGAACAGCAACGATGCAGATGCGGCTATCAGAGAATTCCAACGTCAGAAGTGCATAAGGCCCACGTGGACCTATGACTGTTGGTCTGTCCACAAAATGATTGCGAAATTTGAAGCGACAGGACATCTTGGTGTTCAATCAAGTACAGGTCGAAAACGAGTGGACTCCTCTCGTGTTGAAGATGTGGCTATGACTGTCGCGGATTTATCAAGTCAATCTCCATGTGGTAGCGCAAGTGTGCCAGCTGTTTCTCGTGAAGTGGACATGCCGTATTCCACTGTAAGGCTAGTAATGCGTCAGGTGTTGCGGTACTATCCTTACAAGATGCACATGCTACAGCACCTAAAGCATGGTGATGCAAATATTCGTTTCACATACGCACTTCAGTTTCTGGCGCAAACGACAGTGAATATCACTTGGCTATGGAACATCCTTTGGAGTGATGAAGCTCACTTCTGCTTAAATGGACAAAATGAACACGCACAATGTCGCATTTGGGCAACAGAAAACCCTCGAGTTATCCAAGAGGTCCCGTTGCATTCTCCAAAATTGATAGTGTAGTGTGGATTAACGGCCACATTCATGATTGGGCTATATTTTATTGAACAGGTAACACCGACTGGACCCCGCACCTGTTCCATCACTGGACAGCGATATTATGAAATGTTGGCAAATTTCGCAATACCAGAGCTGCAACAACGTGAGTGCCTTCAGAATACCATATTCATGTAAGATGGTGCGCCACTCCACATCCACTGTTGTGTCCAAATATTGCTAAGGCAACACTTTACAGACGAACAGGTCATCAGCCGTTGTTTCAAGACATCTTAGCCACCTCGATCACCAGATCTCACACCCATGCGACTTCTGGTTGTGGGTTTTTTTAAAAAACCAGGTGTATCGGGAAGGATGTCAAACTGTGGCAGATCTGAAGGACAGCATTCGACGTCATGTGCTGGCTATTCCAGTTGACATGCTACGTTCTGCTGTAGAAAATGCTGTTCTTCGAATGGAAACTGTTGTTGACCAAAATGGAGGACACATTGAACAATTGTAACGCTGTTCAAGTGATTTGTATTGCCAGCGCCATATAGTGACAATTTTTTTTTCCAAAATGGGGGAAACCCCTGGGCCGTTTGACAGTTAACACTTTACACCTGACGCACGAGCTCCCCAGTCATGTCCTTTTGAAACTCCGTGATATTTTTACTACGTTCCATAACTGCTACTCTGTCACTTTGACTTGCACGACCAGATGCATATTACCACTTCTCTAGCGTACGAAGCGGTTCGGCTTTTTATACTGCCAACTATGCGTCATAGTCCATTACGGATGTGGTGGTTATAATTCAGTGATCACTGAGTGTATATCTCTCATTTATATCAACTTCGAACAATTTCTCTATAAAAAGAATTAAATAACAGTTAGGGAAAAAAATCCAACTAATTTGATCGTGTATACCCGAAGTAAAAGATACATATACACACACTCAAAAAATTCATTCATTGCTGTTGAATTAAATATTATCATGGTGTTTATAATATCTGGATTTACAATGTCAGTCATTTGCGCAAACGCGTGAATTGCTTAATATCATAAAAATTAACTCTTTCAATTGTAATTAATATTATAAAATCGATTCCTAGTCGAGACTTTTCAAATATCATTTAACCATTGTAGGTGCAAACCTCAAGGCATTCTCTGTTCGATAAATAAATAAATATTAAACGCTAAGAACAAAATATTTTAAAATAGAAATAAAAAATTGTTTATATGAGAATATCTTAACATTTAAATGCGTTGTTCTATTAAAAACCTTTTATTTTTTCCAGCATTCCCATAGAGGGAATCCAAGAAAGAACTTTATAATGTTTAGATTTATACAATCTCATTTGGACAGAGGAGAGGGTTGCAGTTTATTTTGCTTTCGCTTCATATGTGTTTTGGATGCGCGTGTTTAAACCAATTTGCATACACACTATGCTGTGGGTTTGTTAATTTATCAGGACACGATACAAACAGCTGTTTATGTCAGTTCAGGATTTGCATCTTTTTGTCCCTTTGTAGCAATAAAACCAGCGGTGCATTAGAAAAATCATACGACCAGTTCTCAGAGCAAGGGCCGTTATGTGCAGCTGTGTCTGAATGAGTATTTTAACCTCCTATAATGAGTCTGTGGTGAAAGAGAAATTTCAAATAGCCAATCGAACTGGGCAATAATGCGCCAACGGTGGAACGATCTAGTGGCCTGTTGTCACGTCACAATCCCCCCATTAAAGGCCTTTGTCACGGTTATCGCCTTAATTATCTGTTAATAATAACTTCAGCGTGTCACGTGCAAAACGGAGTTTTTAAAGCGAGGCGAAACACCCACAGTTCCACACTGAAACAGAAACCCCCGTGACGGACACATCACGAAGGTCATGTATCTTCATACTCGAAAGCTTGTAATTTGCGTCTGGTCAAAGGGGAAACGTACACTCGATTTAATTTATTATTTAGTGATTATCTTTGCCGAATATCACTGCGTGTCTGCAGTATTTCAAGTCCGCAAAATGATAATTATCATGCCATTGTTTTCGTTATATGGTTAGACGAGACGTCTTCATTAGAAGTTATTTGGACGCTGTACTAAGAAGGACACTAGCGTCTCAGTTATCAAGAAGAGAACCACGCATTCAGAGAAAGACAGTTTGTCTTAGTCTCTCGTACAAGCACTGTTGTCCTGGAGGAAAAAAATTTCGCTTGCGAAGAGGACTTCACAATGAATACAACTAACTCCTATTAACTAAGAATGTCGCTGCCATCTGAAAATCCACATCGTGTCTCTCCAGAATACAAAATGAGTGCCCTGGTTGAACCTTCATCTTCTTCCTTTACAGCAGCCAAAGCACTTATTGTTCTAGCTCTGCCAGTTTTCTTTTTTTTACTACTCAAACATAAGATGGTTTCCATCCCACCAATGTTCAGGAAGGTCCAGTCAAAATAATAACACACCGAATTCTTTCAGTTGTTGGACCCATTCGAAATATCGCTGCATGCTTATCCACTACTTACAAAAGATTTGACTCATCCCATTTTGGAGTGATGGGATCCATCCATAGAACTACAGTTGTCTATAAGGGTTCAGTCTACCCAAGTGTCTCAATTCCTTCCTTTTCATAACCTTTTCGTTCCAAAGTACCACATTCAATCCACCGTTATTCAAATCCCGCTAGCAACAGTATCTAGCGATCTACACTGGTCTCCTAATTAGTTAATTAGATGAGGGGGAGAAGGAGTCATCGAACATTCCTCTAGCCAGTACGTTTCACTATTAATTTGGGGGGGGGGATGTGAGATAGCTAACGATTTCCTACTATCTTGTCCATGTGAAAAAAAATTGCGTCTAAATGTATGGCTCTGTAATCAGTTCCTATTTGTGAGAGATAAAATAGGAGTACCTGGAAGGATGCTTTTCGGAGGGGGGAGCTTGCGAAAGGATTCTTATAAAATTCTAAGAAATTAACAATTTCTCTCTCAAATATGTATTTGCCGAATTTATTTACAATTTAAATGTTCTAATTTAGAATTTACAAGTGTTGTTTCGATTATTACTAGGAAATCGGCCCTAGTGGGTAGCACAGTTGATATAATCACCATCCTCCCTATACTGGGTGGAAAAGGTCCGAGTTCGAATCCCGTTTGTAACGTGAGGAATTTTTATGGATCGTTTTCACAATGTCCATGAATTAGTCAGTGTCAGGCGAGGGTAGCATGGTTTTGTCTTCCAAAAGATCGGGACTCTCTCACAAACAGCAAATCGACCACAAAACACTCGATTTACAGTAATATTATATACGACGCAGTGTTGCCTAAGTTGCTGATGCTCTAAAACCCGACAACCAACTAGGAAACCGAACTTTCTACCGGAGTAACAGGTTTCCTTCCCCAAAAGTTGGATTCCTCAGAGCATATATATTTTTCCAATATCTGCTCACTGGCCACCTGTTCTCTGCGACAGCGTATTGGTTTCTTCACTTGTCACTCGTTTGGAGAGGTCTGCATTCGAATTCCGTCCATGGCTGGAGGAATTTCTGAAGATGTCTTCAATCTGAGCTGTGGTTAGCTGATCCGAGAAGGAGGGAGTAGTCTTTTTCCCATGAGTTATTCCAGGTTTTTCAACCAGCAGCACGACGTGGAAATCGATCCATGAACGCTTTCTTAGAGACACAATACACGACGGAGCAATATGATCTAAGTTGCTGATGCTTCTAAAATCCAACAACAACAATTGACCACTTTGACATAATTCGCCTGTCAGTTAACCCTTTTGGTGTCGCGAGTTCAAACATCCATCCCTTTCCCCCACAAACACGTAGTTAATTGCCTCCAAGCTTTGAGGCAGGATCCAATTATATTTACCAGCTTGTAGCAAAACTACGCAAAATGCGACTCAACGACTTCGCTAATATGTACCGATGGATTTTAGTGGGTATATCAGAATAGTTGATTTTCTGCAGAAATATTTAAAATGTTTCATTCTAATAGCAGTTTACAAACTATAGTATGCCTACCATGTGCGCATAAAAAATAACTGATAGCGATTACCCTCCTTGACGAATAAGCAGTAAGAAAAAATAGACTTTGTTGCGTGTTTGGAAAAAAAAAAACAATCAGAACATCATGGAACACGCTTGCTTTGCTATTCCCTTCATTCGTTTGCAGTAGATGTCGCTACCAGTAATCGTTAGAACATACCTGTTGAATAGCTTCGCTTTTTTAATTTATAATTTTTTTTTTTCTTTTCAATTAACACATTTTTAAATGACACGCATACCGCAGTGTCACTGTAGACATCCAAAAGAAGGACATTGACGAGCTTCATGATACCCTCGGCAGTCACAAGTTCTGATGCCACAGAGAGCCACCTAAAACTAATTACCCCTTTATGCTTAATACAGGGGGCTCTCCAGTTGCGCACGCGACGTGATCAGAAAGCTGGGCATCAGCTGAAAGCTAGTTCATTACCGATGGGGTGTAACTAATTAAGCAAACGTTACTGAAGGGCTCGTTACGTGCCGCAAATACTGACCACTAGCCATATTCTCCGCGGTTTTCTCCCGGGGTCATTAGACCGCACACGAATAACGGGTTACATGAGAACGTTAACCGAGGATTGAGCGATGAGGGCAGGAAGGTTTTATTAACAGCGGTGTTGAATCTAGGATGACAATACGCGATGTTTTTCCTACCACACGTGCGCGATGACATCATACAGCAAACTTCACCTCCTTTTTAGAATGAAGATTGTTCACTTTGATGAAATTATTAAATGATATTAACAGATAAAAAAAAATAGACGTAACCTCGTAGGCTGTTACATCGAAGCTGTCAGATTAAGCGAAATGAAACAAATTATATAAAATTATGCAAAATTTATAGCTCTAGGTAAGCCACCGGATATCGTGTAGCTGCGAAACCTTGAAATTTGCCATACAATTTATGCGGTGTGTATTTTACAATGTTTTGTTAGCTGGCAGGTTTTTATTTTCGTTCTTTATCTTTATGCTTCGTCTTTTTATTGTCATCCTCAGCAGAGAGCACCTGTCTTGCTGTGTAGCAGGAAAACTCCCACTACCCGGCAGCTGCCACTTACACCGATAGCTGCAAGAACTTCCAAGGGTAAAGAGTATGTTTACAAAGCTCCTCTAAGTTTGAAACACATTTCGCCAGAAGAGTTGCTAAAAATAATTGTTAAACAAACCATAAATATGCATCAGCGCTGCATGAAGCGTAAAAATCCTCTCTTCATTTATCCAATGATTAGAATGGTAATTATCGGCATTGAGAAAAACAAACGAGCAAAATAATTATATGCGCATATATGTGTCAACATTAATGTATTTTATTTTAATGAATGACATTCTTTTCAATGATAATAGAGCAAATCGATGTGAGATTTTGAATTAAACCTTACCCATTCCGTTCTGTTCCACTCATTCTTTGGGAAACCTGTTTCCCTAGAGTTACCCATCATTGTCCATATCACTGTCTACAAGCCCTGAAGTGTTCCTTCTCGATGTATTCTTTTCAACAGATATATAAACATAGCTGCCTGCTTATTTACATTTCAATACGGAACTGACAATTATCGTCTTTACACTTGCAGCCCTCAGCCCATTCTACGTCTTTATGGTTCCTTTTAAGACCTTCACCTGGTATTCCGTGATGAATTAAGGCCACATAGCCAGAGTTGCGATTAATTCCCCAAACGCCTACGCCTTATCCTTTAATTATTACCTGTTGTCTTCTTATGTGTCATAAGGATGTAGTCTCGAAGGGCGTGCACCTAGGTAGGTCTCATAGATTATAAGTGCGACAAGACGTGCGGCGTGTGCCGAACACCCAAGCGATCCTGAGGGAACTTATTTCCTTGGTGACCCCTCCCATCTCTGCGGCTGGTCCTTTGTTCTGCTATAAGTGAAGCCGCTGTCCTTGCGATGGGCTCCATTTCTTGGACAACTTCCTCCTCATATAGAGCGAATGGGATGCTTCGTGTTTTATGAGCTTTGCGGCTATATATCCTCGGGGCGATTCACGAATGAATTTTCGACTTCTCGAATCTATCAATGTCTCTGGAATCAGGTGTTGCCTAACAGACGGTTTCGTGCTGTAATTTCAGGATAGTCCGAAAATTTTCCTTTGATGTGAAAATTTTCCTTTGTTGTGAAGGAGTCAAATTCCTTGGCAGAACAAAAATCCTTCATACTCGTATATTTATTATTATCCGATTTTAGGCAAGCGGGAGAGCAGTGTCTGTTGGGATTTGTTATCTATTGAAGTATAAAAAACATTAGAATAAATTACACACTTTTAAATATACATGACTGGTTAAGTTCAAATTCAATCCGTTGAAATGAATTGTATAACACACATCGTGAAGATTCATGTTCTTCCTGGAAAGGCATTGGTTTAGCAAATGATTTAACATTTCACAATTGAAACTTGAGCTAAGAATGAAATTTACACGCGAAGAAGTCCAGAATATCATTTTTAATTGAAATTTTTTCAATTCACATTTTTAGATTTAGGTAAGGTTGAGTAAAATATATTAATTTAATTGCCTAATATACCAAAGGCCACCGTAACTGAGTGGTCAAATGCGTTTGACTGGACAGTGACTTGCCAACGTGAATGCTAAACGCATTGATGTTCTTGTATTTTTTCTATCTTGTAAACACTTTTAACCCTACGCAGCCCTCCCGAAGTATAAACAAAAAATTATTTATTTTATTTATATTGTTTGCACTTTTCGGGTAGGGTATCGAAAACCCTTCTCTCATCACTTTCAATCTTGCTCCACTTCCGGTAGCATAGCCGTCCTGTTTCTGTTGCATGATTTTCTACAGATATTTCCATGAAGATGATCTTTCTGAATTAGTATCAGTAATTCCGCCTATCTCTCTTCTAAACCAGTCTGAATACGTACCTCAACTAGTCAATACCCGCAGTACAACTGAAAAATCACAGAAGTAATCATTTTCATTTATCCTTTCAACTTCTCTTCTGAAAATCAGAATCAAAAGAAAGTCCATCAATCAGAAAATCAACACCAAAAAAAGTATTTTCAGTTTTATCTCAGCCCACACACGGTACTAAATATTTTGATAAGTTCTGTGGTTTCTCAACTCCTTTTGTATTTGTGGTCACAATGTAATAAATATCAGAATTTATCATCTAATTATATCATGGCAGCTTAATAGGGTAGATTGCATCCAGGTGACTAAGCTGTCGATGAGGCCCATCGATGACGAGGTTATGGGCCTTTTTCACAACGTCGGTCTCAGGCGAGGGTAGCATGGTGTTTTATTCCTGAAACTCGGGATTTTCATCCAGTAAACAGAAATATATTACAGAATACTCGCAATTTACAGACAATATACACGAAGCAATATGGCCTTAATGACAGAGTGAAAAAACTCCAAGAAATGAATTTTGAGACAATCTGTCGCTTTTTTTTTAATAATTTAAGATTTATCACAAGGAGCACTGCAAAATTTAGAGAAAAGGAAAAAATTAAGGAGCACCTATTAAAATACCAATGGAAGTTGCGCATATATAAAAAGAAAAAAAAATGACATATAAAAATACATAAGAGAAATAAAGTGTGAAATTCAACCACTGAGGTCCTCCTCCCATCTCCTCGGGGAAAACTAAAAGAAGCAACAGTAGCTAAAGATTAACGCTTCATAGATCAGTTATACTCCCCTTTCTTTCTGGCTCTACCTTCATTTTCTAATACAATCATCAAAATGTTTTGCTTTCACAAGATAGAGAGAATATACGAACGGCACCATATTTGGCACATGAACTAGAACTACGGTCAACTGCAACGCGTTTATTGCTGTACCCACGTGGACAGAACGTCTAGAGAAGGCGCATAAAAGAGCGACTAGATTGGTGAAGAACGCTAAGCATTATATTTCAGTGAATCAGCTTGGAAAATGTGATAATCAGAGCTTAGCAGTTAGACCTTTGGAAGAAATTGGTTGAAGTTTATAAGGCCCTAATGGGAAGAAGTCAGAAAAATGAATGAGAAAGGAATATTCCCAGCAGCGAGTCAGACAAGAACTGGAGAGTACAACTATAAAATCTTAGGGAAAAACAGTAGATTGGACATTATGAAATTTAATAATTTTGGTATAAATGTTTATCAACTGTGTCCGAAACGTAGAGTTTGGTAAAATTCAAGGAAGAATTGCGGGGACACATTTTTGACAATGGCAATTGTATGCGAAAGTTTTTATTATTATTTTTTCCAGGAGATACTGAATAAGTTTTCTTCCTTGCATCATTATGCCATTTACATTTGTGGTTTGCCATTTAAATTTGTTCCCCACCCAGCATCTTTAGGACCATTTCTATATCCAGGATTTCTCCAAGTGTGAAAGGTCAAATTCTCCGCGTGTTATACGAGCCTAAAAGCTTAAATGTGAGCCCTATATTTCCATCTCGAGTACGATGCGGTGACCCTGAGTGCTACTTAAAGCAGTCCCTGAGAAATCTTATTCCCCCCCATGTCTATAGTGCATCTCTAATTGATCAATTAAAAAAGTGATTATTGTTCTTAATGTTTTATAATTTTCCAATTATTATTTCACAGTGTTTGCATTATTTGCGTAATAACCGCGAATTAACTGAATATGCCTCGATATCATTTACTCCAGTTTAGTGAGTTCCGGAAAGAGATTAGGAAGTGGTTGCTTCCTATCCGGAAGTAACTACATCTTAAGGATCATCCAGAAAACAAAGATGGAATGTACAGAATGTTTTTTTGCTTATTGTTCAAATTATTTCTTATCAAAATTTACTTGTCCAGGAGAAATTTAGTTTAATTCCACAAGAAGCCAATGTTACTTTTCAAGATATATTTTCCTGCATTGCAAACCCCAGGTTCCAGAGATGCAAGAACAGCAACAACGTAAAACACATATCTAGTTTTTTCCTTCAATTGCCAGAAGGTACACTGCCGTGATGTGTAAGGAATCGGTGATATTAAATTGTCATAGAGGTGATGAATTGCACTGCCACAGGCGACAGGGTCGATAGGTCGAAAATTTCCAAGGTTCGGCGGCGAATGGAGTCTCGAAAAATTAGGCGTGGGTGTTGGCAGTCAAACAAGTGTAGAAGAAGGCCGTGTAGGCCGGGCGATATCAGATGATAAATGTATAAATTGTATGGACCTCTCTATTATTTGTAATGTTACAAGTGACTTTGAGAATTTGCCTTTGTAATAAATAGTGCGGATGCCGTTTTGCTGTAATACAAAATAATAGGCTTCCCCTGTCCCATATTTTAACTTAAGTTTAGCGCCCCAGTCAGTATAACAAAGGTGCTAACAGCATCATTCCCGATTATAAATGTCCATGAAGTCCAATCAGAAGCAATGCGAAAGTAATTAATTTCTCTCACTGTTTAATAAGTCCACTTCCTTTTTTCCTGTTTGATTTATTGATCGAAAAATGTTTGATTTATCGAAACCATACACAAACGCAGTTACACCACTTATAACGCCTTTTTATGCTCTAAACCAGGGGTCCCCAGCCTTTTTCATCCGAGGGCCATATAGAAAATTCATAACAAATGGTGGGCCGGAGTTGGTGCGATTTTGACGACTAAAACCGCTGTAAACCAAAACTGCAATTTTAGCGACTTCACCAGGTGGTCAAACGGGGTGTAAAAGATAGAAAAACTATAAAAAATTATAAACAAGGGATATTTATTGTAAATAAAGACATAGTCATATCAAAAATCACAATTTTTATTTTTATAATCACATTTGATATTAGAGAAATAGCAAATCCAATGAGATGTTTGTAATTGTTTTGATTTAGCAATAATTGAAACGTTAGGTTTAATAGTAGAAGTAGAAGAAATGCTTTAATATTGTAGAACAAGTCATTTACAAGTAGATCGCAACTTTGGAGTTTTTTATTCAATGTATTCAAATGTTCACAAATATCTGTTAAAAATGCAAATTCCCATAACCATTTAGAGTCTGTTAATTCTGGGATTTTTCCTTCATGAATATGTCTATTTCGGTCCTGAGTTGAAAAAATCTTTTTACTACATTACCGCGACTCAACCATCGTACCTCCGTATGATACAACAAATCGTCATATTCGATTTCCTCCAAGAAAATTTTAAACTGACGATGGTTCAGGCCATTTTGAGTATAAATTTCACAATACTAATTATAGTCGACATGATTGAGTTCGATGACAAAGATTTACCGCACAACGATTGCTGGTGAATAACACAATGAAATTGCACAGGTCTTTCGATGTTTTTGGAATCAAAATATTTATTAACAAGGCCGATGAAACCAATATTTTTTCCAACCATATTCTTTGCACCATCGGTCGTAATTTCTGTCAACAATTCCCAATCAAGCTGCAGGTCTTCAAACACTTTTGATACGTTATAATCGAAAAGAAGATAAGAAAAGAGCAAAGTAGCTGGCAGTAAGATGTGCGTAGTTATTTTAAATTTTGTATTTTGGGAGGTGGTACAAGAAAAGGCGAAAACGAAATAAGTAATCTTCTTAGATGATCAAACACCTTTGTCTGTAATACACACTATTATTTTCAAAGAAAAATGTTTGGCAGTTTAAGAATTAAAGTATTGTGATAACGAAGCTTTTCATTGAAACAATTCACTAAAATATGGATCGTGTTTACTTTTATTTAGTAGTTTAGCGCCTTCGTTGAAATATACGAAACTGTAAACGATTCTATGAATTACTAAATTAATATGGATTTTATTAAACAGAAACATTGAAATCCTAAGTATATCCCATAGCTCAGACGGAATCAGCTTTAATTGTGTTGGCGAGTTACCAGTTTCTGTCTTTTCCGGTTTCTCTCTTAGAAATAAATAAACCATACTTAATGCACGCCCAAAATGTAGTGATTTAAAGTACTTATATTTGGCATATAAGTCGACTTCTATTTCTTGCCTTGAAAATCCTTGTCACCAGACCTTTTTATGGTCATCTTTCTCATTTTGCTTAGTGATATACCTTCAGACATAGGTAACAATACCTGTAGATTGCTCCTATTAATCCTGTATGTGTACACGGGATAATGTATCTAATCCAATCCTTGTTTAGTAATGCAATATACTACAAATTGGTTTCTTTATAAACAGAGCGTCAAAATGGAAGCGCGCCTCCTGTAGTAAATTTCGAGTTTCCTTTTCAAGATCTCGAAAAGTAAACCAGAAAATCTATCTACTGACAAATTTCATGATCTGTTTTCGTCTGATGAGAAAATAAACAAATTCTCTGGTTTTAAAAGATAAGAAAAGTATATTTGTGTAAAACTTTCTGTTTAATTCATGCCTTCCTAACCCATGCGTACGTCTAATCCAAGTTGAATTTTATCCTGCGCGTAGAAGTTCACCTTAAAGTTTTGAGTGTTTCGAAGGTAGACTTGAAAGCTGGAATATACTGTAGTGTGGGGGTTGTATGCATTATCAATGAATAGCAATAGGAAGGTACTCAAGGCATAAAACGTTTTCCACTATCATCTGTTTCTCAACCCTTCCTCTGTGATATGACAGAAAACGGGACGTCTGTAAAGTAAATCTGATTCATGGAAAACTTCAAAAAACCTTCCTCATGAGTTCAGATGTGATAAATATTTATTTATGTTGGATACATTTGGAAAATGTGCGATGTAAATGAAAATCATTAATATCACTTTTACGATTCTCGTGCGATATACATGAACGTGAAATAGAAACTAGTGAATCCATTATACGTTATGTCACTGATGGTTTTATTACACGTAAAACTTTAACCGAAGGTTACGTTGGTAAGTTCGACCAACTGACATCATTTACTGGCACTTTAGTATGCATAAAACTTTTATCGGTCGAATGACACTACTAGATCGTATGCATAAGATAAGACACGTGACTGATAAAAGTTTTGTTTGCTTGTCCCATAAACTGCAGCGAATCAAGGGTGCTGAAAAAACTTAGTCAAATTTGAGTTCATAGCCCAGTTGAACAAAGGAGGCCATATAATTAATCAGAATGAGTAGCTCATTATATTCGAAATTAATGTTATTATTTATTACAGTTAAACAGAACAACAGCTTCGACCTGGTTTTTGTGTTTCGCTGGATGGAAAAAGCGAAAAACAAAACTATGAGTTCCTCCAAACGTTTACAAGACATTTAGAGGAATTTCTGACTGGAATACATAAACCACTTCATAGAAATAATAAAATCTAGAAAGGATGGGATACAACAAGTTAGACTTGACATTGCGTTTTAATGGTGTGCACCCATTCATATTCCCAGAATACTATCTGAGGATGTGGATGGGTATCGAACAAGTGGAAGTGTCGCGTGTAGCTATACATGAAATTAAGGTTATACCTATGAGATGTCAACGTTAGAATGAAAGAAAAAAACTTTCTTTTATTCTTTTTGATGCTGCTGACTTCGGTTTCTTAGCTCAGTATATCTAAAAAAATTACAACTTGCTTTATTAATCCAATAAAAATTACAGAAGGTTTGCTAATACAGTGTGGTAAATTCCAAACTACATTTCGCTTTCATTATAGTATTTTTCCCCTTTTATGTATAAACATGGATAATTGTTTCTTGTAACCTGTCATTTGTTTTCATTATAGCACAATCTTTTTCGATGTTGCTATGCAGATCTATTAGTTTTCGATAACTTAAACTGACAACACCTTATAATTAACAACCCCTAAACTTACTATAGATCAGTGTTTAAACTCAGAGGTGCTGGTGAGCCACAACAAAAGAACCTGGCGCCTCTTGAGCCGCACTGGTGTGCACCCAGCACACCGTTGTACTAAGAAATATGTTAAATATTTTCAAGTGTTTCCCATTGCCCAAAAATACGCCATCTTCTCACAAACAATATTTAAGAAAGTTTGTACAGGTTATGAATTTTATTTAAAATTTTATATTGGTGTATTTATTTTAAATATTACCGTTTGCTGTTATTTTCGTACAGGTTTCTGTTAACCTGCAAAAGTTGAGAACACTTGGAACCACACAAAAAACACACGACAGCCATACGTCGCTCGCGGTCGCCAGCTTGATGACCTGCTTGCTCTAGAGTTTTCTGAAACGTGAGAGGAGTTTTCTCACCCAGTGATTCGTCTAACAAAGAAACCAATTTGAAAAATTGCTCAACATCATTCTTCTTTTAACCATTGTACTCACTTTAGAAGTATTTATAATCTACCGATAAAGAGATCGAAACATTTATGTCTGGGAATCAAGCAAAATTTTCATTTTAACATTATTTGTTTGTTTCTGTGGTATGGTGCTGCTGACTTCGGTTTCTTAGCTCAGTATATCTAAAGAAATTTTGTGTCCTCCACGTCTCCTCACCAAACTGATTCAATGCATACGAAATACTCGATTTATTTCTCTTATGATGGAATGTATTTTATAACAAAAAAGATATTACAATGAAGAAATTTCCATCCGGAAATTTCCATGTAAATTCATGACTTTTAGTATCCAATAAATTATACATTTGTGATACGTGATTAAACAAAATAATGTTAAATTTTCTCCCTGAATAGTAGTTTCATTTCTTACTTACCTTAAAATAAGTAAATGATTCTTGACCACTCTGTAGTACTTTTTATTAATAGTCTTAGTCAGAATGAATAAGACTTTATTAAAAATAGACTTTTTCGTTCTATACTGGGCAGATCCTTTCTGCCCAGTATAGAACGAAAACGAATCTCAATTAGCCACTTTCAAGAGTGACTCTTTGAGAGTCTCTGTTAAATGAACAATCAGCAATCGGGGACTCAATAGCATAGTATGCTGTTGTATCAACTCATGCTATTGCATCATTTGAATGGCCCAATAAAATACATTCAGTGTGAAGAAAGAAGGGGTAGAAGCTCAACGAAAATGTTTGCTGAAGCAAGGGACAGGGCGGTGTTAAAATGTAACCCCAAAATATTTTCAAATAACTTCTTTTTATGAAGCTGAAAAAGGAGTAGATAAAATAGTGAGAGAATTAAGTATCATCTGTGTAGAAAAAAATGACACACACGCTGTCAACTTGAAACAATATTTTCCATTTATTTTAACATGATACTCAATTTGAAACAAACAAATCTGAACGGTAAATGATATATAACACCAAAAAAAGAATTTGTGCAGTGAAACAATATATTTCAACGGTTGAGTAAAATTTAACTGGCACTTTGTGTAGCTGAGCAATATTCTGACCACAGATATACTCACGGATGTAGTTACAAGCTGAGCAAATATATAAATGCGACTAGTTTACAGGATGAGCAGTTCTTCGACTATCTAACATCATTCGTATAGCTCGGGGACGAATTACGTGGAAATTTTACCTTTTTGAATGGCCCTAATAAACATTTGATCTGCAGGGAGAGTATTGGAAAGAAATTAAAGTATTAATGCGGAGGATAATTCGATTAATTCGTAACTAAAGTGTCTGGTTCTGATCGGAAAGTTTCTTGTTAAGTTAAGAGAAAATAAACTTGCAAACGAATAAAAAACAGTTCCTGGTGGGATTTATAATCTTCATTATTATGATTTTAAAAAGCCTTTTTGAAAATAAGTACACTTACATAAACGTTGCCTGTGTGTTCTACAGGATACAGTTGTAATAATTATCGATAAATGCTTCTTCGATTATCGTTCACCAGTCAGTTGTGCGCATTCGTAATTCGTATTACAGTTACAATCACTATAAAAAAGGACTGTTACAGTTACAAAAATTAGCTGGATTACGTTTTCATTCACCTGATTTGATACATTTTGTGCATTAATACTGATAAAATAGTTTAAATAATCATTAAAAAAATAACTATGATCTTCGGGAGTATATTAAAATGTACTTAAAGAGAGGAACAAGAACAGGCCAAAAGGAGCTTTAAAATAACTTAATTCTGGTTCTTAAAAACGAAATCTACGATGAGAATTTCTAAGTTGAGTTCTCCTAATTTTAAAAATTTATTTAACAGAGAATAAAACATCGTATATATATATTTTTTTTCGAATATTAAAGGCCCGATTTTTCTCCAATTTCTTACAATTTATTTCGTTAAAAAATACCAGGTAATTACTAAAGATAGTTCGATGTTCTTGTTCTGTTTTATTTCTATTTTTTGCACGTAAGGCGTACCTACCACCATCTGTCGAAGTAGTAATTACTCGAATACCCAGCATATTTGAGCGTTTCTTCAATGACATAACTGCGTAGTTGATCAGTCAGTCGTATTTCGGGTGCTACTCGATTATACAAAGCATGCAGTTCTCTGAGCTTTTTCTCACTCTCGTCAAACAGTAAGATGCAAGGGTTGGCGGACGGACTAATGTCAAACCGACAGTTCTAATAAAAACAGTCTTTGTACATAGCAAAAATAATTTACGAAGTTCAAAGGGCATCCTAATCCCTGTCTAAGAGTTCACTTAGGGCTGAAATATAGCTCTGGGCCATCTGGAGAGTCTCGTACTTGGAAAGTTTTCTATCGTTGCCTAAGGATGGGACCACTTCGCGCAACTTGTCGAAAGCCACGTTCAGACTGTGCATCCGGCGTCTCTCCCTAGCATTGGCTGCCAGTCTTCGCTTCCGAAGTACGGCTTGTGTCGGTGTTACGCGCTCCGGTTTCAACGGTCGCTTGCTACCGGGAGACCGCTGCTGCTGGTGGTGGTGCTTTCGGTTCGCCGCGGTGACGGTTGCTTCTCCTCGGCAGTCCTGACCTTTAACCTCCGGTGCCTCGCACGAATGCAGGTGGAACTCCGCCGACTCGTGGTCGCTGTCGTGAACTCTGTCCCAGCAGGGGGTGATGTCTGTATGATGCGCCGTGAGCGGAGAGAGCGGATGGGAATCGGCGACGTAGGAGCAAGAAAAATACGAGTCTTTTGCGTTGTATCCTGTGTGGTCGCTTCCAACTTCTGGAGACATTTGTTGACTAAATGGGCTGGTCGAAGGGGTGTACGAGTCGTCGGAATATGCGTGGCAAGCGGAGAAACCGACGCTTGACCTAAGATGTCCCGTTGTGTTTTGATAGCTGCAGTTTCCAGCGGAGAACGGAGGTGGGGTCGAAGATGGCGACATTTTAATGCTGCCTTCCATGAGGACGGTAAAGGATGGAGTGTCCATTGCGTTTTCCTCAGTTGATAATTAAAAACAACACGCGCCTGTCAGCTAACAATTAAGGAACTGCTATTCAAGGGACACCCGCACCACGAAATGATAGAGCAGCAGCATAACTGACATAAACTGTCACTATGCTAATGCGAACTAACTAATAGAGCAGATAACAACGATTGGACTGGTAATGGCCTTCGGTTGTCCCTTCCCTGGATTTATACGCGGCTGCAGACACCGTGCCTCTGGCGTCTGCCCAAGCATCATTAACGTCTCAGCTGCCCGAAAGGGGCCAATCCTAACTCATAACCTCTGGCAATAACTTCGTGGTTTGCCCAATCAACACGCCCGTGAGAGGTGCGTATTTTCAATGAACATTAGAACAATCGGTCTGCGGAAGTCTTACCGATGACAACCGAGATGTTTACGAAAGGTTTGGACCCAAAATGAGGGTCTCTGGGATGAAAAGAAATAAGCATTTGAAAATACATCTCTCTCTCTCCGTTTGTAATTAGCATGTAGTCCATGCCCGGCTTCATCTCTCTCATCTTTCATAAATAATCCTTAAGGTGCTGATAACTTCTTAAGAGTTCCTTTTAGATGTCCTATAGCACCTTAAAAGAACTGTTAATGTTACCCTAGCTTTGAACAGATTAAAGTTTCACGTCGAACATTAAACAGGCTGACTGATCGGACTCGTGCCAAGGCATTCATGTGCTAATGAAGTGTCCTGTTTATTAACATTAAGCAGACCCACGACATGAATGAATCAGAAAGTAACCCTGAGCTGTATAATAACCTGGTTACTTAATATTTTTTTTCTTTTTAAAAGTAATATAACATTCGTATCTTACTACTACAGAGGCTCTCCTAATTCAGAAAGATTAAAGCACTCCATCATGTTTAATGTAGGTCACATCTTACAAAAAAACAAATAAACACCAACTTATAAGGATACGAGTGGAGATTTGTAATCTGCATGTCAAATGCCCACAGTCTCTATCCCACTCCTGACCTCTAACTTCTGAAGTGTAGTGCATTTACATGCGTCCTAGATGGCCACTTCAACACGCTCATTCATCTAACAACGCGCATAAAAACAGTGCATTTAAATAAAAACAAAGAATCGGCCATTGTGATGCTTTTCTTATATAAGGCACGAACTTCAAAGGCTTGCATTCCGAACAAATGTTTCCGCATATTCACAGCGCTTTTGGTTTCTTATTAATCATTGCAGATTGGAGCTCCACAAAATAGAGGTCAGTGCTTTAGCGTATTACTTCGTCAAAGTTTTGTATATGTTCTTAGGCGTGTACATTTATTGCTTTTTTTTCCTAGTATGAGCAGGAGTAATGAAGAAAGTCACTGGAACTTTGTTGTAAACAAGGTTCACGAAGTTTCTTGGGAAGATTTTATGCCAAACGCTTGTGCTATTTAATGTTTTAATTTTAAAATATTATGCTGTCGTTCTCGTTTATTCCCTCTGAGAATTCCGTTGTACTCATTGCTAACACAGAACATTTCTGACTCACGAAATCCTTTAGAAACTGATTATCTGATATTATAAGCACTACATTTTAATGAAACTCCTTCCTTGCTTCCCCAATGCCCACTTCTCAGTATCGACAAGATTGTTCCCTTGAAAAATTCTGTACCTAAAGTTTTTCTTTCTAGGACTTTGTACAATTTTCGAGGTTTGCGCGATTTTCTCCCTCACAGAGTTAGGTTTTTCATCCAGAAAGCAGGCAAACCAATCAAGAATATATTCAATTTACAGACATAATAGACACACGTGCCTTAACTTCGAGAAATCTATGGCTATAGTCAGACGCGAAGGTACAGTAGTACATTTGAGTTGACCGGAATTGTAGCTCGTGACTGCTAAATACAGTGGCGTTCTTGCATGCTACCTTGTAAACTCGGCTGACGCTATGTGGCCATCACGATTATATTTTTATTTTTAAAAAACAAAATTATCTAACTCTCGCGCTAACCACTCAGCTAATTAGCTGAGAGGTTAGCGCATGAGTACAGTAGCACACTGCTGAATTAACCGTGGTTCGAGCCAACGTCACTCCCAAATACAGGTTAGTGAATGTATTCATTGTCAGAATAATTAGCTGTAAACTTTTTTGATGTATGTGGTTATGCTGGAATGTAAAGAGAACATTTTTAGGCTGGTCGTAGCCCAGTAGTCACAGCAGGAGTGCAGTAGACACGCGTTTGAATTTTGAACGTTGTTCGAGCACAAGTTCCAGCCATGTAATGATTATATTCTCTGGCGTTTCAAGTCGTGCCAGAGTATACAAAGAACATGTAAAACAAATACAAACTTGTTGTCAGTGTAACTGAATATTCGATGGTTCCTTGTTAGCAGGGGCGGTTTCAGGATTTTTTGAAGGGGCACAGGGACTAAAGCAGTGATCCGAGAAACCATTAAGCTTTAATGATCATGTAGCCGTAAAAAAATCCACATTATTTTGATCATAAGGTTTGATCATTATTTTGATCAAAGATCATAAGGGAGGATGGGGAGAAGGCTATAGTCACTTTAGCTCCTATCTGGAGCTGCCTCTGCTTGTTAGCGAAACAACTTTCAAGAAGGAAGAGCTGTTTGCAAATGTAAATCGGAAGCTGTTGTTCCATTATTGGTTTCATTTTTCATAGAGCACTTCATAATTTAATATAAGCCTACACTAACTCTCAGAAGTATTTGGACAATGATACTCTTCAAGACATTGGATGTCAATTCGGGGAAATAATAGAAGAATGTCCACTTCTGGCTTTAATTACCACTGTGATCCTTTTGGGAAATAGTTTCGACCAATTTCCTATTCAAGGGATGAAAAATGTGTTGTAATAATTTTCTCTGCTCTTCCTTCAAAACTGTCCACAAATGCACGATCGAAGAGAAACATATTTTTTGAGGGATCAGGACGCTTTTATACGTCGAATGCTTCAGGTCAGGTGGCTGTTTTATTAAGCCGGTTTTGCAGCGAAATGCTGATCAAACCAGGTGTATTTAGCTTTGCGATTGAAAGCTTTATCGTGCAGAATCGAATTCCACAGAACCACAACAATGTTAACCGTATGAAATTGTCATAATGCCATGGACATGAGGATCCAAGGACTATAATATAAGGAACAGTCCCACATAATAATATCTCAAAAGCCTCATTATTAGAACAGTGGACCCTGAAAGTTTTCCAAACCCTGCACTCAACCGTCTAAGGAGTGCAACACGAATACACACACAAGTTCTGTTTATACTCGAGCTTGACATATATATGTTTTGACAAGAATACTATAATTAATCATATTTATCAGTTGCAGGGCTCGAACAACAGTTATACGCGTGTATATTCGACTAGTTGGTCTCTGACGAGTGTTACCTGATTTCATTTAAACAAGAAAACCGACCAAAGGAATATATGCTATTATAGCAGGGGTGGTTCTAATTAGTTTTTGAAATTCTACACGAACCGTGCAGTCAGCGCACCCCCAGCCAAGAAGCGTGCCCTAGACTAGGAGAATGGGCTTCCCCTCTCCTAAACTGAGGCCCTTGCCTTCCTAGGCGACAGCCTAGTTGGCCTGTGTGAACGGATCATCTTTTTCTTTCTTTCTTTTTTTTAATTTTATTTTTTTAAGAATACAGTAACGAAGAGAGCTCCACTGTGTGAGACATTTGACGTTATTTGGGTTTTCGAAGTTGAAGTTCTGCCATGGTTGTTCACTATTACGTAAGTACATAATTAAAGAATAAAAATATATAAATAACTTGCTGTCTCATCAAACTTTTGTAAATAGTAAGAATCGATCCGAAGTTTCTTAAAAGGCAGGTCTGTAATTCTTTGGCCCACTTCCTGATAATAAACACAATTACAAAACACCTCTCATGACGTCTGAATTTCGTGGTTTTGAAGATGCAAGCATTCATCCTTTTATCTTTAACCAGAAATGGTTTTAAGAAATAACTTACCGTGAATTCAAGGAAAGAAGTGAAAAACTTGCAAAACACAGATCGTGTACAGGTCCTCGTAACAACACCTGTACAATTTACGTTGCGATAGTATGAACTTGTAACCTCATCCTTCAAGTCCTTATATCAAGCCTAGTAATTACGACTGCCGTCCTTTCCTGGGGGAAATTTGTGGACTCCATCTGTAAGATGGATTCCACAAATATCCATCTTACAGATTCCACAAATCTCTAAGATGGATTGTTAATAGAGCGAGACATTCAGTGATTGCTTTATTTTTCTTGTTTTTGTTTTTGCTCCAAAAGAATTAAGGCAATGAGGCGTTTGAGGATTATATTCTGTGTGGTAGTCGAAATAGAAAGTTTTACGAAACGGTGTGGGATTGGGCTGGTGGGAAGCGCCATAGCAACCAAGGCTATGAGGCTTAAATTGTGTGCATTCTATGGCCGATTTGTTTGTTTGTTTGCTAGATCAAAATCCCCAGTTTCCAGGAGAATGAACCATGCGATCATCGCGTGATATCGACTAACTCAGCCACGGTGTAAAACCAAATCCATAAAAATTCCGTTCATCATTCATTCAACCGGGGTGGAGAGGACGGTAATTATATCCGCTCTACTACCCACGAGGACTTACGAAATGGAATGATCGTTAATAAAATATTTTATTTTTAATAATCGGGTATGTACGAGAGCTGGTCAATAAAGAATGATCATAATTTTTCATGAAAAACGTACTGTTTGCTATTTCCACCTGAACTTAAAACCAAATCAATCTGCATGACACCAACTGCGCAGTTGACTCGTGTGACCTTGGCGGTTGGTCAAGTTTATGCCTGTTCAGTTTCGCTTACGTGGCAATGAACATAACACGCGAGGAACAGTATGCTGCTTTCAGATTTTGTTTCCGTCTGAAGAAAACATTAACTGAATGATATGAAATTTTAAAGGAGGCTTATAGTGAATCTATGCCTGCATATAGCACAGCTCCAGGGTGGTTTAGAATGTTTAAAGATGGACGTCGTGCAATCACAAAACCCGGCGGTCGTGGAGCTACAATCACTGCTGTCGCCACAGAAACCATAAACACTGCTTCTGTAATCGCGAGAGAAGATCGTTGTGTAACAGTAAAGCCACTCTCAGAGATGGTGAGAATATCAGTAAGAAGCAGGCAAGGTATTCTCCATGACATATGACACGTGTTTGTGCACGCTGGATTCCAAGACTACTCACACATGAGCAATACTAATTTCGCATGGAGGTTTATCAGTTACTGCAGAAGATGGTCACTGAAGATGGCGTGATCATTTCAAACCAAAGAGTAAGCAACGAAGCTCTGTTTGGAAGTTTACGTCATCGCCAACAGCGGAAAAGCCCAAGTTGTGGCATCTGCAGACAAGATTATGGTCATCTTTTTTTTTTTTTTTCTTTTTGACGTTCAAGGACTAGCTTTCCAGAATGTTGTTACGTCATATGACTATCACAGGACCTTACTGCACTCTACGGAATTACATTCGCCGGAAACGACCACAACTGCACACAGTGGGTGGACGCTGCTTTACGACAATTCTAGACCTCATATTGCCCATACTGTCATCGAATACTTAATACTTGTGTCAAACATGTTGCACATCCGCCCTACAGCCTGATCTTGCACTCTGCGATTTTTTCCACAAAGTTAAAGGAACTGAAATGAAAACATTTCCAGTGGTCAGAAGAAGAAGAAGTTGTGAAATCATCGGAGACGATTCTCAAATGCAAATCAAAAAAATGGCTTCCACCATGTTTGTGAAGAATGGCAGAAAAATTCGATTAGGTGCATTTCATCAAATGAAGACTACTTTGAAAAGGACTATCAAAATATGGATGATTAATAAAGATATGTTTTAAAAAATTCATGGTCATTCGTTATTGAACAGCCCTCGTTTTGTAGTAGTATAGTGTTAGGAGCATCAGCAACTGACATGTTGCTCCGTGTATATTGTCTATAAATTGCGTGTCACATTGTGAAAAAGGCCCATAAAATTTCCTCCCGTCCTCGACGGAACTAGAGCTCAAGTCTTTTCCACATGGGGTGGGGGGATGATGGCGATCCTGCCAACTGTAGTACCCACTAGGGCACAGCTCTGGTACATTGCATTATCGTTGGGTGTAACGAACCCAAACGATGTTTCCGTGCAGTCCGGTCCTGGCCACTCTGGTTCCCTGGTGGAATTACCCGTTTTAATTGCTTTGATGACGGTTATCCTTACCTTCCAAACTATAATTGGATCAATGAAACCCACTAAGTGAAATCCAATAGGTATTTTTCTTGATGGAAAATACCTGCGCGATGAATTTCTTTTTCTGATTAGGAAAATTATCGTTTTTTACTAGCTAATGATCTCATTTTTCTTTAGTAACTAAACCTCATTTGCTCGGATGCCTCCTACAGGAGGCATCCGAGCAAATGAGGTTTAGTTACTAAAGAAAAAGATTTCGGATGCCTGTAGGAGGCATCCGAAATCTAAACAAATAAGAAATAACATCGTATGGTTGATGAGATGAGCGATCTCTTTTTGTACTTGCAAATTTTCAATTCGTCCACGAATACACACAAATCGTATCAAAAATAGCGTACATAAATAATCAAAATGCCCTCCTTACTTCCAGGATAACTCGTCATCCAATCGCCAAATAATGGAATTATTTCTTATGAATAATTATTCAAATAATGACTTCAAGAGCACCGCTTTGCTTTCTTCCGGAAACTCGGGTTTTTCCACAGCAAGCAGACAAATCGATCACACAACGCATGCAACTGACATAATATACACAACGCAATATGAGGCGCACTATAGCCTCAGCAGCTTATGCGCCATTAAACCTCCATAACACACACACACACACACACACACACACAACGCAATATGGTCTAAGTTGTTGATGTGCCTAAACCTTATAAAAAGTTCAGCGACTGCTAAATATGGCAGTGATTCTGTTATTTAAAAAAAAAAGGAAAGGAAAGAAACTTTATTAGTTGTAGCTAAGAGGTCAAAAACTTACTGACAAAGTTTGGAGAAATCTTTTTTTAGAAGAGTTATGCTGTTGTAACAGAGATTCTGTTTTTTTTAATAGTCAAAAACCGGCTTTATTCGAACGGACTGGACAATATCACTAAGAAGGGTGTGTGAATGGGCTCTTAAAACTAAAGAAAGATAAGTTCAATTATCATCAATTGTGTGAAAAAGACCGAGACTATTGGTGTCGATAAATTGTTCTTTTTGATCTCTCACAAAATAACGCTGAAATATTCAAAACCTCTTGTGAATTCATTAAAGTCTAACCTATTGCTACTTATATTAAAGCGCCATTCTGTGAAATACAACCGATGTTGCCAACATTTAGCCCTGGAGAGGAGAACATGGATAATTGCTTTTCCTCGCCAGGGCTAAACGTTAGCAACATCGGTTGTTTTTCACTGAATGGCGCTTTAATATAAGTAGCAATAGGGATAGATATAATCAGCAGCCACACGAATTCAACAAGTTAAAGTAACCCGAATACTTTAATGAATTCACAAGACGTTTTGAATTTCAGTGTTACTTTGCGAGAGATGAAAAAAAGTTTTCCATCCAGCAAATTGACCGTGAAATACTCACAGTTCACAATAAGATATACTGCAGCTTCAGGGTCTTGGTTTCTCTCTGTGCAAAATCAAGAAAAATAGTAATTTAAATAACAGCCAAAAGTGAATCATTTGAATAATAATAGATAGAATTGTTACCATTGTTTGTGGAATCGCAGTTGAAATGCGAATTTAAATATATCCATCGCCTTTGGAGAGTCCAGTTGAAGCTGAGGGTGTACAGGCAAAGTACGAATAATCTGACAACGGAAATATGAAATTCACCCAATCAATTGTATGGGGTTCGTGTTTCCAGCAAAAGAACTATGATATTGACGTTGCCGGCTGGGATCATTTTTTTTTAAATCAGATTTAGGTATACACCTTATCCCAGAAACGGCCTGCAACCCATGTGGGGTTCTCTTTAATTCGCAAGGAGAGTTTATATTTAAGAAATTATCTAAGTTCAACAGACATAGAATTTAACAGTATTACACAAATGAAATTAGGAATACATAAACAGTGAAACATCCACATGTTTATTTAGGAAGAACCATTTTTGTGCACGATATCAACCTGGTGGTTGTTTGGTAGGAGAGTGTATGTATGATGAATGATCTCGGTCCGGTAGGCCTTTTCTTTGCAGAATCGGTTACAATCTATGCCCAGGGTAAGGAACATTCCTGTAGTGTTAGATGGGAACATCCGGCCTAAAGATTTTATCTTGTTCCTGGGTAAATGCATTGTAGTTTGTCTATGGTGACAGGGTCTGCTGGAAGTTGGGCGGCGAAAGGCTATCTCAGTAATAGCTGGTATTTCTATTCTTTTGGTGGTGAGTTTAGAGAAGGTGGAGACGTTCGTTTTGTTTAATATCAGTTGCCAGGGGACCCAATCCAGGTTTACAAGAAGGGTACTTCTAGAGGCGGTAAACTGCTTTCCCAGGTAACGGTTTAGCCTTCTCAGAATCCAGTGTTCCACAGTCAGGTACTTCCTGAGATAATCATAGGCACGGAAGTCCATACAGGGGAACATATAGGGCATTGGGGGTAAACACATCTCACTACTTTTAGCGTGTTACGAAGTTAGAACTTCGTATCCCTGTTAGTTCCTGTTTAACACGCCACAGTGACCAAAGGTTTCTTTCTTGCCTCTGCGAGGAGAGGGACAAAGGTGAGTTTATCATCTCATATTATACCTAGGTCTTTGTATGTTTGCACTCTGTGAGTAGGATGCCCGTACAAGCCAACACAGATCTCAATCTTGAACCTTTTCATAGTGAAGGACATTTGGGCAATCTTGCTCGGATTGAGGGCGAGACCAAAACTCTTTTAAATAAAAGTATTTTAAAGTTGTCTGGAAACATCCTTTGAAATTAATTGTGGATTACGATCATCGCTGGAGGGAATGATTATCTTTAGATCATCTGCATATGACAGGAAATTGTCATGCAGCGACAGAAAGGGGTCAGTGGCAGCGCAAAAAGAAATGCAGATAGGACTACACCCTGAGGAATTCCTCTGTTCAGCGTGGCATATCAGTTGGGTGTAACACAATTCGTGGTTACGATAGTTCGGTGTGTGATACTTTGGTGTATCGCACAGGAACCAAAAATTAAAAAAAAAAAAAAAAAAAATCTTATCCTGCTTTATTTATATCTGGCCTCCAAACTAAAGTCTTCTTGGGTAGTACAGTTGTTATTATAACTGCCCTAACAATCCATGATGTGGTAAAGGACTAGGTTCGACTTCCATTATGACGGAAGGAATTTCTTACGAAATGATACACGCAATTTAAAACCGTTAAATACAGATGCCTCAAATCTTAGTTGCTTGGTGTGGGCCAGGCCACTTTTCCCTGTAGGGGCGCGGCCGCAGTCCGATTTCAGGTAATTCCACAATGCCTAAGGACGTTTACCGGCTTTACCCTCCTTTCCACGCTCCTGCTCTTAATCTATCTATGGTACTAACATACCAATAACTTGAACTGCTTTCAAATAAAAGAAGTCTAAAGCAGAGCATTATACTTCCATCCATTAATGATCTTACTTTTGGTCTCTGGGAAACTTACCTCCGTATGTACTTCATAAAATACAGAAGTAAAAGTAAAGTTTGAACAAAGTTTTTCTCGTTTCCAAATCTTTAAATTGTCCGTGGTACTTTTTTATAAGATCTCCGTAAAAAAAAGGTAGAGCGAAAGTGGATATTACGCTCTATTAAAATACCAGGAATTATAATTGAACCACTAAATTAGCAAATTAAAGCATAGCATGTAAAGTTTGCATTTTCAGTCTTGTTTTGATTCGTGTGTACGACCGATCGGTCGTAAACACGAAACTGAAACACCGTACAAATTGTCTTTCGCTAAATTGTCACATACAGTGAACCATGCGCCGAATTATCCTATACAGTTTTGACGTGGACCCTTGCCGGCTTAAACATTTAAATAAAAAAACTCAAAATCGTCAAGTCTACGATTGTCTTTTTGTTAAATGATAAAAGGTCAAAAGATGAAATGCAGTTCACAGTCCAGCAATCGAGAGAGAGGTCGGATCAGTGAGACGAGAATCTCATCCAGTGCGTGAGTTTGCAGAGGTCGTTGTGAATTTGTTTCCTGTAGGTCTTGTCCGTAGAGAGTTGCTAGAACTGGATGGCGGGCCTGTTGACAACTGTTATTGTGTTGGCTGAAAACATCCTATCGATTTATACGATGGCATTATATTTGAAGTGGAGGTAGTTAATTTTTGTAAGCAGTGGAGTCACTGGCGATCTGGATCTCTTGTCTTGTCATAGGAGATATAGATCAGGGAAGTGAGAGAGAGGTTGGGTGCTTCCATTTTGTGTTATCAGTTTAGCCATGGAGGAACGTTGAGTGTGAAATGGAGTTAGGCGCTCTAGATAGTAAAAAGATCGCCTTATTACTTCAACCACCTCAAGATCCAATATTTGTGTCAAATACTGGAATTACTCTGTGTCAGGAAACTGCTGAGGATATGAAGATCGACTTGTGGACCAGATAACAACGCACTGGTTCCATAAGGAATAATTATGCTAGATAATATGGTTATTTTAAAGTTCCTCTTTGATGGTCCAGGGGCGCTGTAGCCTCTTTGACTTTTTTAAATTAAAAAAAAAATATCTTTTTGGTTTTGGTGATTTCAAAGTACTTCGAGAATTTAAGTGTAGGCATTTTTTTTTTATTTCACTTCATGTGTGTGTGTGCGCACGCGCGCAAACGGAATATTATTCTGAGTATGTTCTCACATCATACTCAGAATGATACTCCGATGTTGATATTCGACTTCCCCCTTAATATAATATTCGTACGCTGAAGGATAACCATTTCTGCATCATTTCTTCCATACTATCAATCATATCTGCTAACGAAAGCATGTCATTTTCCTTCCAGCGCAGAGCCAGCAACGCACTGGACTTCCTCCAAGAAAGAAGGCCTCTTTCCTATGTAATTTATGAACTCCTTCCGTTGCGCAATATATTTGCAAATCTCAAGGTTGCAAAAGAACTCACAAGTGAGGCCAAATATTTTCGGCACACTTATCGCAAATTCGTTTATTACCATCAATCCAAACCACTGCGGGTGTGCTGTATGTACGAGGGAGGATGCCGCATATCTTCCCTCCCTCTTCTCTTCAAGTAATGCAGTTGAAAGACTTAACTGATGTAATTCGCATTCATAGAAAAAGTTATTCCATGTAGTTTTGCTAACTAATTTAATAAATATAGTTGGCTTCGGTGTTCGGCAATAAAGTATTATTGGATTACCCTAAAATTTATCACAGGGATAGAGGGGAAAAAATCTCAGGATAAGTTATGTGAGTTATTAATATTTTTAGGATGCAGGAGGTATTCTTCTGGGTGTTGCAAGCAAGTTCCTTTTAATATGCGCAAACATTGCCTGATTAACATTAGACAGTGTTTAACAAGTGCATATCCATTGTTTGCAGTTTCTGATTCCACATCAGTCTGTTATTTACAGCCATAAATCACTGTTAGATTGTAATGATCAAGCTTTTGACCAAATCTCGAAGCGATGGATGTCCTTGAAGATCAATTAATCACCTTCTTTTCACGGGAGATGTTTACACATTCTTGAGCTTGCTTCTCCACCCATTGCTTATGATCTCCACCCAACATATTAAAAATTGAACCATGTCTTCCACTGGGGAAGGCACTGTTACTGCTCGTAAACTCTGATGTAAGATTCTCAAAGAACAGCAAAGTTAAAGTAGAGAAGCTCCATTTTTTTTAAATCAAACGTGCATATTTATAATTAATACGGTTACATTTTAATGTGGCATTACTATAACTCTAAGAGTACTGTTGTGAGCTTATACGACAAGAATTTTTCTAATATAATGTGTTCAATGGTCTGTTTTCTGGATGAAAACCCGAGTTTCCGGGAGAAAAACCATGCTGCCCTTGCCTTCTAACTCAGCCACGTTGTGAAAAAATCCATAAAAATTCCTCACTTCATCGACGGGACTCGAACACAGTGTGGGAGGACGGCTATTCTATTAACTGTGCTACCCACGAGAGAGAAAGGTCTAGGATACCTAAGGTAAATTCTTACCATATCGTATTTATTGATTTTTCTCATCTCGAAGAGATTCAGGAAGAGGTGATGTTACGTTTTAGCTTCGGTACAAAGACAAAAGTGATAAATTGGGTGATAGGTTTCTCACCGAGATTATTTAGACATATTTTATAAAACGATAGAGTTTTCTTGAGATTCTTAGCCCGTAAATACAAGAAATTTACAATAGTGACAAAATGCTTCCATTGCTTGGGATTTGGCCACCTCATGCAGTTTTGCACCCACAAGACTGTATCTTGCGGTCAAATAATCAGGTTGGTGCCGATTTTCTTGATGGACCTTGAGGAATTTCTTTCTCGAATAGACAAACCATCATTCCTTACACATGATCGGCAAAAGAAAATCATTTGATAGGTGGCAAGACAGTTCTTTTCTGTCTGACTGAGCATACTGCTCTATATGTATTTAACAACCGCTGATCGTCTATCAGCTGACTAATCAAGACATGGACTTCATCATTTTTTTCAACAAAAATTATTAATAAATTTTATTTTAAGTTTCTTTTGCCTTCCCCTCACAACTTCTGATACCTGAAAATTTTAATTTATTCATTCTCCAAGTAAGTTTACTTAAAGGTCCCAAAATATTCTGAACTATCACCTTGAGTAATGTCAATCATTATTTTCCTTGCACGCTATACTCCAAAATTACAGACCTTACTCAAACCATAACGCACGCCAGATTTCTTCCTGAGATAGATTCTTGTTTATATTTGATTTATTGCCTTTTATGCCAAGTAAATGAGTTATTCCAGTACGGCTTTTGCTATTATGTGGGTTCAGAGACGAAATGTTACCTGGAAAAACGAGGATAGGCTTCTGTTCTCCTCCTCTCATAACTACAATAAATAACAGCTATTGGACAGACCCAAAGGGAGAAGAATGAGGATAACTTATACTGGAAGCAACGATATGGATCTCGCGTGTATGCCAAGAGAAAAGTGTGAGAAGGGAAATGAGGATGCGAGGGCGGCAGATTACAAGCACCTCACCTACTGAGCAGCCGTTTTCTGAATTCCCGAAAAGAATTGTGTCCCAAGGCGGGACGAAAGGTAATATTAGTAAATTGAATAACAAGCCTAACGTGTAATAATCTCGAACACAGAGTAAATAAAACTTCGGGCTACAATTTATCTTTCGCAAAATATTATGTATAAAGACTAAGATTGCATAGAAATTAGAAAACAGTTGAGGCTGAAGGTCATTTTCTATGGTGACTTGCTCTCCATTGTGTCCGATAAAAATTGCTTCTATTTTATTCAAATATGAGCTTCATTAATTAAAAAAATGAACTTTTATCTGCTTATGTAGGAATATTTTATGCAATAATATTTTCATAAAGGCAAATACTTTAATATCAGCATTTTCTAATGAACAGCGTCATTATTTTCTATTTTTTTTTCTCTGTGGAGGTGGATGAATTTTTCATGGGTCTTTCGTCCCACAAACTTGCCAAAAAACACAAGCAATTCACAAATGTGGAGCAGATAACTCACGTTCTGCGTGCCATTGATAAAATTTTAAAATGGATCAACTGATTATAAAAACCCTGGGGATTATCCGAATTCTCTTTTTATCCATTTCTGTATGAAGCAGTTTAAAGAATGATGAAGTGAATAAGATTTTGTCCCTCTAGATTACAAAATAATAATAATAATAATAATAATAATGCCTAAAAACAGCTTCATTCAAACTTACTTCGTAAACGAATTGAATATCTTCTGCTGTCAGGAGTATTCAATGCCACACATGCAAACTCTCATTGAAACTGTCACAGTTAAAACATTGTATCACGTTCAGTTCATTAGAATTCAAGGTGAGCCATTGCAATTTCCAACCGCATTTAAATTTTACATTTGTGTTTCAATGTCATTGCGTGTTACTGCTAACTTTTTCCTCAATAAATTAACTAAGATTTCTTATACACGGTCTACTTATCCAGAACCAAAACAAAATGCGATTGTATCAGACGAACAGCGTTTTTCGATAAATAATTTCAAATTTAAAAACAAATAAAAATGTTTCAGTTGATATTTTGATATAGAGTCCTGATCTTAATCTAGTTTAACATCTCTGGAATGACTTAGAGAAATAATTAAAAGCCGGACTCGGACTCCCAGCTTCTGTGTATAAAACCATCTGCTATGTTCAGGAATGAGACTTCCAAAAAAAAAAAAAAAAAAAGAAAGAAATAATTCACTTCTTTCATTAGCTGAAAAGATTTTCCACTGGTCCATGCCATACAAATGACACAATTTGTATGGTGTCATTTGTATTCGAATACCTTGGTTACGATTAATATCACTGGTACTATTTAGGATGTGTGATGTTAATATTCTCTCCACAAATATATATATATATATTTATATATATATATGAGGGGGTTTTGATAAGTTTCCGGCCTCAGAAAGAAAACATGGCGCCAGCGGCAAATGAATGTCATTTTATTCAACATAGTTCCCTTCCAGGTTGATACACTTGGCGCACCTTTCCTGCAGCAATTCTATTTCGTGGTAATAGAAGTCTTTGTCTGCAAACCACCCCTCTACTGCTGATATAACGTCACTTGTGTCCCTAAATGTAGCACCTTTGAGCTGAATTTTGAGGTTGGGGAACAGATAATAGTTCGAGGGGGCAAGGTTTGGGGAATAAGGGGGATGTTCAATGATTTCATACTGCAAGTCATGAATTTTCTCCAGTTCAATTCTGGCTTTGTGGCAGGGAGCATTGTCTTGGAGGAAAAGGATGCGTTTTGACAACTTTCCCCGTCTCTTTTCCTTCCAAGCGGCATGCAATTGTCCAACATGACCACATAACGTTCAGCAATCAAGGTGGTGCCTTTTTCCAGGTATTTCTGAGTATTATCCCTCACAATCCCAAAATATCACATCCATCACTTTCTCTGCAGATTTCTGTCTGCGAAATTTTTTTGGTTCGTGGTGAGCCATCATGGTGATCCATTGATTTTTGGTCTCAGAATCATACACGTACAATGGTGTTTCATCAACTGTCACTATTCGTTGAATAACATTGCTTGAACTACTTGAAAAACGGTCCAAAAGTGCCTTCGCACAGTCCCTTCTTTTCCTTCTATATCAGCTATCAAGAGAACTTGAACTTGACTTGAAGGAACCCACTTGACAGACAGTTTACTCATGCACGATGTGATTGCACCCACTCCAAACTGATGCCTAGGGTGTCTGCTACACGTTCCAGACCCGTCCTTTTGTCTGCAAGGACCAGATCGTGGACACTATCGACAATTTCCACATTCACTACGGTCCTGGTTCTTTCCTCATCGTCTGTGCTTATTCTCCCCCTCCTGAAATCCGCCACCTACGATTTCACTGTGCTGTATCAAGGGCACTCCTTGGCCATTGTTTGTTTCAATTCGTCATAAATTTCTTTGGCTCCCATTTTCTTGGAGAATGGAGGTACTTGATGACGGCTCGCTTCTCAACTTTGGAAAAACTCACACTTTGCGTCGCCATGGTCACTTCAGACTTCTGAAAACAAGTAATATAAAAAAAAAAAATTTTAAAGTCAATTCCTACTTAGGTCAACAATGAACTTTCGACTTCAAAAATTTATCAAAGAATTATTGATTTTCACAAGAATTGAACTCGCATTCTTCACCTTCACCTGAAAAATACTGAAATCCTTGCATTTTACCGATTGAGCTACTTCCTATTGATTTCAATTTTATTCCTAAATTTATATCCTTCTAAATATCTCATATAAGAGAATTTTTTTTTCTCCCATATAAAACTAAAATTAATTAATTAAATTTAATTAATGAATTAACATTTGAAAAAACTGTATTAACATCAAGTGTCATCCACTACAAGTTTAAAAAAATGTATTTGAACTTGAGTGGATGAATAAAAAGTATTTTATTAACGATTGAAAATTTGAACAAGATATATAAATATATATAGGGAGAGTGTGAACTAATAGTAGGAATTGAAAAAATTACTACTATCAGGAAATGAATAAAATTTTTGTACATGTCATGAGACATTGGGTAACAACATACTAAAAGGATTTTCATCTATTCAAATTTTTTGAATAGATGAAACCCGAATTGATCACCCGAACTTCCTCCTGCGTATCGCCAGTTTATGATCTTTCAGTTTTGTTTTTACATTCGCTTATACTGTCGTGGCTAGCCCAGTGGTTCCGATTACCGTTCTTCGAAGTTCTAGATTCGAATCCCTTCTTGACAGGAGTCGAATCTAGACCTTCGAAGAGGTCTAGATTATTTTATGGGTGTTCTTTTTCGAACCGTGTCAAAGTAAGTTTGTCTGAGGTAAGTTTGTATGGTTTTATCTTCTTGAAACTCGATTTTATTTCTTCCGTCCAGCGACCAAGCAGACCCAACAAAGAATATATACAATTACAGTATATTGTGTCTTGACAGTTCAACAGTGGCATTAGTTGCCTTAGCGCTTGAGTGTGGTGTGTGCTTGTCAAGCGCTTAGTTGCCTTAGCGCTTGACACGCACACACCGCATTCATATACACAACTGATGCCACGAGGGTCATGCCGAAAGCAGCCTGTGCGCGAGGATCATTGCACACCAGCATTCTCTGTTTGGCGTGAGATAGGAAGAACTGGTAATTACACATAAGACAGTGAAGAGTATAATGAGAACTTCTTATATTCGGATGGAATGGCCGAATAGCAAATGCTTTGTTATAAGAGATTTCATTTTGCTACTTATTAACTTGGAGGGAAAAGTAGCAAAAAGGCATTGAGCCTCGGGATGCCAAAGAATAAGCTACATTTTAAAAAATTCTGATAAAATAAAACAATTAAAAGCTTGCATAAATATAGTTAAAGTATTAAAAGCAATAGAAGCAGTACAATACAGGGTATCTCAAAAATATTCGTACAAACGTTTAGGGGAGGTAGGTAACATCTAAAGGAATATGAATCGCGTATGAACGCATAACCGGAAACGTCACTGCAAGTCGGTACATGGCGCTGTTCATCAGTTCGCGAGAGGGAAAATTTCTGGTTTACTCATTCAAGCAGTAGTCGCCGCACGAAGAGCATCGGTATGCGAACTGTGAGCTGGCAGACATGTGTATGGATTAGCAGAGGGCAGTGGACGAGCCGCTCAACGAATTTATGGAGAACGCTTCCCAGACAGACATGTACCAGACCACCGTTTGTTTGCACTTGTGAATCAAAATTTGTGCGATTATAGGTCATTTAGAGGTAACAGGAGTAGTGCGGGCAGACCACGTTCGACGCGAACTCCCGCCATGGAAGAAAGTGTGTTGAATGCTGTCCAGAATAATCCTACTACCAGCACACGTGCCGTTGCCTCTGCCTTAGGAGTGTCTCATTGCAGTGTACAGCGTGTCTGGCATGACGATTCCTTACACCCCTTTCATCTCTAAAGGGTTTAGTTACTGCTCCCCCAAGATCATCCTGCACGTGTGGCTTTTGCGCAGTGGTTTCTCCAAGAAAGTGTTCAAGACCTGAAATTTCCAGCCTGTGTTTTCTTCACGGATGAGGCTTATTTCACTCGGGAAGGCTTATTCAATCAGCACAATGCTCATGTGTGGACTCATGACAACACACAGGGTGTGTGCCCTCATGCGGCACAACATCGCTTCGCAATAAATGTGTGGGCAGGTATGATCGGTGACTGCTTAGTCAGTCCATACCTGTTACCATTCCACATAAAATCCGCTAAATATCGGATCTTTCTTGAACAAGTTCTACCAGGGTTACTTGAGGATGTTCCAGCAAATGTGAGACGGAACATTTTGTTTTAACATGACGGGGCGCCTGCCCATTATGGAAGGTGTGTTCGTGACCATTTGAACAGGCGTTTTGGGCGTCGATGGATTGGCCGTGGTGGAACCGTTGCCTGGCCCTCACGCTCAACTGATTTATCGAGCCGAGCCTTGATTTCTTTCTGTGGGAGCCCCTCAAATCTATCGTGTATGAATCGCCTGTGGAGACGGAAATGGTTCTCGTGGCAAGACTCGTCTGCGCTGCTGCTACTGTCAAAGAAACTCCAGGTGTGTTCGACCGTGTCCGCCAATCCATGCTGCGTCGGTGTCACGCATGCATCGCGTCTCATGGTGGAACCTTCGAGCATCTGTTGTAACATCATGAAATGCATCCATCTCGTACTCCATTGTTAATATTATGTCAAATAAATGTTCGCCACTAATTACTGTCTTCTGTTATTTCTGCTTCTTGTGCCTCTGCTACTACTTTCCCGTGACGTTTCCGGTTATAGGTTCCTATGCGATTCACATTCCTTTAGATGTTACCTACCACCCCTAAATGTTTATACCAATATTTTTGAGACACCCTGTATACGAAAGAGAAAATACGCGTGAAGATGCTTTTGAAACGATGTGTTCCTTTATAGACTGAAAAGTGATCTAGTAATCATTTTTATGTAACAGGGAATCCAATCGAAAATCTGGGTGAGAAAAAGAACATGATGATAGAAAGAGTACGGATCGAGAACAGTGATTGCATTTTTTTTAAAATTAGACTCCCATAAGGTTGATAACGCAGCACATCGCTCTGAAGCCACTTCACGTGTATATTCTTGTTATGTATAAACAGATAAATACATTTTTTGTTAATACTCAGGGACGAACAGATTTTCAGAGAAGTTATTTATCTATTTTAGTGATTTTATTATTCTTACCGCTTTTAGTACTTTAATCATATTTATGTGAGCTTTTATACTTTTATTTTACAGCTTTTATACGTTTATTATGCTTTTATTTACAACTTTTATACTTTTATTTTACAAGTTTCAGTTTTTTTTTTTTTTTTTTCGTTTTTTTTCAATGGGGTACTTCGTCATTGTCGTCGGTTACGACAAGATTTATTTTATGACATGGAAGAGGAAAATCATATAGGAGAAAAAATAAATTAACTTACAACTTTTGATGCAAAAGGCAAGTAAAGCCCCTCGTGTAGATGGTACATAAGCTATACCGACGAAAGTAACCGATTATCATCATCAGCCATTTTCAATCCACTGCAGAATGAAGGCCTCTCCAGCAACTTTCCAGTTCCTTCTGTTTTGTGCAATGGCCATCCATTTACTACCCACAAACTCATGAAGTTCATCTGTCCATCTCCGTCGTTGTCTTTCAGGTTTTCTTCTAGCTCCTCTTGGATACCATTCTGTTATTTTCTTAGTCCATCTGTCATCATGTCTTCGAGCTCTGGGTCCTGCCCAAGCCCATTTTAGTTCTTTAGTTTTGATAAGAATGTCCTTTACTTGAGTTTGCTGCCTAATCCATGTGTTTCTCTTCTTATCTAACAGTCTGATTCCCAATATAATTCGTTCCATTCTTCGCTGTGTAGTTCTCAGCTTCTCTTCCATTCTTTTGGTGAGTGCCCAAGTTTCACTTCCGTAAGCCATGGTGGGGAGTATACATTGGTTCATTATTTTACGTTTCAGACAAAGTGGGATATTGCTCTTCAGTATGTGACTATATTTCCTGAATGCTATCCATCCAAAATTTATTCTTGTCTTGATTTCCAGCCATTTATCATTATTACAGCTAATAACTTGTCCCAGATAAGTATATGACTCCACCTTTTCAATTACTGCTCCTTCAATCATTATTTCCATTTCTGTGGCATACTTGTTCATCATTACTTTTGTTTTAGCCATATCATCTTTAGTCCAAAATCCTTACTAACTGTGCATAACCGATTAAGATTTTTCTCTAATTCTTTGGGATCGTGGCTTATGACCACAATGTCATCTGCAAATCGTAAATGGTTTAGGTACTCTCCGTTCACATTGACTCCTTTCTGCGACCAGTCTAATCTTCTGAAAACGTCCTCAAGGGCAGCAGGAAAAAACTTTGGAGATATTGTGTCTCCTTGTTGAATTCCTTTCTCGATTTTAAATTTCCTACTGTCTCTGTCTAGTTTAATAAAGAAGGTAGCGTTCTCATATCTTTTCTTCAAAATTGTAATATGTGGGGTATCTATGCCTTGTCTTTCCAGTGTCCGAAACATTGCCTTACGCTGTATGGAGTCAAATGCCTTTTCATAATCTACAAACACTAGGCATAATGGTGTTTTATATTCATTTGCTTTCTCCATTAGCTGTGATATTACTAGATCGTATGTATAGCTTAGCTTAACTGTGATATTATGTGAAGGTGATATCCCACCATCGTGAAGGTGCAAGCAGAGGATATGGCTGTCACAGACCGTCCGGACTTCGCCGAAATTGGGTCCACTTGACTTGAGTGTCACCCGAATATCAGTTCCATCAGCGTTTTAGACTCCCAGGTAGCAAGTACAGCTTGTCTGGCATATCTGAGAGAATGTCTGTGACAACCTCAAGGACCAGATTTTAGTGTGATGTCAGTATAATTTTCAAATTCATGAAGATTTACTCTTCTGTAGATCTTTCTCTGGGACCAAAAAAGGCATAAATATATTTAAAATGTATAGGATCATGCACATCTTCATAATGCAAGACTAGATATATCTGTCCACTTTAATGAACGGAAATGGATGTGTTCTGCTTCCTATTTGTGAATATTTTCATGAAAATAAATAAAACTATCTCTTTTCTTCAGTGAAACTACCAATATTTTAACCAATGACACACATAGAATTTTTGTTTGCGTGGTGGCTGGGAGGAATCATATGTTCCCAAAGGCAAAATGTTCTTGGGAGACTTTAACCCCCTCAGCCTCCTTCCGCAGAGTGAGGGAACCCAGATTTCAAAACTGAACTGAAAAACTTCAGGCATTTCAGAATAATCTCGGTCGTAGTCAAACGTTTTTTGACCACGCTCTGACATGTTCATATGCCTTAACAACTTTCTTATGTCTGCTTCAAAGTAACACAGATGGTGGATAGTAATGTGAATGAAAAGAAATTTTCAGGATATTAAATGCCATTAGAACTAAGGCGCATAAATTCAAACCAAGGGAAAGCTTCACACACTGGACTATAGGGAAAAAATCTATAGGAAAAGAACAACTAGAAGAAATTCAAAGGCAGAAGGCGGAAAATCCGTGCCCCCTTCCACCTCGAACCTGTCAATCAATTAAGCACACCAGCATCAGTAAGAAAATCGAAAACCATTATATTTAGTGGTTATAAAACCATTATTATATTTAGTATTATTGAAAAGTCATTTCATTCATTCGAGACCACTTTCATTTTGTCTTTAAAATATATAGAAAATTGCTCCCTCTGTAGTTGCCTGCTTTGCGAGGACAGATTCTTCCATATCCACCAGCAGCTTTCGTCATACATTCAGTTTGTTTCACCTGTAAAAAAAAAAACAAAAAAAGCAATGCTATAATTAGAAGACAAATATGATCATAGTATCCTTCCGCTTCGACTAACACATTTCTGGAAAATGTGTGTGGCTTAGTCGAAATCGTGCAATTTGTTTTTCTCCCATCAAAAATACGGTTATCATTACTGGAGGTTGCGTTCGTCTCCGATGTCGAAAAAGCCCATTTTTATCACAAAAATGGACTTGAGCAGTAAGTTAGAAGAAATATAGAATATAGAATAACAAATTATAGAAAGAGAAATTTAAGTCAAAATAAGATGTTTAGCGATGTAACGAAGTTACTGATCCCATAGACCTGGCTGGTATCAAACTTAGACGTAAATATTGACACAATCATTTTAGGAGATCTGAATATGCCGTTACCGAGGAATAAAGATGCAAAAGCAGAGCTAGACGCCACAGTAGAAACACTCGGAATGAAACAATTAACAACACCTGCGACAAAAGGATTACAGCGCCTGGATTTAATTTATTTTAACGCGCAAGATGTTAACTTAATAGACAACTCCTTACAGTTTTCCTCCGACCACTCTGCGCTTTCAATGGAGGTTGCTCTTCGAAGACAGACTGCCGATCAGAACTGCGGCACACATCAGGATAATGAATCGAATTTGATATTTTCCACAAAATATATTAAATGCGAGGTCATCTTGCAATGCTTAGCGCGATACAACTTTCAAAGTCTACATAAGATGTCCACTGAAGAAGCCATAGCCGAGATTTCGCGGTTACTCTTGCATATCGCCCGTCTAGGAGCAGCGAAAGTATTAAAGATCTCAGACAGAGCGAACTCTTGGTTCACTCCAGAAGTTAAAGTTATGTTTAAAAAGAAGCAAGAGCTATACCGAAAGTGGAAAAGAACTGGACACCCGACTGATCAGACAACGTATAAATGCGAAAGGGCAAAGTTCATTCGACTAAAAAGACAACGTATAAATGCGAAAGGGCAAAGTTCATTCGACTGAAAAGACAAGCATACATTGAGGTTATTAAAGAAAATTAAAAAAAGGAAAGAGAATAGTTAGCAAGAAAAACAACAAAAAAGAAATGACGGAACAGCTGTTTAGAGAGTGGACAGAAGTCACATTCGGAAAACCTTTGAATGAAAAGCAGAAAAATTGTGAGGAAAACATCCGCGAGATGCAGAAAATGATTGAAAAACTGATGGATCCCACTGGCACTAACCGAACTAGAGATAGAAAACATATTACGTGAAATTAATATCAGCAGGAAAAACTTAAAGGAAGCTATTAACTCGCTCCCCAAAAAAGCAACGATCGGGCCTGACCAGTTCCCGCTATTCATGATAAAAATATGTAGTGCTTACATAATCGACCCGCTCCACCACCTCTTCCAACGAATACTAAATGATTGGGTTATCCCGAAAACATGGAAGAGATATTACGTAAAAACAGTTCCAAAAATAAACAATCCTAAAACCAGTAAAGATTTCAGGCCCATCGCAATCGGATGCTCTCTGCAAAAAGTTTTTGAGAAAGCAATCCTCAACACCGTCAATCAGCACTGCTTTGGGGACAGGCCAGAATACTTACATTCTGTGCTTCCTCGAAGGTCGACTATTACAAATTTAATGGAGACTCTACTCCGAATACAGCTAGCTTTAAACAATAAACAACAGTTGGACATCGTTTTCCTGGATGTAGCAGCAGCCTTCGACAACGTCTCAATCCCAGCTATAACAGTAATCCTCAAGGAGTATTTCCTCATTTCAGGAAGCATTTTAAGCATTCTCACAAACACCCTTCAAGAAAGACAAATTATCGCAACAAACAGGAAACAAACAGCAACTTACTGTATCTCTAGGGGAGTACCTCAAGGGGCGTATTGTCCGCCACTTTCTTCGCAATAGCACTAGCCCCATTTTTAGCTCAAAACTGTGAGCAATTTATTACATATGCTGACGATTTGAATTTTTTTGTGATCTCTAAAGAACAAGAAACTGCACCCCATCTATCAGAGGAAGCAAACAAGGCAATCAGGAAATTAGAAGAATATCTGCACTACATTGGCCTGAAACTTAATGAAAAGAAAACTGCCCAAATGATCTTCACCAAAAAAAGAAGAAAAATGAAATTACGATTCTACTGAATAATACCAGAGTCCAAAAATCCCCCACACATGTTGACCTTGGCCTTAAGTGGGATGAAGGATTAAACTTCATACCTCACTTCGAACACATTAGGAAAAGACATACGCAGCACTCTGGAGCACCTGACAAGAACTCACCGGTCTCCGAAGCCCTCATCTCATGATTCAATACATCCTTAAATGCGTTACACCGATTCCGTTGTACGCATCGACTATCTGGTCATCGGCCCCCGAGAACAACATCAAGGCCTTCTTAGGAGTAGAATACTGGCTCCTGAGATGGCTAAACAAGATCACCGGGAAACCATTTACCATCTCAAGAGCGGTCTTCTCTGCCAATCTGGACATCACACCCTGGAAGTATATCATCACAACCAGAAACATCTTAAATCTGGCAAAGCTACTAACGGAGAGAATAGATTCGCCGAAAGTGGGAAACGTGATCACTCGCCCTCTGATGATACGACCGAGAATAAACAGAGAAGAACCAAGTCTCAAGTGCCAACTGACTCAATTGGACTCTCTGGGGAAATTTTTCCCAGCAAATACTGTGAATTATTTTAATAATTTAAATATAGATCCAGAGAAACTGTGTACAGATAAAATGTATAGGACAGAAATATTTGGTAATGTGTACCGGCAGGTACAAATATAATAAGAAGACTAATTTAATAATTTATATAATAATATTTAGCATTTAACAACCATTCGCAATTAATTCATTAACACATACTCTGTGTTTTTTCATATCCAAATATTGTAAATAAGTTCATGTAAATATGCTTGTAAATACTGATATAATGTAACCACACCCTCTAGCCACCTGCTGTCTATGGGTGTCTCGTAAGAGAAATAAACAGATAATAATAATAAAAGATACTGCATGACACTGACTCAGTCCTCCTAACTCAACGGTTATTATGTTATGATCGGCTGCGGTCCACCAAGCGTATATCCGTCAATATTTACATTTAGGTCCCTGTGCTCCCACACTTACTAATGTTGTTTGTAACTTAAACTCTGAATTGAATTTTACATAGTGGCATCATCTTAGTTTATTAACCGATTCGCTTCGATTATCCTTGTAGAGGTAGTAAATATATATAGCAGTCGTGTGGTTCTAAAATATTAACAGCCACTTTTGTGGGCATACTAGGTGATACTGCTGAATTTTTCTTTCTCCTAATTGTCAGCGAACTCAAGTTTAAGAAAAACTGCCCTAGTTAAAGGTGAGTTTTTATTATTTTAATATTATATTACTCCGAGCAGAAATATTAAATACGTGTTATATTCAATGGTTATTAAAACCCGTGAGAATAACTAAATTCATTACGAATGCATCGACAGTATACTGTAAAGATAGAATTCACTATTCTCGCTAGTGGACGAACCCACCGCTTGGCAGGTATACAGATACACTGCATTCAGGTAGACGATGTCATTCGATGTCAGTATGGATAAACGTGGATAGCGCTGTGGGCGGAGAAAGGTGGTGGATGAACGTGGCCGTCGACGTCTGTCTCCGATTGTTTCAGTCAATCGGAGAGAGACAGTGGCACAAATCCCCGCCGACTTCAACAAGGGAAGTGCCAGAAACGTCTCCACCAAGACCATAAGGCGATCATTAGCCACAATAGGTTATGGGAGCGGTAGGTTATCCCACAATAGGTTATGGGAGCAGCCGATCCACCAGAGTACCATTGCTAACGCCACGACACAGGACTCTACGCCTCAACTGGGCGAAAGAACATCAGCACTGGACCTTGGATGATTGGAGATGTGTCTCCTGGTCTGATGAGTCCCGTTTCCAGTTATTTCGAGCTGATGGAAGGGCTTATCTGGCAGAAACCGCACGAAGCTATGCACCCGTCATGCCAACAAAGAACTGTTCAGGCAGGTGGACGGTCGTTAATGGTCTGGGCGTGTCCATTACCGACACACGTTGGGACCTCTGGTACGCCTAGGCGCATCTCTGAACGGTACAGGTCACGTGTCCATCCTTGCAGACCATCCGAATCCCTTCATGGTCATCATGCACCCACAGGGCAATGGATTCTTCCAGCAGGACAATGCACCTCCCCACAAAGTCGTGGTGACTAGAACATGGTTCGAGAGCATTCCGCAAATTTTACCACCATGGAATGGCCTCCCCGTTCAACGGACGTGAACCCTGTGGAGCATCTTTGGGATGATGTGGAAAAGATCTGTTCGAGCTTTTGATCCTCTACCTAGGATTGTTACAGAATTATGGACAGCGGTGCAGCAAGATTGAATAGAAATACCTGTGGAACGCTTCCGTGAACTAGTGGACTCAATACCTTGCCGTGTGACTGCCCTTATGCGGGCGAAATGTGCGCCTATCCGTTACTAGGTAGTTATCCCACGATTTCCGTCCATTATAGTAAGAATGTTTAATTTAGAGTCTGAAATACTATTATTTTCACGCTGCGTTGATTACAAATGCAAATACAAGACGTGGAGTAAATTTTACATTGAGAGGATGTACAGTAAAGTAAAAATAATTACTTTTAAATTAGTTATTCAATTGTTACTTCTATTAATCACAAAAAAGAGAAAAACTGCAGTTAATTTAAGATATAAAAATGTGACGCTCCCGAACTGTAACGCACTGCGTAATTAACTAACTTGTTCAACGAAATATTCGCAATTAAAGACCGATGACGCCACTTCCAAACTGAGGGATTTTCTTTGAGAGGGCAGTTCAAAATAGGTGTCACATTATGCAAACTGCACGCTCAGCTGTAACATATCAGTTTTCGAGAATTTAAAGTGAGCCATTCCAGCTCGTGAAGAAAACGAGAGGTGAGTGTGGAAAACGGAAGGAGTGACCCTGTCGAGATAGAATGCATTTATTTATTCGAGGCTAGAAACATAATCCCTGGACATCAATATATCCAGGATAGTTAAAATAAATTTACTTTTTTATATCCATGGAAGACTACATTAGGGCAGAGGAGTTCACAAGATAGACAAGATAGAGAGTTCACAAGAACTTCACCGTTATTAGTAGTCATGGATTTGAACCCTCACGGCTGTCCAAGTACTATGACATATACCTCGTTTTTTTTTTTGGTTTTTTTTTTTTAATATTGGACGGAAGCCACATTTGGAATGCTCCTAATTAAACACCCGAGGGACACTGAAGAAAACATCCGCGCGATTCAGAATATAATTAAAGAGCTGAGAGTAACTATTGACACTAAACAACATGCAGTTCCATGTTATTTAGTGTTGTTTGATCTACTCCATCACTTATTTCAAAGAATATTATTTAAAGATTCCAAAGAATCTTTAAATAATTGGAAAAATATTTCAACGCTCTTACAATCTTAAATCCAACAAAACCTTCAGACCCATTTGCCATTGCTAAAAGTGTTCGAAAAGATAATCCTTTAGGATTGTCTTCTCGATTGATTGATGTTATTTGCTCCATCAATCAATCTATCTTGTATACAGAATAGACACAGAGTGCATGCACTCTGTTGTTCCACAAATCGTACTATAACAAACTTGATGGAAACACTGCTATGGTGTCTTTTGTTTTTCTTTTTTATAGCGTCAGTATTGGATAACATCTCTATCTTGGCGCTTACAGTAATCCCGAAGAAGTATTTTCACATAACAGAAGTGTCTTAACTGTTCTAATTAACCTCTTCCAGGAAAGACAAGCCACAATAATTAATGGAAATAGAACAGTAGCATATTACATAACTAGAAGAGTTCCACAAGGGAGAATCTTGTCTACAACGGTATTCCGTTGTAGACATAATACCATCAGGCAATGGTCGCATCGTCGTGCCTATGGTTGGTGCAGAGGTAAGCCTTGCTCAGTATGAATACCTAATCTGAAAGAAGCAGTTCTGGAGTAGTAATTAAAATTTCTGTTTATATTCCAGGACGATCACATCAAAGGAATTCACAAGATACAGCACTGTTTTTACCAGTCACGGACTTGAAAACCCTGGTCATTCAAAGCACGTGTACAAATGCAGTGAACCATATCACCAATCACAAATTATTATCATCAGTTACGACCAATTATATCATTAAGAGAGGAACTGGTTTGCGCCTCCATCGCTTTCACTGTATTCAAGAACTGTTGCCTGCAGATTATGAATGTCACTCGTCCTATTGTGAGAAGGCTCGTGAGCCGCTTGTCTCGGGGAAATGTTCGTCCTTATAATTCCCGAATCCCGTTTTTTTCCTATACTGTTTTTAATTCATCCTACTAAGTGTATAAATTATTTGGGCGTTGCTATTCCCCAAGTGTAAAACCATGCATTTGTTGCACCAAGCTGCCACTTTTTTGACCATCTCTGAAGTTTTCGTGTCATCCTGAAGTAGCGCTGATCTCTGACCACTCTCCCAGGGTTTACATCATCCACAAATTTGGACATCAAACTCCGTTAATCCCTTTGTCAGCATCATTCATGAAAATCAGAAACAAGAGCGGTCCTAGAAACCGATCCTTGAGGTCCCCACCCCCACTTCTAATGTTAGACTAATCTGTAGAACAACCATTAATCACAACCACAATGTTCTGCTTCCTAGATAGGAAACCATGGGCTTTTTTTCACAAAGTGGCTGATTTAGTCAGTCTCAGACGAGGGTTGAATGTTTTTTCTTTAGCAAAATCGGGTTGTTCAGCCAGAAAAACACAAAACGACGAATATATAATTTTCAGGCATAATGTAGCGTCGCTTCTTGGTCTTAGTTTCTTGGGAGATTAACACACAGACTCACTTTCAGTTACTTAGCAATGTACGAAATTACATATCTGTTGACACTATGCCAAATATATTATTCGAACTTAGATGGTACCCTCATGATAGCAGTTGTGTTTCTTCCTGCAGTGGAACACAATTGCTATCATGGAGCTCATTCCACTTCCCATCATTACTGATCACACAGCAAGTTAAGATGTATTGTATTCGTTCCACGCATTCCAATGATCTCCTCCGACCTTCCATTTTAATCGTATTATACGAAATAAACTATTATAAAAATCTACTTCTAGAGGCTTTAGAACCATTCTGTATATAAGGAGGTACAATACAAAACAATTAGACGAATTACAAGACAAAACAATTATAACCAAGTTGTATTGTAGCTGCTGCTTCATCTGTTTGAAGCGTACATTGAGGAAATATGGAAGAATAAGGAAAAATACAACAAACAAGAAATGACCCAGTAGGCTAACCACGCTATGAAAGAACTCGATCGTTCTCATAATATCATTTGTTCGTAGTCTTGTTTTAGCAAGTGTGACTGACATCCAGTGCACGCAGCAACCTTTAACCGACGTGTACTTGAATACCAGTTTCTTTACATCCGTAAAGCTTTAAGATGACTCAGAAACTTAATTGCTTCAAGCACACCAGATGAAAATGACTGCATCCGTTGTAATTATTCGTATTAGCGTTATACTTTCGAATGAATTAAATTTAGGTGCCCGATGCCGTTCTGTGGTTTAGCATAATAATTCTTTGTGTCCTGAAAAGGTTCGTATTACACACAAGCAGTTTGCCTTTTTGCTGGATGAAAAACTCGAGTTTCTAGGAAATCTAATTCACAATAACTACACTGCTCGACAAAATTAACAGAACAAAATGTTTTTCATGAATATTTTATAATGAAGGCGAATATTTTATAGTGAACAGTGTCGCTGAAGGCGAATATTTAATATAATAGGCATCTTGGCATGCAGATTCCGAGTAGCCAATAGAAATCGATCTATCACCTTACTGAGCCGCACATTATGCAAATTATTCATTTACTCAGTTTTTGCTCAGTGGGACAGCCACATCTCCAGTAGTCAGAATAGCAAAGTCATCGTCGTCTAGATGATTCTTTGAGGTGGCGGGCTTTGGCTGGACAGTCGAAGGAGTGGCACGGTGGCTTAATGCGTCACGCAGTTTCGTCTTGTAATTATGGAATCAGTGTCAGAAGATAGAAATCATTACAGAAAGAGCTGGACAAAATCTCCAGAGGGTTACATGAACAGAACAAACCTCTGCCGGGCTCTAACAGCAAGACAACCCTACGATATCCTCTCATCAACTGTCTCTGGAGATTGCTGAGGCCACAGGTAAAAACATTTCCAACCGGACTGTGCTAAAAATGCTTAATTCAAGTGAACTATATACAAGGAAACCAGTGGTTTGTATCCCATTAATCCCAAACTGCAGAGCTCGTCGGAAGTAGTGTCATGAGCATCTTTTACTTGAAGTCCTGACAAATGGGGTACAGTTCTTTTCTCTGATGAGTCCCGTTTTAGCCTAGAAACAGATTTTAGACGTTATTTCATCTGGAGACAACAAGGAATAAGTGTAAAGTGTAAAGTGTATTCGTGTCAAACGGCACCAGGGGTTTTCCCCCATCTCCGCGTAGTATACATTGTCATGTGAAACAGAACACTGTTGAGGCCAGAGATTTAAAAGTGTGTGGATATTGTACATGTGTACTGTCGTGTACCGTTGTTCATCTGGTCATTTAGCCGCTGGACCCCTACTGAGGCCCAACGTTGCCCACACTTGGCCCCGTGGAGGCAGACCAGGTACACCAGTTTTACAATTATTTACTCTGGCAGGCCCTGCCACCTAATTTCCTGAGATTTCAGTGGCTAGGACCTATGTAAAAAAAAAAAAAAAAAAAAAAATGGGGTAGACGCTAGAGGTTTAGGTAAGGCCGAGATAGGTTTTAAATGAAGGTTAGGTTAATTTTTTACATTGAAATTTAGCAGCATGCAGTGGGACATTCACGGTCGGTAAAGGTAGAGTGGGGGAAGACTGAAGATTGGGGGGAACAGATAGAAGTATGGGAACGAAAGAGAAGGCGATCCCAGGAGTGTCAGTGGAGCAAGCCCCACCAGGGAGGAAAGGGGGGGACAGGGGAGGGGATGAGACAGAGGCCTATCTCTTCCCCTTCCCTGCCTAGGGATGGGGTTTTAAAAGTGAACTGGGCAAAGGTGCCTAGTTTAGAACGCCAGGCGGCGTGCTGAAGCAGAGCTGCTGTGGTCATGTGGTCCAGTCATTGCGTCGCACATGGGAGAAAGAGTCCCGTCCAGAGAGAGATCATTGTCTAGTAGGAGTCCGCATATATGGTGTCGGATCGTCTATCATTTGCAATGGATGTTCAATCCTAGGAGACAGGGAGAGTGAGGTCCCACCATAACGGCCATAGTCTGGTTCAGTTTGGATGCTCATCTGCAGGGAGCCCTGGGCTAATGGCGTGCATTATTGATTGCAATTTGTGTTCTCCTTCTTGCAAATAAGTCTTGTGCAAATTTGGCGAGCGCACTATATTCATCGAAGCTGTCCAGGAGATGGTGTTCCTGGTCCTGAGGTAAGTAAGTTAGTCTGGTGATTAAGATTCCGCGTAGGTCGTCGTACAGTGGACATTGGTGCATCAAATGTTGCCAGCTCTCGCGTTCCCCACATGGACAATGTGGGTCCTCCACAAGCCGAAAGGCTGCAAGTTTTTCATTGAAAGGGCCGTGACCCGTCAGGAGGTAAGTGGAGTGCAGTCCTGGGTGGAGCCAAGGCGGTGATTTAGGGTACACTTTGTGTATTTCCGGAAAAAATTTCCTTGTCACTTCTCCTTTGGTACTGTTTGTCCAGCGGGTTTGCCACTCTTGCTTTAGATGCCCTAATAATCGGGTTTTTTCTGTCTTTCTGTCATTTGTAAGTTCGATGGTGTACCCCATGAATGTGACGGGCATCCCTTTAGATAGGTAGTATGACAGGCCACACCTGACAATCTCCAGGTCCAGCGGGAGAACCCCCGCCAGCACCTGGAGCGCATGCGTACTGACAGTCCTGCATGCGCGGGTTATTGTTAGAAGGATTGATCTCTGGATTGAATCAAGAATTCTTTTATTTACGGCCATGGCTGTCTTGTGGAACCAGATTGGAGCAGCATATGAGATTGCTGGTATAAATGTAGCCTTATAGTAGAGAGAGAGTGTTCGCTTTTTCAGGCCCCAGTCACGCCTTGTAACACGGGCTACCAGTGCAGAGTAGTTTCTAATTTTTATTCTTAGTTGCTTGAGATGAGGTTGGAAGGAGAGATTGTTGTCAAGGATGACACCTAGATATTTCATTTGGGTGGTAAACTTTATCGTTTTTCCTTTTATTTTAATTTGCGGGGGTCTTCTGATATTTAATGATCCTTTGAGAAGGATCGACGTTGTTTTTGTCGGTTCAATTTGTAGGAAGTTTTCTTCCGCCCATTGTTGTAGGATCTCTAGGGCATGGTTTGCCTGTATCTCCAGTTGGGCCCTGGAGTCTGCAGCCACCATCAGTGCAAGGTCATCTGCGAAGGCTTGACACTTTACTTCCCCCAAGTTGGTGTCAAGGAAGTCGTCGAAGACTATATTCCAAAGCAGGGGGCCAAGAACGGACCCCTGCGGGCATCCTCTATGGATATTTCTTGTTATCCTTTGGAAGGGCGCTATGACTTCAATTCTTCTTTGGGACAGGTAAGCTTTGATAGTATTGTAAAGGTTTATGGGCGTATGAGCTTTGCGGAGTCTGCCAAGGACGCTTGGCCACCAGAGAGAGTCAAACGCCCTAGCAAAATCCACAGCGATCACCAGGAAATATTTACTTTGGCATGAATTGGCAGTATTTATAAGGTTCCTGATGGCTTCGATTGTTGACAGTCCCGGCCTGAAGCCATATTGGTTTGCTGCCTCTAGGTTTGCTATGGAGTAATACTGTTGAATCCGCTTGTATAAAAGTCTTTCATAGAGCTTGCTCAAGACCGACAGCAAAGCAATGGGCCGATAGGAGGTCGGAAGAGTTGGGTTTCTGTTAGGATTTTTTAGGATTAATTTTGTATTGGCAATTTTCCAGTCCTTGGGGAAGTACCCCTGTTTCAGACAACAGTTATAGAGTCGAAGTAGGAGTCCTGGTGTTAAATCCACAACACGCTTAATGATTTCCGGTTCAAGCATATCCTTGCCCGGGCATTTTCTAGTTTTTATCTGCGCAGCAGCGCTCTGAAGCTCTTCCTGTGTGAACGGCTGTTCCTGGTTGTCAGTGGCGTAGTCATCGTTTTCTTTACAAAGCCTGCATTGTGCTTGGGACTGCGGGTAAACCTGCTCCTTGAAGATCGAGTTGAGGATGTTTTCAATCGACTGCTCCCACGATGTTGTAAGCAGTCCCTGCGGTGTTCTGGTAGTAGTAAGGATTTCCCCCCTGGGGAGTTTGTTGGTGGTAACTTTATATACCACCCCCCAGGGATCTGTGTTTCCCATGTTGGAGACGAGTTGCTCCCAGGAGTTTCGTTTGCTTCTTCTGATCGAGTCCGTATACAAGTTTCTGGCAGCCTTGTAGCGCTGTCTCATGACTTCTACTTCAGCTTCTGGCCAAGAGCGCCGGGCTCTTTGAAATTCTTTCCTGCGCATGATGACTTCCTTCCGCAGTGACTGCAGATCCCGATTCCACCAAGGCACTGCCCCTGGGGATGGAATTTTCTTCTTAATTGCTATCTTGCTGACTTTGGTGATGAGTTCCGTAATCTTTCGTTGAAGGAGGTCCGGATCCTCTTCCAGCATCAGGTCCTGCTCTCCAGCATTTACTGCTGTGAGGAGCTTCTCAGCAAACAGATTCCAGTCTGCCTTGTTTATTGCATATCGGTTGTCCAGTTGTCTTGGGATCTGAGTTCTGGTTAGTGTCCTAGAGATTTTCAGCGTGATGACACGGTGATCGGAGGTTGTCCAGGAGTTTTCTACCCTCCAGTCAGAGACGTGGGCGGCCGTGTTGGTGGACGCAAGTGAGATATCAATTGTTGCTTCCCACAGTGTATTGCAAAAGGTGGGGAGTTGGTGCGGCTGGTTGAGTATGGCTAGGGGTGACCCCGCAAGGAAGTTTTCCAAGAGCTGGCCATTATTTGTTCCTCTTCTATCTTCGGTTGCACTATGCCAGGCAGGCGAGCGGCAATTGACATCTGCTCCGACGATGATTTTCTGGTTTGGAAGGACATCCAAGAGGTGTTGAAGGTAGTTTATGGCAAAAGTGATTTCTACCCCCGGTCTACAATATAAGGAGACCACATAGAAGGAACCTATGGGTGTGATTACGTGGGCGCAAGCTGCCCAGGTCGTACATAACTGTGTCACTTTGGTGGCTGTTATATTAGGATTCCTGATGAGCACCGCCGCCCAGGGAGTGTCTTCATCACACTGAATGGTCTTGTAAGTCAAAGGGTACCCCTTTACCTTTTTTGCGTTGGAATATGGCTCTTGGACAATAATTATATCGGCATTTTCCTCGTCGGCCTTCACTCTGAGCTGGTCAGCCACTGCTCTGGCCCGCTGTGCGTTGTGCTGAAAGATTTTGATTTCCGTGGTATTGAATTGTTTTGGCCTAGTTCCCATAATCGGTCCTGCTCTGGTACATACTCTTGGCTTTTGTATACGACGGGCACTTAGGATCTCTTATGGAATGATTGCTATTCATTTTCGCTGCCTTGCAGTTCGCACAGACGGGTTCTTTGGACTTGTTTGGGCAGCTATTAAAGTTGTGCCCTTTGTCGGAGCAGTGGCCGCATGTTGTTGTTGTTTGAACACAGGTGTGGGAAGTGTGGCCGAACCTGCAGCATTTAAAGCATTTGGGAACGATCACATGTTCCCTGAAGCGGTGACAGCTCCACTCGATGTATATTCTCGTTTGGGTTTTTATCGCTTGCCAGGCCTCCGGGGAGAACTCCACAATCCAGTTATTGGCGTTTCTGTCTTTAGGCTTGGTCGCATATTTTGGAATTACTGACCTTTGCGGGTTTTGGTCGGGGAGCCGATCCCGAAGGTTCCTTGTAAAGATTTCCTCTGTTAGTTGTTGTGGGGTAATATTTTTTCCAACGTCAAAAATAATAGCAGTTGGTCCCCTTCTCTTTGGCAGCTCTGCAGTTAAGCCTAAAGTCGCGATTTTAGGATTCCCTATTATACCTTGTATTTCTTCTCTCGTCTCAGTTTCTATCGCTATTCCCGTACTTCTAATCTTCCTTATTGACTTGATTCGTGTTGTCTTGAAGTCGTCTTTCATTGATTCCATTACTTTAGTTTTAATTTCCTCACTGGTGGTTGCTGGTTCACTCTCCTTCGGTCTTAGGATGATCAAATTTGGCCGCTGGACAGGTGGTTTCTTTTTTGTTTGCGCTACATCTGCCGAGGGAGAGGGAGCGGCGGGTGTCCTCAGCGCAGCAGAGTAAGAGAGAGAGCGCTGTGGCATTTGCTTTTCTCTCCCTTCCATGAAAGCTTCAAGCTTAGCTTTCGCCCTTTCTTGTTGGAGGTGTTCGTTCATTGCGATGGTTTCCAGTTTGTTCCAAAGGATTACTATGTCTCCTCTGACGGCCGTAGTGATCCTATTGTTGTTGTCTTTCATTATATTTTCCAGCTTGGTTCGAAGTATCGAGACCTGATCCAACACAGTATTTTTGTCAGTAGTGGGAGCTGGGAGAGGGCGAGCTGGAGTAGCAGGGGAGGTCTGCACATATCCGTCCAAGGATTCATTTGCAGCAGACGGGACACGGAGAACTGGAGTGGCAGTTTTTAAGCTAGAGGAGATAGCTGCAGTAGTCGAGTGAGCTGGTGTTGCGGGTGGGAGCTGAAAAACTGGAGTTGATGCAGGTGGAGCATTAGCAAGGGACTCCAGGATGGAAGCAGCCACTGGTGTGGACATGATAAAGTCCAGTTCACCCGTGAAGGACTGGTCCGGTTGAGTAGCACAAGGGCTGCTGTTTCTCTGTCTTGTCAAGGGATTATTAGTAAGTTCTCCTAGGTTAGTAACAGCTTCAGAATGGCTTCGTTTATCGAGCTCGGTGGAATACACCTGGCTGTTACTGACATGACGCCTTCTACTATTCTGCAGTGGGCAAGGTGGCGTCAAGTGGGAGTCAAGCAGCAGTTTGGGAGGGGAATCCACGGCTGAGTGGGAAGGGATCCCTTGCCCATTCGCCGGCTTTTTTTCTCGGCAACAGCATGCAATGAATTTCGCGCGAGCTGCGCTTGATAATTTTTTCAGGCTTATATAAGAGAGACCCGAGCAGCTCTGGCAAATTTGGAATTTGCATTTGGAGCATTTGATGTATGCACCTTTGTTTTCTTCGTTGGTTTCTTTTTTGCAAATTCTGCAGATATTTGCATTTTTAAAACTATTCGCCCCTTCCATAATAAACAAAACAACTGTACGTGAAGACTACGATTTGGTAGTCACACAAAACTTAAGCCTGTTAGTCACTGCAGCAAAACAAAGCTTTCTCCAATTGTGAACGGGACCTCCTGCTGTAGGGTATTGCCGCAGGCAGGGAGGTGACACGAAACGGAGAGAGAGCGAAGGGAAAATGTTATTGGTCAGCAAAGCTAGTGTCCACTAACTGCAAATTATGCTATACAGTACAAGAATAACTACAAGCTAGCGTCCATCTTGAAGAAGTGCATTGTCCCAAGCCAAAAGGAGAAATATACAAAATACTTAACTTTTGCTGGAGCAACGCAGCTGAAACTTCATACACGAGTAGACGGGCGTTCATCAATGGTTACTGGATCACTTGAATGGTTGAGCATTTAATATAATTCACTTAAGTTACTGTTTATTAAGAGCGCTAAACACACACGGTATACTAATAGGCGCCACCTGGCGGACACATGGAATGCGGTACCATCTTTCCAACATCAGAGAAAGGGACACTTACGGTGGAGACGGTGATCTCCTTTCGGTGGAATAATGATCAGTGGCCGCACCCCTCTTCACGTTTTTGATAGGGGTAACAGATCCTCGAACCCTATGTTCAACTTTTTAGCAGTGCGGTTGTACGAGATTTTCTTTTCATGCACGACAACGCCACTGTACATAGAGTTAAAGTGGTGGCGGAACATCTTGAAATTGAAGACATTCGACGACTGCCCTGGCCAGCACGATCATCAGACTTTAATCCTTTAAAACATGTGTGGGCTTCGCATTGCAGCAGTCAGCCAACTCCTCTGTGTCTTGGTGAGAATGGGATTTGTTGCCACAGAATCTTATAGACACCCTTATATCGAGCATGTTTTACCACAGTTAGGCCTGTTTAGCCATTACAGGGAACCATAAGTCATACTGATGTCATGAAATCATATTTTCAAGCATCTTGTATCAACCTCTGTAATGTGACCGTTTTGGTAATTCTTATGTAGCCCTATTAATGCGCCTTATAATTGTCCGAAGTTTCTCTCTGCCTTGTCATTTCATCATTATTTCTGTGGAACACCACTATACCAAATTTTGTCCCTCTTCGTTGCAAGCTGCACGAGTTATACCACGTTTTCTACGTGTCTGTTAATTTTTTCGAGCGGTGTATATTGCCTTCGGTTTGAAATAAAAAGCAACAACAAACCAAACTCTTTCCAATCCTGTTTAATGAATGCATATAACAAAAAAGATAGTTTAACAAATCGTATTTTATTTTATCTCCTTGCATAATTTTTTAAAGTAATTATTGTCCAAACTCTTCCTGGTTACTTTTGACGTACTGCAAAAAGTGGGAGGTGTTCTTTACATAGTTCACTGTGGAGGAGCAGTAGCAGGAAAGTATGACCGTGCCAAGACATTTGTTATTCCTCTTCTTTAATGAAAAATAAGACATTTGCTAATCCCTTCTGCCGCCACTGATCAGTGCTTGCTGATCACTGGAGACACATAGAAGGATGTAAAGAAGATAAAGATCTGGTATTTTCGGTTGTCCTTCTAACCAGGAAGGCTATACTCTACCACGCGATGAAATAAAAACAGCAAACATAAATCTCTATCACAGCAGGGTGTTTCACCTGCCGCTCTTACGGGCAGAATAATTTTACAGAAATAAAAGCAGGTGACGATTTGCATACGTCGCCCATTCGCTACCGCATCGTTTGTGTGGGTACGCCTCTGCTATTGGCTCATCTAAGCGGAAGTTTGCATTCTTCTTTTCGTGTCAATAATTTAACGAGATGCGAAATATTTCCTTGACTTTATTTTTCTCATGAATTATTCTAAAAACAAGTCGTCTGAAGTCTTGCGGCTTAGAATAGTCATTCACAAAAACGTGGCACCTAATTACTTTTGATTGGAGATAAACTATGTGATGCTAGTGCTCAAGATATTATTCCAGTAGTAGTAATGAATGGAGTTATTGGAAATGTCATTGTGTATAAATCTGATTGTTCAAACAGTAAGTAGGTCTGCAGTTTAATATGCCATCAAGCTTAACTACTACTAGATGTAGTACCAGACATTAAAAATAAGGTGAAGGAGGTTTATCACATACATATTAACGTCGAATAATGCCTTCAGTGATATTCTGTGATTTTTTTTGGTTCACGTCGCGTCACATTTAATTACTGGAAATTCCTCAAAGAATTTAGTTTTTATCAGAATTTCAACTTGATTAGTTCGTTTCCATTCGAACATGCTTCCCACTTACCAGAAAATTGTAGTTTTTGACTTTATATGTGTCTTTAATCAAGAATAATAGTTATTCTCATTGCATAATCCCCAGGGTCAGCGACAGTACAGTTGTAGACTTATTTGAACAACCATCGTGGCTAACAGGGACCTGATATGGTTTTAAAAGAAAATCTCGTGTAATAAATGTTCTCTGAGAAATTTCTTTCAAAACTTACTTGAATTCAGTCTTCTCCTCTTTGGATTAAACTTCTGTCTTCCTCACAGATCACAACCACATCTGTGATTCACAGATTCACATCCCTTGTGCATGCATTCACAAGAATTTACAATTTCTAAACTGTAAATCGAGCAAATAAACTTCACATTCCCATCCTACTCCATTAGGAATACAATTGGGTGCAGAATGACCATTATTCTTTAATCCAGAATGATGGTTATTCTCACTGCATGTTCTCCAGGGTTACTGAAGGTACAGTTGTAGACTTATTTGAACGACCATCGTGGCCAACTGGAACAGGAACCTGATATGGTTCTAAAAGAAAATCTCGTCTGATACACTTTCTCTGAGAATTTTCTTTCAAAACTTATTTGAAATCAGTCTTCTCCTCTTTGGATCAAACTTATGTCTTTCTCACAGATCACAACCAGATCTGTGATTCACATCCTTTGTGCATGCTCTAGCAGTCACACGCATTTGCAGCTTACTGTAAACCGAATAAATAAACTTCACATTTACATCCTACTGCATTAGGAATACAATTGGATGCATAAAATAACTTGGACGTTATTTGGACTTCATCAAAACATGGGCAACGACGTCTTTTCTAGAAACGTAAGCTGATGTAAATCCGAGGACTACTTATGTTTCTCATACAACCATCCATCTTGAGAAATGGATGTAAATTACTTTCAGTAAATTATGGCCTGGAAGTAAGAAGCAATCCTTGAAGATTCGATTTTTTTTTTTCACTCCTAAGTGGATGTAGGAGTTAACAAACGATTGGCATGCATTTCCTGTTGATGACCATGATCGTTGACTTTTCAAAATGTTTTCGCTCCGTTTTTTAAAGTAGAAAAAATATTAAAACACTTACGTGCTGCACGTTAGCTTGACTTGATTTAATTCGGTAATATTTTCACGATGCAGGAATCAATTATTACGAAGCTTACTTTGCAACAGGTGGAATTGTCGTTCAGAAAAGTGGCAGCTCCAATACAACGAAACACTTCATTTTAAATTTGCTTCGCTATATTGAATTCACGATAAGTTTCGTTCTGTGATATTTAAAACGTTTTATAATTCATTCACAGATGTTTTGTTTTTTTTAATTTCATATATTTGGCTTATTAACCATAAAATAAATGTTTGAGCCATTTATGGTTCTAGCATTAATCATTATAAAGAACACATCCTGCAATTTCCTTCTGCAATTTTTAAATAAATTTAATACTAAAAGGATCAACTTGTTTACATTTTTTTTATTAAAATATTTTCTATTATGTATAAAAATGTAAAAAACTGAAATAATATTTAAGATATATCTATAACATTCGAGAATGTTCCAAAAAGGTGTAGAAGATTCCTGTATGTGGTTGAACATTGTAGATAATTCTAGGAAGTGGAAGTATTGTTTTAATATTACAGAATATTGTAGATGATTCCAACGTGTTTTGTAATAATACAAATTGCGGAGTAATATTAGTAACTTATAAAATCAAAAAGCGTTTAGCATGTTTCGTGATAAATATGAAAAGAACTCAGAAACTGAGTGTTGAAAAAAGAAGTGCTATTATAACTCTGTATACAAAAAGTTATTCAATGAGGATGCGATCTGACTTCAAAGGGAAGGGAGAAACTCGTTTGTCTACATCCACTGTAAAACTTAATCTTAAACACGTAGGACTTGATGGTCGTATATCGGTCCGAAAGCCCTTGTTAAAACCGAAAATTGAAAGAAACAGCTTGCTTGGGCTAAAACCATCAACATTGGACAATTAATGAGTGGAAAAACGTGCTGTGGACTGATGAATCCTATCTGAAATTTTTGGTTGCAATCGTATAGTTTATGTAAGACGAGCAACTAAATAAAAAGGATGCTACATTGTGCAGTGCCTACCCTCAAGCACCATGGTAGTTAAGTCATTATCTGGAGTTAGTTGCTTCTGTTTTTCTGGAGTGGGTGACATCACCAGGACTGAAGGAATTTTAAGAAAAGATGGCTACAAAAAAATTTTTGAGCGCGATGCATTATCCTCTGGACTTCGACTTTGTGGAAGGAATTTTATATTACAACAAAACAATGACCCGAAGCACAGCTCCAAGCTGTGCACAAAATGTCTTGCAACTAAACAACAGGAGAAGAGATATTGTAAATTGTGGTGTGGCCACCCCAATCGCTTGATTGACGTAAGCTCAATAAAGCTTTTATGGGAACATCTAGACCGTCAAGTCCGTGGTCTGCCCATCTTCACAAAATTCATGGGAACCTTGCAGATCGCTTTGAATAATGTTAGCCAAAGTCATTATTATACAATTAATCACCAGAATACAACGTCTGTCTAAGGCATCGATAAAATCTCGTGGAAGATATTTTGATGATATATCAGTATAATTGTTGATAGTAATCACCGCAATATTATTTGTTGTAAAATTTTCAGTGCTTAATAAAAAAAAAGAAAATCTTAAAATACTTGTAGTGTAATTTTTTTATACATTAAACCCTACATTGTCACAGCTAATTTTAAAAAAAAATTAACGAAACTGTTGTCATAAGCTGCGATTCGAAACTTGTAGGTGGAGTGTAAGTTCTCTTGATAGAGAAGTGACAAGTATGTTCTGTTTATACGGATTTAGCTGAAGACAGGTATATCGAGTATTCCAAATAACGTAATTGCAGTATTTTAAAAATTTCCCTCCTAATCGAGACACCTTTGAGATCTCGTACAGCTCAGAGAAACTTGGGTTCATTGTGTAAAGGCTACCTTAGCCATTTTTCACCATTGTGCTTCGAGTCTACGTGATTGGTAAATATAGTTAATGATTTGATTATATCCTTGTCAAGTTGGCTAATTGTAAACTTTTCTGACCTACACTCAGTGATCACTGAATTATAACCAACTCCCAAATACCGTTGGGGTGGCCCAACGGTATTTGGGAGTTGGTTATCACGGATAACAGCCGCTATTCGCCTAGGCAGTCCACTAGATGTCTGAAGACTTTTGTAGAGATCTGCAGCTATGCTGCTTGCAAGGCTTTTCCATATAGTCAGAATAGGTGATGATTGCGTGTACATTCACCTCAATTCCCTTTCCAAAACATCTCACAATTGCTCAATTCGATCGAAGTCAGGCGAATTTGGAGGCCAGTCAAGATGGGTGATATTTTCACTGTGTTTCTCGAATCACTCGTTAACAGTGCGGGCCCGATGATAAGGTGCATTATCGTCTTGGAAGGTCACGTTTCTATCCGTAAAAAATGCAACGTTTCAGGGTGCACATGGTCTCCTAGGAGCTGCCGGTAGACCTCGGCAGTGAAACATTGGTCCATATGCACCAGGAGTCCTAGTTCTTGCCAGTGAAACATGCCCTATATTAAGTAACCGTCGCTACCTGCTTAGACAGCGAGCACCATCCACGATGGGTCCATGGAGTCATATTGCTTGCGCCACGCACGAAGGCGTCCGTCGCCATGTTGCGCCAGGTATTTTCAGTCATCCGACCAGCATACTCCTTTCCAGTACTCTAGTGTCCACAATAGAGAGTTGTTGGCACCACAGCGTTCGCTGTCGACGATGACCAGCAGTGAGGACAGGGTGTCTCTTGGGTCGCCTGCTGTGGAAACCCATACATCTGAGTGTGCGCGCATCGTCATTTGGGATATTGTTCTTGCAATCCCCATATTATATTGCGATGCCAACTGTTGCACAGTGGCCTGCCATTGAGCTCGTATAACGCGCTGCACCCTTCGCTCACCAGGAATCCATCTTGCATAATCCTTTACAGTTCTGTCGGCAGGAGGTGAGTTTAACCGTTTTACACCATTCTTTGTACACCTTAACAGCAGTGGCCGTGTTAAGCCGCAAGATCTACAGTTACCGATATGGAAGTAGCCGACGCACGAGCTCCCACAGTCGTGCCCTGTTGACTTTATCATTTTGATCTGCATGAACAGATACATATTACCACTACTCTAGCGTACGAGCTATCTGACTTTTTATACTGCAAGTAATGCGACATAATTCATTACGGATGAGGTAATCAGAATTCAGTGATCAGAGTGTATATCGTCGTTTTGGATACAAAGGGAACTTAGGAGTAGGAAGTTTATGAATAATAATAATAACACTTTTTTTGGGAAATTTAAAGAAAAATCATACATATCAACGCAATAGGGAGCTCTTTCCAAATGATGCATAAAATAGTAATTATAAAAAGAGGGGCTCCTCATTCAGAACTCCGTGTGCCCGAGTGATACGATATTTATGATTTCATCTGTATTCGACTGTATTCATCAACTGGAATTAGGGATATATATATATATAGACAATATCAAATAAACAATACTAGCCAGAAATCCTTTGCGTGTTACGAAGAAGAGATCATTTCATTTAAGTGACAAAATCGAATCTTTAGATTTGCTAATGACCAGATAATATTCTATACTGTAATTTTCCTCAGCATGTGTTGAAACAAAAAAAAAAAAAGAAAAAAAAGGCCTTGGGGCTGCAATTTTGACACACCTGCACGCATTGATATGGACATATCGCCTTCCTTTTAAAATCTGATAACATTCTGGTTTTTCAGACTCTGGCACTCCGTGGAAATTACCGCCATTCGTTCCGAGAACAGACTCACGCCTTTTACTCCTCCCAGTTGTTTTACCATTTGTTACCTGATATGAAAGTTTATCGTATTCGAAAAACAAGTGTCCTACACTTGTGGCATTGAAATTATCTGATAGCGCTTTTTATATGTGAGATGTTGCTTTTAAATGGGATTTTTTCTCATTTACTACATTTCACAATTACTATATTACTCCTGTTTTTATTTATTTTCTTGATGGAAGAGGTGATTCTTAGATGTGTATTTCTCTTGTTTCTAGGAGCCATTACATGCGTTCATTTTAAAAGTACCATCTTATGGCCAAAACCCTGGAACAAAAGAATTCCAACGAATAATGAGTTATCCGTAGCCAATGTCATTGCTCAGATGGACTCTGAAATCGATGGCAGCGGCATCTCAACAGAATAGAACTGTCTAAATATATGAACCATAATTTTTACATAGTCCTGGGGGATAAGTTCTTGAAATACCATATCTTTTCCGCCTGAGGGAAAAATACAATAACTCACAGGGGGAAGGAACCCTGCACCTCTGCAGGGTTTCCCCTACACACAAGAAACAAATGAATCGAAATGAAAACAATTCTTTACTTCAATTCCGCGTTCCATGATAACCTTAACGTATGTATGAAGACTCTTCGTGATAGCAGAGTGGTTCTGCCGTCTGATACTCATTTGGAAAGATCTGAGTGTTCTGTTGACTGGAGCAATTTCTAAAAGCCGCTTTAATCAACTTCGCTTAATCGTTATTCGAAGATTTTCAGCCCTCACAACTTGTAAATCGGCGTTTTATACTGTGAATAAACACCATTGTATAAAGACCTAATACATAATGACACAAAATAGTCTGAGTCATACGCCTAAAAACCAACAATAACACTGGTCAACACGTAAAATTTTGTTAGGAAAACGAAAATACCCAATGTTGACTAATTTTATGCTACTGAACACTAAAATCACATTAAAATTTGTCGATTGGCTCTTGTTTTCAAATTACAGTTCGGGTCCCACATTAGCGAGTTATCCTACATTATCAACTACGGCTCTCGGCAAAACGCATGGCAAACGCAAGGCACCTTTTCAAAGACTGATAGTTCAAATGTGACCTTAGTGAAATCAGCGTGGAAAGCCTTTCGAAATGTTTCGACTGGTTTTCTAGGAAATGTTAAAGCCGGCAACTACAGGCAGCGTGTGGAAGATTTCATTACTTCTTAAAAACTGGGGTGCAACATATCATTGAAGATACATTTCTTGCACTCACACCTGGAATTCTTCTTGCCAAACTGTGGTTCCGTCAGTAACGAACACGGTGAGTACTTACATCAAGACATCGCAGCGATGGAACAAAGATTCAAAAGCAAATGGAGTGCCGCCATGTTAGCCGATTATTGCTGAATGGTTAAAAGGGGTGCTTCAGAAGCTGAATACAAGCGAAAGGCGAACAGGTTCCATGTTTGATACAGGTATGTTCGTAGCTACATCTTCCTGCTGTGTAAATAAAAAATACCTTGTATAAATACAAAAAAACGTTTTTCGAAAACAAGAGCCAATCTGCCATTTTAAGCACATTTCCGTGTTTAGCACTCCAAAATCTATAAATTTTCTTTCATGCCCATAACAAGATATGACCTAAAATTTGTTGTTCATCATAATCACTGCTGATAATCAGATCAAGAGTATTACTCTTTCTTGTTGCCTCTCTAACTTTCTGATGTGGAAAACAGTCATTCAATAAATCCACAAAACTCTTGCTAGTGTGGAAGTGACCACCACACACGTTCCAGTCAATATATGGAAAGTCAATATTCTGATTTATTGGCCCACTCTGTTTCTCTGTACAGTTGATTGTTGTACTCAGCAGAGTCGTTCAGCCTGTAACACACGACTATGCTCCTTATTTCCTAGCTCCTTATATTATACTTTATAGTCTTTATAGTACTATTTTGCTATTTATAAGTGCACCACCACTATTCTTCGGATTCAGTATCGTTTGTCTTTCTATATCTCCTTTTGTATATGTGCCTTTCTGTAAACCCATGACTGCTCATTTAAATCCTTTTGTTTTCCCTTAATGCTTGTTCTACTTTTCTTGTGTTTAATCTTTTTATGTCCTCTCTGAAGCTCTTTCTAATGGCTTTGCATAACCCGAGTATACGCAATTTTGTCTTTGTCGGTGTTTATCTTCTTCCTCTTCATTTGTCGTCTTCTGTTTATCATGGCAAGTGTTACTTGACTAACTTTTTCTTCTTCGGATTTCTATAGGTTTCTTTGGCTTTATCACTTTCAGAAAGTTGTTGTATTCCTCGCCGATATCTTGGTCCCGAAAGGTCTGCAGAAGCTCAAACTTGTTCCTAATTTCCAATACATACTTCTTCTTCTCTTCTCCTTTTATGTCAAAGGCCTTCGTATTATTTACTCAAGTCAGTTTGTGCATCTTACCATTCTATAATCACTTCCAACATTTACCTTGTTCAGGACGGTAACACCATTAACGATATATCTTCTGTTAGTGAGGATGAAGTCGATTTCATTAGTTTTTAATCCATTTCGGGTCTTCTATGTCCTTTCTGCTCACCCTTTTCTTGAAAAAAAGTGTTCATTACTGACATTCCTCTAGATTCGGCAAATTCCACAAGTCTTTCACCTCTTTCATTCTTTCACCAATTCCAAAATTTCTTATAGTTCCGCTTTCTGCGCTGTTTTGTCTCTTGCCATACGACATCCTGCATCACACCCCTCATGGGAGAGATTCATCCCAGGAGGGCCAAGTCTTTCCTACGACTTATCCTGGTGCAGACAAGAATTTTTCGGGATGTAAATAGTAGTGTAATAGTGTATGTATCTGTCAGCGGTACCAGTGGTCCCCACAAAACCGCGTAAAAGTGTTACTGTGAAGCAGCAAAATCTGCCAAGGCCGGATGAAGGTTAGAGTAATGTGGGGTCGTAAATATTGTGTTGTTCATCTGGCCACTTAGTTACTGGAAGGCCGCCCTCACCAGGAAGGAGCATTCCAGCATCCGTTCATTTGCACGAGGAGCTAGACCAGGTCCGTAGAGGGACGCCTGCCTTTTCTTTTCTCCATTTTGTCAGTTTCCGATTATATTACTTCGTTACAAGTTTCCAAATTCTGTAATATTTTATATAATTTATTAAATAATTTATAATTTGTTCAATTATATAAAAATAATATTATAAAACTTAGAAATTTAATAGTTTTTACGAATTAAACTAAAGTAATGAGTTTTTTTTTTTTTTGAAAATTCTGGAAATGAAATTCACTCTCGGAAGATGATACGGAAAAATTACAAAGAATTTCAATCACTGCACGGAAGCCGTATAGTTACCTTCTCTTTCTCAGCCCTTGTCTTTATTTATTACAAAAAAAGAGAAGAAAAACAACAAAAATTTAAAGTGCTACTTTTAGCCAGGTAATTTGTTAAAATCATGAAATTGTATAAAGACTCTATAACTATATGTTGGATAAAAAAGTTGTCAAAAAACAGACAGCTAATATTAAAGGTATTGTTTTGAATGAGTGATCAAACTGCACATAAGGCTACGTCTTATAGATTACACCTCAAATTTCAGAAAATGAGTGCGTGTAAATCACTTCCCCAAGAAAGACTTTCGCCTCTCTTCCTCCTACCATTTATGACACTCCATCAGAGAGTGAACGGAGGAATCCAGTCATCTTTCAAAGTTTGCAGAGTGCTACCAGATAACCTCAACTAGTGAGAGCCACTTCAATGTGTACATAATAAAACCTTTAATGTCTATATAATATCGGTGTAGATACACCATAGATAACTCTTAAGAAACTACGAAGGTAGCGCGGGAGGCATCATTTGCTCTGTTTCTCATATTATGCTCTTCCTTCACAACGAGTTACCATGACATTGCACTACTTCCAATAAGCAGCGCTTCACTAATAGAGAAGACTATTGTTATTTATTCTTGGCGGGCACCAACACCCAGACGGCACCGTTTCAAGGCTTGTTGGCCTTTCATCGGTGGGTGGGCAGGCACCTTGATAAATGGTAAGTTGTTGTGAAGGATGAGCACAATATGAGATACAGTTTAAATGATGCCCTTTACACTACTATCGTAGTTTTTCCTTTGAGAGTTTTCTATGGGGTTTTGACACCGATATTACACAGCTAAGGTTTAATGTAATGTTAATAATGGAATACAGGAAAATAATTGTTTTAAAAAACCTACCTAACATCAGAATTTATTTTAAAACCAGTGGGTATCGCCAGCCGAGGTTATCTGGTGGAAACTTTCAGAGGAGACTAGATCTCCCTTCCCACTTCCTGACAAGTGCCAAGTCATGCTAGAATGGAGGAAATGGCAGAGGATTCGGAGAAATCTTTTCTTCTTGAGAAAGTAAGTCTATTCACTTTATGAAATTTAATCTGTGCTCTTCAGAATTTTTTGGCGTTGACTTGAAGGACTTTTGAACTTGAAAAGGACTTCTTATGCTGCATTATTGTAATTATAAAAATATTAAGGGCAATAATTTATTACTTAAATTTGGGGTTCCCACTCCTTTCATTGCATGAAAGTTACGGTTCCAAAACGCATCTATTCGCGAAAAAATAATTAAATTAGATCATTTTAGAAATCGGTGAAGTGACATTGAAGAAAATCTTTCTGTTTTAAACGAACTACTTTTAAATGTTGAGTTTTATAGTCTCGGTGTGCCTTTTAAAATACTTCCACGATAGATTTAACAGTTTAACAAATCCAGTTGTTTATATATACACTCTTTATTAATCTGAACACGTTATTTACAGCTCTGCACAATTACAAGAAAAAGAAGTATATGGCCGACGGAAGGCCACTGTTGTTCTACGAACTTTGCACTCAACTACAGTTGTTTGGTACGGGAAGTATGTAAGGCGCGTGATGTGAATAGAAAATTATTATCATTTAAAATTAGTACCAGGCAAATACATCCGTATAGAGTAACACACCTGTGCGTGCAGTTTTACAAACAATACGATGTGAACGTTATTCAGATGTGATAATTATTAGTTTCTTTTCCATTGAAGCTTGCCTGTGTGCTTATTTCCAACAACCATCCGCCTAATACCTTACGGGGTTAGGAGAGTTTAACCCCGCAGTAAATAAAAGTCTGTAATTGCATAGCAGTGTAAACAATTTATAAAAGCAAATTCCAACTTAATTTTAATGTACTTGAAGGCCGTATTTAAAGTGAGAGTTCAGTAATTTGTGAGAAGGTCTGACTTAGAGTGAATGTCAGATTCATAGAGGGAGGGAAATTCTTTGGCACCCAGATACAGTGTGGAATGTGCTTGAATAATTAAAAATCGGATTATCATTGAACGGTTGTTTGGCACTTTTGTACGATTTAAACTTTCGTAATACAGTATGCTAAATTAAAATATACAGTTTTACTCCTAATATACAGTTTATATTACGTGTAAAATCATAAAGCGATCTATAGGAACAGAAATTTCTGTCAGTATGTCCGTCCTCACGGGTTAAAACAGTGGATATGGATTGCTGTCCTTAAACACCGAGTGGAAAAGACCAGGGTTCAAATGCTAGAGGATTTTTATTGTATTTTTTCATGCTGTGACCGAATTAATTGGTCTGAAGCAACATGATTTTCCTCAAAAAACTTAAATTGTCCACCGGGAAAATCAGAATACATGCAATTCACCGGATAAATTGACGCCTTGCAGCCTTAGTTGCTTTGACGCAATATGAAAAAAGAAAACGTACTTCTCAATGTATTATGCATATCATTTTGTAATATCAATAAAACCGAAGCTTTACAAAGAAATCTCAAAATATTCTTAACACGTTAATTAAGCTTAAAATTCATTAGATAAGCTCGAAAACAGATATCCTTCACAAACGATTCAGAAATTTGGTTGCAGGTTACTCATTTCCTCTAACAACCCTTCGGAACATAAGATCAGAAGAGTACTGACTTCCGGGGCCTTTGCGTAGAACACTTGATTAATCACCGTCCTCCCCACACCTGATGTGTAAAGAACTGAGTTCGAATCCAGTCAATGACGCAAGGATTTTTTATGAGTGTTTTGCACAATGTGGCTGAGTTAGTCAGTCTCAGACGAAAGTAGAAGGGTTTTCCTCCGGAAATTCAGGTTTTTTTTGTCCAGCAAATTCCAACTATAGAAATTCCGTGTGTTGTCGACTACAGAAAAAGCCAATAAAAAATCCTCACATCATCGATGGAACTTGAACTCAGGTCTTTTCCACCCTCTGTGGGTAGAATGGCGATTCTACCAACTCTGCTACCCACGAGGGCATTCGCTGACGTGCCTGAAACTGTACGACAAGAAAAATCTGAACGTCGATGCCTAACTTAACATTTTCAACAATTCCATGATCCTACGACAATGTAGCTCTTTAGTAGAGCTCTCTGTTTGTTTCAACAGGATAATGGCGCATACTATACTGCTGCTGCTGTTTGAGAATGGTTAGGAAAACATAAATTTGGAATGCCCATCTAAGGCCTGTGACACGAACACCTATGGTAGGAAATAGGTCAGGTAAACCAACACATAGCCACTGTTCTGCACGCAATTCACCGAGGTTACGTTTTTATTCGGGTGTTTACAGTACTCGCGATACAAATGTGGATACAGCTCCAGGAAATCCTCACTTATTCATACCCTTTGTAACTGGGACTGCGTGCTTCTGTTTTACGTGTGTATTTTATTTATGCAGATGGGGATCTTTCCTGAACGAGAATTTAATGAGACACAGTTCCGAACATCTTTTAGAATGGTCTCACAATCACTTTGTAAAAGAAGTAAAATCAAAGAAGCAATTAAATTTAGAAGAGAATATCCACATCTGATTAAATTTACAGGTCTTAAAGTTAACACATTAATTAAAGCGTTTTGCTTAAAACAATTTGTGTTCTACTTTGTTTGAACTCTTTGTATTCCATTTTGCTTTTAATGTAAACATTTTCATAAAATTTTATTTCTATTCGTCATGTTTGTCATATTTCCATCTAAATAAACATACACTGAGTGATCACTGAATTATGACCACCTACCTAATATTTCGTAGGTCCTCCTTTTGTCTCAGTACAGAAGCTATCCAACGTGGCATTGATTCAACAAGGTGTCGGAAGCGTTCTGGAGATATGGCCAACCAAGCTGTGTGTAATGCGGTCAGCAATGCAGGTATGGAGGTGATTGGTGTATCCAGACGCCTGACATGCCTTTCCATAGTGTCCCACAACTGCTCTATGGGATTGATATCGGTGGAGTTCGGAGGCCAATCGATATGCTGGAAGTCAGAACTGTGTTCCTCAAACCATTCCTGCACAACAAGTGCCCGATGGCTCGGCGCCCTTTCATCTTGGAAGACACCATTGCCATTCGGGAAAAAGTGTAACATAACGGGGTGTACACAGTCAGCAGCAAGCAGTTGAGGATAGCGGAGACCAGTGATACGTTGTTCCACAAGCACCAGGGGGTCCAAGTTCCTGCCAGTGAAACATACCCCACACCATACAACCGCCTCCACCGGCCTGCACTTTTGATACCATGCATGATGGATGAAGAGCCTCATGTTGTTGACGCCAAATCCGTACACGACCATCCACAGTGTGGAGTAAATAACGTGACTCATCTGACCAGCACACCTTCTTCCAGTCTTCTAACGTCCTTACTTGCTTGCCTTTGCACCAGGCGAGTCTTTTGCGCCGATGAACCTTGGTTAGAGAGGATGCCGTAGGGGTCGTCTGCTGGTATAGCCCATACAGGCAAGCGTGCGACGTATGTTCATGCCAGATATTGTTCCGGGTTGGCTCATGTTGTATTGGGTAGTCAACTCTTCAAGGATACTGCGTCTGTTCGCTTCATCGGACCTGGCTCTCACCTCTAACATCAACCTTTCGTTGACCTTTGCAGTTTTGCCGTCGGGTCGTTGTTTGACCATTTTGACGCCAGTCCTGGTACACTTTAACAACGGCGGCTCTCGTACACCCCACCAGTTCAGCCGTTTGGGAAATCAAGGCTACGTAGGTCGACTAACTCCTCACTCTTGTACCTCACGTGGTCAACGGGTCGCATTCAGTTTTCATAGGGGTGGTCATAATTCAGTGATCACTCAGTGTACATATTTATGCACCACGACTTTAGAATAGTCAGTATAAGTATAAATAGCATCTATATATAAGAAAATTATATCTTCTCTTTTATACTATTTCACCAAAATATAACTACACATACTTTAAAACATGACTTTCCTCGTCCAATGTCTCATTTGTCAACTTCGTTCTTGAATTTTTTTTACAAGTTGTAATACAAGTGCCAGTACATGTATTCAGATGTAAACATAACTGAGCTAACTTACTTTAGGAGAATTATAACAGAAAGTGCTACGAAATATCCTTACTTTTGCTAATTGGATAACTATTCTTCATTTTCCTCTTATGCAGAGAGCTTCATAGAGATCTACGCAAGGCTACCTCTTGCAAATATTCACAAAAATTTCTGCGTTCTCTAGAAGTAGCAGAAGCACATTCACATATGTCCTGAGGGCCAAAAGTTGCTTCTTTCAGATAACTTGAAATATAGATGAGGCGCCGCCTACACCTTGATAATCCCATTGAGAAACCGACAAGTGAACTGAAAGGGGCAACAACCCACCCTAAGTATGGTTTTAAAATCCGTTCTCTTGTTATTCCATCCACGCATCTGTAGTGTTTTAATCCCTGTTATCTTGCCACTCCTCACAACGTTCTTAGAGATCGCTGCAGAATTAAAACTCGGTCTACCTGGGCCTAGTGCATGCGTTTATTCCTGTACCCATTAGTCTCTCGCGGTTTTGCCTTTTCAGAGTTTAAAGATGAGTTCATAATACAATTCTGTAAGAAATAGAAATTTCTGTGATATTTAATCTCAATAGTGTAGTTCGTCGAAGGTTTGAATCATATACATCAAAGTTAGCATTCTTGTTATGTACACGTTCAGCGTATTAAAACATGCAGTGAAGATCTGGGGTGGGGAAAGATGGGGGGTATTTGAATATCTAATGAGTAATATTTATTTATATTGTTAATTTATCGTTGTCAAAATTAATACAATTACAGAAAAATATGTGTGAAAGGCAAAGAATTTTCTTTAATTTAATATAGGATACAGACAACCAGAAAAATATTAACAAGACAAAGAAACATTTATTTGACTTTATAACAGAATCCCAAAGTGGATTCAGAAACGTTGTCCGTAAATAAACAGTAAGTTTAGTAGGGTGAATGTTCTGGATAAAAGAATCCTCTGCAATACAGGTGAAGTAAGTGTTAATAATCGATGTATCAAATTGTTTTTTTTATTGATTGTACGTCTCATCTTCAGTCATTTTCATATATAAGGAGCACAGGACGCAAGTGTCCATCCAATTCTTCAAAACCGTCAAGATGCATATCACCGAAGAGATGGCTCGCGGAAGAACAACGGGGTCTTTCATGTGTCGAGTCTGATGCACACGAGATTGACATCCCCAGACACGCTTAAAAATGCATAGTGTAGACAGACTTCCCGTGATTATACAGTTTACAGGTGGCGCTTCAGCGAAGTTATGAACTGTCATCATAATTTTCAAGATAATCCCATTAAAATTACGACGACAGTTCACAATTTCCAAGTTCCGTTAGTTCAGCAAATTTGTTGTTGAACTGTAAATGATAATGGCTGGTTGGCGTATTGCGATCGGTTTAAAAGGAGGAACTCGAATTACAGATGCTAATTCAGAAGAACAGTCCATGGAAAAGGCATTCCGCAGAAACAATGTCTGATTATAGAGCATGGGGATCATTAGCAAACCTAATTGCTCTCTTTTGAGAAAGTTGGATTGAATTCTTTGGAGAAGTTGCATAACAGATTCTCAGATGTAGGAATAATGTTCTGTGGCGGAGCGGATTTAAGATATGGATGAAGCAATATTTTTGTGTCAGGAATGATTAACAGTTTTGGCTTTTTGGTATTCAGTAGTAGTACCTTCAGTTCTTGTTTTTTTTTAATGATTGTCATTTCGACTCCATTTTTGGTATTGGTGAGCCTTTTTCACCAAATTAAGATCTAAATATGGTTGCTTTGCAGGTCAGCTTTTGATGTAATATGATAGTAGACTATTCAGTCATCTTCAATGACCTGACTACTCCGATCATTGTTGAACAAGAAGAGACCCAAACACTTAAAACACCTAGAACGGCTTTCAGTGGCACGTTTGATTGCACTGTCAGTTTTTCTTTTTTTAACTGAACCATATTGAGTTCCAGTTCAACAAGCTGTCTTTGCTTATAACTTTACTAACACCAAAAGGTAAGCAGCAGCCATTATCAACCCACTGCATAATGAAAGTCTCCTCAACAATTCATCTTGAAGGAAATGGACCATAATCTGCCACACTGGTCCTGGGTTGGCAGATCGACCGTTAGCAGTCAGGGGCTTGAATCCCCGGTCTACTCAAAGAACGTGTGCTACTGCACTCCCGCTCTTGACCACTCGGCCAGGAGCGGGAGTAGAAGCCTTGGCTACTAAGACCAACGTAGTAATATCACTAAGACTTATGAAAAATAAAGCACTAAACCACTTAACAATACAGCAAATTCCCTGCAGTAAAGGGTTAACCTTGGCAAGGTGCGTATCAAGCCACCTGATTTAAAACAAAATAAATAACAAGAAAAGACAAAAGAACACTCACCTTCAGCCGTGCGAATGAACGACCCCAAGAAGGAGACGTACGCCCACACCCATCAACGAATGAGCACCACTTATATTAAACAGTTTAATTAAAGGAACCACCAACTTGCAGGCACTTTACAAAGGGACATCCGCGCTTGTGAACTACAAAAAGGATTGTATTTGAGTCATTAACAATCCAGCAAAATTTCAGTGGATGTTCCTATACGATCCGAAGTGGGCGGAGACATAACAAATAGAACTCAAAATTATAAAGTATGTCATGGCCACTGCTCTCTATAGCTTAAATAACTAAACGTAACAGACAAAATGCAAATGTCTGAACCAAACGCAGGTCTAAAACAAACGAAAATCAACATTGAATTAAATCATATTAAGCAGATTTATCATTATGTTAAAGCTGATTAAATTAACAGTTTAACACATTAATTAAAGCTTTTTGCTTAAAAATATCCCATTATTTGTGTTCTACTTGGTTTAAACTCGGTTTGAACTTGATTTTAAATACCTAAAATCAAAAGATTAATTAATGCAAACCTAATAACAGAATAAATTAAAACATAATGAAGAAACCAAGTGGTAGTCATGAACATTTCATGCAAAATAAAGCAGTAGTGGTCTCAGTTTCCCCCTGTTTCCCTGAACGTCTTTTTGAACAATCTCTTTGGTGGTGGTGCCTCCTTGCTTGGGGAAGGGGACTTGTGTTGGTTCGCACTGCTGAACGTGAGTGTTGCTTTATCTTTTCTTATTTTATTTTGAGTATTAGGTGGCTTATATAAAAGAACAGATTCGCACCTTGCCAAATTTAACCTTAAAAAGGTTTTAGGAGCATCAGCAACTTGGCCATATCGTGCTGTATATATTTCTGTAAATTGCTGTGGTCGATTTGCTCTTCTGCTGGACGAAAAATCCGAGTTTCCAGGAGAAAAACACCACGCTAACCTCGCTTAACTAACTAACCCAGCAACGTTATGAAAAAGTCCCAGCGTGATGGGATTCGAACTCAGGTATTTTCCACCGGGGTGTGGCGGATGGTAGTTATAGCAACTGCGCTACCCACTAGGGTTGTTTGTTACATAGTTTGTTGTTTTCTTTTTCATAGGAATCGCAAAAATCGTTTCTCAAACTGTGTTTACAGCTGTGAAAAGTTTGATCAACGTTCTAACAACTAACTAAAGGGATACAAGTGAAGTGTTTGATAGGACTTTTTATGAACCTAATCACACTCTTTTGTTTTAAGTTGTTCAAATTCAATTATGAATAAAATTTTGGGAGCATCTTTGAGAGGTTTTGTGAAATTTTTGTAAAACTGTAGATGAAAAATATATAAATGCTTGACATATCCAAATGGTTAACTGGGGGAGTTCATATACATGTTCAAATTCAGGGTACACGCGTTTGTATTATACGACCGATAAATGCGATAATACACTTGTATTCTCTAACTCGTAAGTTCTGAATACATGTGGTCATTCCAGAGTACAAAGAGAATATGAATTAAAACTAATTCAGTTAGTTAACTTCATCTCCAAAACTCAATACTCTACTTACAATCAAATCCATGTCTCTCAGAAATGTACTTTTCTTTACACACAAAAAAATATATTTTAATAAGAAATATGAACTATAACGCTTAATATTTTTTTGCAATAATGTTAAATTTAAATTTTGTTTAAGATATTTTACAAATATTTGTCCAAAGAAAGAATCGCAAAGAATGGGTTTTAGATTACTCTTCTCTTTACAGCTTTATTCGAGCAAGAAAAAGATTTTAGTTTTCTTGTGAAGAATTAAAACTGTTAGCATGTTCCATGATACAGTAACGTTACCATTAAATAATTTGCATTCTTAATCCATATCATTAACGTATTCTAATATTCTTCCCCTTCCATGGGAGTTTGTGATAACAAGCTTCTTTTGTCAGGGTAGGTTAAACTAAATTCCACATTCATTGTTCTGCTGACAGCTCTTGTTCATAGCGGTAAGGAAAATCTAATTTAAACTTGGATAAAAGAGCCTTTGAATTTAACCACACCCATAGCCCATGTTATGAATACTCTTTAGGCTTTTCCGCACGTTTGAACTCATAGAACATTCTGCAATTTTGTTTTAATGATATATAATTACACATTTATTTCGGCAAGGAAATGTTGGTTCGAAACCTTTAGAATGAACACTAAACTTTAGATGTTTTTCACATCTAATCATCCACGAGTCCGATACCTACGAGATATTATGGTAGAAAAGACTTACTGAATTCAATAACGTGGACGGCAAATTCATGGTAGGTTAAGCAAGAATCCACTTCGACTCTATAAAGTCTAAGAGAGAGAGCCAACTGAAGGCTTGGAATTCCTGTATATATAAGTTTGAGTTATTTATTTAATAGAGAGAGAAAATAACGAAATGAAATTCATCCTGCAAGAATCGAACAGGTTTAAAGATAAGAATAAAATACTTCTCGTATGACATGTTAGTGATGAATCACTAGTGAAAAATTTCACTTAACAATCATTGATGAGAGTAGACTCTACACTCTGGTTAATGATTAGTTTGTTATAAATTATTGGTTCATTTTTCACTCAGTGACTATTAATGCTAATTAAGATATCTAAAAATAGATTCAAGGGAGCTTAAACAGTTAAGTAGTTATGTACAGAGCTAGAATATTTAAATAAGTCGAATTTAGTTTTTAAAGCATACCAAATAGGTCAATAAAAGTGGAGAAATTATGGTACTCACAGCTACATGCTGAATATGGTTTTATTTTAACTAAGTGGCAAATCATAGCCCGAGGCTTATGAAGAGCCATTTCATCAGTTGAAATAAATCATTGTTAATAAATAAATAATTAATAAATGTTACACAAGAATAATCCTCGTATACTTCTTCAGTAAGTTAACAAAGCCAGTAGTGATTTCTTTACTAACTGATGCCACTTTCTATTACTTAACTTGCTTCGTTAAAACGTGTCAATCTTTGTCTCTTTCCCAGCACTCCAGTTCAAGATGTTATTGGGCTCACAACACGGCATCCTGGAAGCTTTCCGTCTACTTTATCTTGAATTAGAAGAGTAATGCAACACGCTATAATTAATTTCGCATTACTTATAATGTATGCGACAGGATATTATATTTTTCATTGGTGAAATCTACTCCACGCACCAACTAATAGATTAAAATCCTGGTGAGCATTCGCAGAATATTAACTCTTTGGATTGTTCTTTCCGGAAGTTGGTTGCTCTTATCGGCCGCAGGTCAGGAATAACCGCAGGCTCCAATTACATTGCAAAATTATTGGGATGATGGTTGTTAATTTTTTTGCTCCTTTCATATGGGCTTTTTGTATTCCTTGCAGCATTCTCGTTGTTATTAATTGAGTCATAACCGCAAAGAGTAAAATCAGAGAGAAGCAATTAGTCAAAAGCCGTTTAAACAGCACTTCGTTTGCCACTGATTACTACGCTTTAGGACGTACCAGTCGTTGTTCATCAGGGCGCAGATTAATTATAGTGCTGGTAATGCTACAGTAACCTACGAGGTATGGAAGTACGTTTAATTTGCGTACAAGATATGAATATTAAGTGCTAAATTGCTTCAGATGATCATGTCATCAACTACATGTGAATTTCCCTTGTCCGGCTTTCCCATGAATCTCGGTGACATCCAGTGCGCAGAAGGACACTTAAATATAAGGTGTTCATATCGTTTATGTATTTAAAATTATTTACTCTAATGGTAAACGTTTAATTAAAAAAAACAGAGCCTTCGTGGCAAGTATTCGTCTTAATGGGAGGATCTTTTTTCTTCCAGCGTGGCCATGTTATCCGGTCTTAGTTCGAAGTTGCATCGAAATCTTTGTGAGAGTTTTTGTCTCGCAACTAGGTAAAATACCCGCTGTTACAGATAATATCCCGACACCTGGTGGTCTTAATTTGCTTGGCGCTTAACACAAACCAAATAACCAACCAAGAAATACTTATTAGTAGCTTGCGTACCCAATAAGTGTAGTGTTCATAGACCTGCTTTGTAGATTAAAATACCATGGCTCAGATTTGGAAACCACAGGTGGCGCCTTCCACAAAACACTATGCCACTATGTAGATTAATATTTTATATTTCTCACCGCACTCGCAAGGTCCTCGGTGGACTAGTATTTAAAAAGCATTTGTAATAATAGTAATTTATCTCCCTTTCATAACAACTTCTTGATTGATAGATTTGCTATAACAAAACAAAATTGCGAATGTTCTGTACTGTATTTGAACATTTTTCGGTTCATTTATCTCGATGTCTCCTCGTTTACATTTTTTTACTATATTCTTTACTACTGGCAGGCAAACTAACGAAGTTTTAGTAATATTAGTGAGATGGATCAGGCGTTGTAAGTTGCGCTCCTTTGAACCCAACAGAGGGCGCAAAGGATGCGACTCAGTTCGTTACTTGTGATGAACAGACGGATTGCTTAGCAACATAGCAATATTCATTACACTTTTTAGTTTATATGATTAGCATTTCAGGAATAATTAATTCATAATATTCTAGAGATTCTAGAGACTGGAATTTTTCCAATGAAAATTTTGAACTTCAGCATTCTTCCAATTGGTCGTAGCAAAAAACGTTATTTTCAAAGGGATACGTTTATTATCCTTCCTAGTTCTTTCGTGGTGTTTTCTACAAAATATACAAAGTTTGTGCAATACGATTGCTATTTCAATGGGTATTCTTTCATCTGTTTCATTCAGGGCAGAGTTTACCAAATTTTACATTCACGACACACCTGAAAGGTGATTGTCGTTGAACTTAATGGAGTTTTTGGTAATTATTTGGCATACCAAAGTTCCGGGCACAACGGTTGAAAACCATTAATTTAGAGTGATTGGCTTAACTGGAAATGTGCGTAGGTGTGCAGGTAAATGATAATTTGGTGGTGGCGATTCAATGCTAGTTTAGTTGTTGCAAAGTATGGGAAGCTCAGCTTCCTCCCTCTCCACCCCTCGTTTTCTTTCCCTAGAAGATACTGCCATTAAATTTGGATTGGTTGTACATACGTACAAATGAAAATTATTTGTTTTTTTTTTTTGAACAAAATAAAGGTTTTTTTTATTTTAATTTTCCTCTAACCTGCTTGTTCCGCTTTTCCGGTTAAATTAGTTAACGAATTGGAGATCACCGATTGTAAACCCCACCTTCACTTAGACTTGATGCTTACCTGGATCGAGTATTTTCTAAGTGTTATGTATCCGAGTTTTTAACATCATCCAATATTCAGTTTAATTCCGATCATATTCTTTTTCAATATGTGATTCTCAAGGCAAAAAAATGAACTAACCTGTTATATTTCAAAGTATTATTGGGCTTATTTCATGCCTAATACTACGATGGCTATTTCATAACCGATATACAGTGCACATTCAGCATAATAATGTCATCGTCAACACTTGCGTAAATTGACACTTCTAATAAAGGGGGTTTCGATAATTTATTGTAGTTTATCATCCGTGACAGTATATTGAGTTAATATTTGAGAAGTTTGGCTTCAGGTGCTGTCGGGGACTTCAGGATTTTGACGTTAAAAACGTTTTTACTGGCGTTATACCAAAAATTTTGTAACGAAACACCGTCATGCGAGGAGCGTTACGGAAGCGACGTCATCTTCATCTTCCGCCAGAAGCGAATTATTGTAACTTGTATTGTTGCAAATCATACTTGTATGATGGCAACAATAATTTATCTCTACTGGACCAAATTTAATGAAATTTTGCAAGGAGCTTCATCTTAGCTCAATATTAGAGGAAACACTTTCTAAACTCCAAAAATTGCAGTAGTTTTTCCAGGATAGTGGAAAATATGAACATGTGATCAAGAAAATTTTCTCACGTAATACACGAGGTAATATGAACATATACCATATCGTTGGACCTGACATCTACAGTACCACGTGAGAAGTTTCTGGAGACTACGTAATGTATCGCTGCTGACAAAATATTAATACTGGATTCTGAACCAGAATCGAAAATATGATCCACAGCGTGGGACATTCAACTCTTCTACGTGTTAAAAACTGCATACTTCAACAGTAAATTTGACCCTAAAGATTGCGTAAAAATTGAGTGAAAAGGACAGAAAAACTAAAGCCACAGTCATCTCATCTCGGTTCGGTTCATGCTGCTTAAAGTTTCGCTTTTGAAGACGAAATGCTGATTATTTCATGACAGCTAACCCAAGTCACTGTTCTCCTCCAATTTTTAAATATTATAAATATTAATTTATTGCATATTACAGCAAATGGCTAGAGACAGATAATTTAGTACAAAGGAGATAAAATAGTAAATAATCAGTATACACAGAAATATTCATATATACATAAAACAATGAATATGAATTATATTCATGATTAACAGAATGAGACACTTGCAATATAGTATAATAGGCTTTCAGTTGCTAATTACTTGGTTGAAGGTAGGCTGCTGCTTGTATTTCTTTTCATCTGATTGGAAATCTTGCTCTTGTAGGCTTCAGAGTTGAGCAATCTTTAGCAATCAATCTTGTGGAGATTTATGAGATGAAGTGATTCGAAAACATTCTGTCCATTTGCTTGAGTCTGGAAGATTTGAATTGTTGTTGGTCCCCTGGCTATTTGCCCTTAGTGGGTAGCACAGTTGATAAGATCGCCATCCTCCCCACACCGGGTGGAAAAGACCTGAGTTCGAATCCCGTCGATGACGGGAGGAATTGTCATGGTCCTTTTTCACAACGTGGCTGAGTTACTCGGTCTCAGGCGACGATAGCATGGTTTTTACTCCCTGAAACTCGGGTTTTTCATCCAGAAAACAGAAAATCGACTTCAGAACATGCAATTTACAGACAATACACGGAGAAATATGGCTTTAGTCGCCGATGCTCCTAAAACCCAATAACAACGATCGTGAATTTTTTTTTTTTTTTTTTTTGTTGGGAGCTGCTGTTATTATGTTGGCTATATTTGATAAATCGCTCGCAGAAGTTATCGACTTTGTGGTTCCAGACTCCTTGATGATCTGTTTCAGAGGCTTCGTGCTTAAGTTTTCATACAGCTGTTGCCTGGATATTTCTTTGAGAAACACCATGTTTGCCATTGAGCCAACTTAGATCTTGGAGCAAGGGGCTCCATTACTTGAGGGGCTCCAGACCAGATTTCGGAATCATAAGACAGTATGGGTATGGCTCTTTGAGCATGATTTATGACTGTCTTTTTACCTTGGATCGCTGTTGTTTCCTGTTTGATCAGCCATTTTGCTTTTTGAAAATTTTGAGCAATATTTAAATAGTGAGAATGAAAAGAAAGATTTTTGCCAAAAACTACTCCTAGATCCTGGGTATAGACATTTGGAATTGAGACATCTGCTATTTTAATTTCTGTGTGGTTTGGTTGTTTCTGTAAAGGAATAAGTTATCAGATTTGTTTGCATTGATAGTGAGATTGAGTGCTTTCAGACTCCTGATGATTCTATACCTCTGTAAGTTCCCATCTGCCTAACTTTTCGAATACAATATCATCACAGGCTTTTGAAATAAAAGAGTTTTAAATCAATCCCATATGCCAACAGATTTGGATTTGCTTGTAATTGTTGTAGTGATGCTGAAAATAAAGTACTGGAGAGTACACCTTCTTGAGGAATGGTTGTTGTGGTTGCTCTGAGTTTCGGCACAAGTGGTGAAGAGAAGATATCTGTGATTTAGTATCTCGACAGTTTTCTTGTGATATATATTTTCGAAAGCACCTTTGATGTCTATTTTAGTTGTTGCTGAATAAATAAAAGACATCGCATTGTGCCTTATCTTTACACTCAGTTTGGGTGCACACAGTAGTGTTAACTAGGCTTGTTGTGGAGCGCCCTCTAGGACCAAAATACATGAGGGGACATAAATTAAAGTTAAGGAAGGATGGTTGCAGGTAAATGTGCAGAAATTTGCTTTCAGCCAACGAGTGGTTGATTGCTGGAATAGGCTTTGATCTCTTGTTGTGGAAGTGGATGTTTCGAATAAATTCAAGGAAGAACTAGGCAAATTCCGGAGGGTAAGGATGGGTGAAGTGTGTGTGATTTTTTTGTTTTTTGAAGATGCTATGTAAGCTTAATTTCCTGTATCATTTTCGATAACTACTACTATATGTTGACAGGTGCATTAGTGAAGATTGTATCTTGAAGGTATGGTAGCATGATTTTATTAATAATTTTAGTAATTACTGACGAAACAGCAAAAATAGCAATTGATAGATAGCTTGTAGAATTATTACTGCTAGCTTGTTTAGGAATCAGAGTAACCCTGGAAGTTCCATTGTCTTGAAAGGAATGATTGGTAAATGCATCTGGTAATGATGTGCACTAAACAATCAATGTTGTATCCACTAAGCAATTTAATAATAAAATAAGGATGTCATCAGGGCCTTCACTACTGTCAAGGCGTAATTGATTAATTATATGACGCACTGTATTCTTGTTCACAAGTTGATTAAACAGCAGGGCTTACGTAGGAGACATTCGTGTTGCACACGATTTGCTTGTTTTTAAGAATGGAATTCTTGAAATCCACGATGCATATCTTCAGTGCTAGTGATAGAATCGCTTGTTTCCATGCTGTGAGGTAGCTCTTGTTAAAAAGTGCTCGCTTATTTTGTGCTTCTTTTATATGGATCAAGTGCCATATTTCTTCCACTGTCTCTGGTATTTTTTTTTTTACTTTTAAGGTATGGTTTTAGATGGGATTTGAACCAAGGTAAGGTTTGGAATTAGAAGATAGTCTTACAAGTTTGGATGCCGTCTGTTTTTAGTTGATTATTGCTGAGAGAACCCCGTGGGTAATATTTTAATGTAATTCAAGTCTAATGTAATTAAACCCACGCACGGTACTAAGTACTGTAGGCTCCAATGCCTTTCAAGTTTGGAGTATTCATTTAAAAAAATTAAAAAAAACTGTGGTCTGCGAACCCATCGGGATTCCATAGAGTTATCCCATAGGGTCTGTGAATAAAGTTAAAAAAAAATCTTATAAATGTTTACAATCTGAAAGAATTTAAAGCACGCATACAATTTTGTTAATCTGAGGAAATTTTTAAAATTAAAAGGCGGATAGGTTCAGTATGTCACTACAGTTTCGTTATTCTTACTGCCATCTTTTCACGCTGCATCCAGACCCTCAGGTGCTACAAGCAAAATGGTTCACGTTCTTGTAAACCGTCCAGGGCCTTCTTGTTCAGCCACCGCTTGTTTAGGAATCAGAGTAAAATCTTCACTGTTATTTGCTGTTATTTACTTCTATGCAATAAATCAGCGAGCTTTATGCATTCCAAACTGTGATGTAAACTACAGGAAAGGGAACATTGTGGAATTAAGATATAAAATTTTCTTCATACTCTGATATACTAAAATTATTATACATCGTATTAGAGAAGGATATTTCCTTAGCGGGTTTATATGCACGCAGCATTATATGGAAACTGAGAGTCGCAAATATTGTAAATGAGGCTAATCAACCTCCACTTCCTCTTAGAAGGAAAAATGCTCTTCCTCCTCAATTATGCAATTAAAATGGGGATTCTTCGTGCCACTCGTATTTGCAAGTTTTTGTTTTGATCCTCAGTAGATAAACCATTACAGGAGTTCCTTGTAACGTACTTCAGGTGATGGAAGTTCCGGGTTCTGTGTACATTCCTCCCTATGACAACCACTTCCATCAACGAGAAAGAAACACTCCATAACAAATCAGAATATCTTACAATCACAAGCAACTTCAGTCCTTCCAAATTTATACCGATGGCTCAAAAACATGCGGCACTTTAGAACTGCATGCTAGCATTAGATTGTATGAGAAATCTAACCAACGAAGAGATCAGAATTTGTTCTCATTGGGTAGTGTTTTCCAACCTTTTTCAGACACTTTTATATTTGAAATATGATAATAATAATAATAATAAAATTCTTTAATAAGTTAAATCGTATACATTTTTGATTCCGTGCACAGATAACCAGAGGAATCTTACAGAACATTAAATATGCAAGTGACCAAGCACAGAAATACAAAGTTAAGCTACAAAAAACCATTAAAAACAAAATATCAGAATAGAAAATTAATCGTAGTCAAAACAAACAAGACTACAAATTAAGCATAACATAAAATGACATCAGCATATTTCATCACTTTCACACCTGTCCTTTACATACAGTAAGATAGGCCAAGAGTCATTTCGATATTCCATAGGTCAATGTCTATGTTGGGCGAGTTGAGAGTGTCCAGAATCACATTTATGTGTTGTTGTGGCGGATCCCAGGGTTCCTCCCATTAGTCGTGTCCAGAGTCACATTTGGGAAGTGTCTATTGAAACTCTGAACCTCTGGAGCCTTGAGCACAAAGAGGAGGTACTGCGTGGGCAGTACCTCCTCTTTGTGCCCCTGGCAAACTCAAAAACCAACTGTGTTCCAGATGTTCATGTGATCATGCTTAGATGAACACAGATGAAGGAATGCCTTTATTTATTATCTGCTCATGGGCTCTGTGGACTGTGAGCGTGCATTGAAGGTTGAAGCAGAGTGCAGATCTGGTGAGACCACTTCAGCACCCAGAATTATAGACGCCATAGTTTCTTGAGGCTGGTGGGAGGTGGGGCCGACCAAACTTTTACGTCATAGGAGAGCACGCTAAGGAAGTACGTTTCGAGGTATTTCTTGATTATTTGTTTATTCTGAGTTCTGCACAAATCTATTTTCATTCCCCAAAAGGCTCGCAAGGCTTTGGAATACTGAGCTTGGATTTATTGTTTATTGGTGAGGTTCGCAAGCCATGTACCAAACCACACAAAATATGAAACTATATATGAAAATAAGAGTTAACAGGATTATTGTCTACGGCAAAAAAGCTCTGTTTTATTTTCAACAGTCGCTGGCCATTTCCACTTGTGGTCAAGTTACCCAGACCACAAGTGATCAGGATAACTGTTTACTGTGTGCTACATAACATAATAATTCTTCAGTCGCTCAGCCTATCTTAAGATAAAAAGTGGACAGTTTCAATTCCACGAAGAAAAAAATACATCTTGAAATAAGCTTAAATGACATATCGCCTCATCCTCCCACTTCAAGCGCTGCTTGCAAGGAAATCGAAGTTATATCCCAACATACAAAGAGAAAGTAAACCAATAAAACACTGCCATAATTTCTAATGAAGATGATTCGAATTGCAATGGTTCCTAAAAGATGGATACTCTCTAGCTGGAGCTGTCCACTTGGTTAATATACGAGACGGCCTTTAGAATTTAGTTTTGTTTTTTTGATTTTTTACTGGTGACTGTTATTAAATGCAGTAATAATAAAAAGTCTGCAATTCAGTGGAATCAGCAACGTATTTGGGTTCCAAGTATTTATTTTTGGATTAAGTTCATCAAGCACATTTTCGTTGTTGATGGCGGAAGAGGAAAAGCCTATCATAGTTATTAACTACAGACGTCAACGCAGCTATTAAATCTAACCTTGCAAACTGTTCGCTGGAGATAGTATTTGTATCATGTACACTTGAATAGAAAAAAATTATTACCTTGTAAACGAAGTCATTATCTGATTCTGTTCTTCAAACAGCTGACAACCATCTGTATGAATAGCCAATGGAAGTAGAATCCCCCAAATGAAATCCATCCTCCAACAGTGAAGGAAAAGCCTCGCAGTGAACGTGACTGTACGCTCCTACCACTTCTCATTAGTAGGCTAACTTCACTCCAGTACAGGGGCTGTGATAGACATGTTATTAAAAAAGTAGCCCGCTCTATTCAGTTATATTAAATAGAGGCGAAGATTACAAGGAAACGATTTGAATTTTATTTTTGAGATCGCATATAATTAATGACAGGCTAAGCTGCTTAAATGAAATAAAAGCTCTTGGAACAATTAAAATGAGAAATGACAGATCACTCAAGGTTTTTACAGCCAGAACAGCTGCATTTTAAATATGGCAGTTTATGCATTGGAGTGTGGTGTTAAGAAGTATTACTTCGGAAATATCATATGCACATAATCAAACTGATATAACGGTTAAAGGGAGCTGAAAGGGGACTACCAATACAATTGGGAAGCAGTTGTATTGGTTGCCCTCAAACTGGATGCACGGTCAGACATGATAAAAAATAAAGCCCTTAGTTTAGACACGTCCACCCTGAGTACCAGGAATGATGCCACACTTGTGGGACAAGAATTCACTCCCTCACATTCTGCCTTTAATTGTTATTACTTGAAATAAGACCCGAGGTGGGTTCGCTGGCAACAGAGCCATCTGTTTCTGAGAAATGAACAGTATTGGAACACATCAACGGGTTGTAAACTTCATGTTCAACAAATAATGATAAAAAGTATATGCATTGTCCCAAAAAAATACATTATTCGTGATTGCGAAAATTATCCGGTCACGACGTTTCTTTTTATTTAATTTTAATTCTCACGATTATGACCCGCGTCCACCTCTGTACTTAACATTAAGTCAAAACGATATTACAATGAAAGTTGCAGTGAATTGTTACAGAGAAAATTTATTTTTTTTTTTGTTTCTGGTGATCATTACAGCCCTTTCACACTTTCAACTCCTATCCAAATCGCTCTGTATGAGGGGGTATTTGGGAACAAACTATTAGAACCAATAGTACTTGGCATAGTGCGTGGATTGAAGGTTGAGAGGGCTAACTATACTTGTTGACATTAGACACAAATTTCTATAGATCATAATTTTCAAGAAATACAAGCGATGGAAGTTTGTTGGAGAAAACAGAAGTTAAATGGATAAATGAAGAAAAAGAAAAAAAATTGGTTCTGTGAGTTTAAACTTGGACAAACCTCTCTGAACACGTTTCCACCCAGTCAATGGTTTCCATCCAGTCAGCAAAAACATTAGTGCGAACATGTTTTTGGTGTATTGTGGATTCGTATGGGTAACACAATGGTTACATGCGCCCTCGGAAAATCCATTCGATGCCTGTTGCTGTTCGTGGGGCATTCCAGGCTATTTCAAAGAGTTGTTATTCTTATTATTAAATCAGTTTATTGACCCAATAAATATAGTCTAAACACCTTACACGGCCATTCAGCCAGGAAGCAATCCATAATACAATTAGTTCGTGCCAGAAGCCAATTCCTTTTCTTTTTTTTTTTAATGTTCGGACGATTCCATTTTCTAACTGAAACCAAGACATTAAAATAAAGTGACAATTCCTAATCTCTTAATAATGCCTCATTGGTCATTGTTGGGTGCGTTTCAGTATCTAATTACTTCCATCACTGTTCTGAAATGCGTTTCATCCGTCAGCAGTTAAAATGTTTCGTTTCGCCCCACATTTACTCTGAATCAATTATGATTAAGTCTGTTTTCGGTAAGATAACAAAGTGTATAAGCCATGATTGAAATGGCTATAGAGTAAGTTCTTCACAACAAACTTGAACCAAATTGAGTAATAGTTATTTATTGAACAAAACAATTAGTCGATGACGTAAGGAATTTTTATTGACCTTTTTCACATCGTGGTTGAGTTAGTTGGTCTCGAGCGAGGACAGAAAATTTCTCAGAACGCATGCATTTTACAGAAAATATACTAAGAACAATATGGTCTTAGTCGCTGATTTCCTAAAACCCTACTACAACAACAGCAAAACTATTGAACAATACATATAAACTCTTTCACTTCTCTTTGAAGCTCGACTTTCTCCAGGTCAACTTTTCTAAAGTGAGGTACTTCTCTTTGGTTATGTCGAACAACCCTTCCAAGTACACAGTCGATGTGACTAGTCCTCTGTGCACCTCGGATCACAACTTGATGATAGTCTTTTCTCTAATAGAGCCTTTCTCTCCTTGCCATTTTCAGCCTCGTGTTGTTTGGCATAACAAGAATGCAAAATGGGATGATCTACGAGATTTCTGTTCTCCTTTTCTTAGGTTGGATTACTGTTTTAAGTCTTCTGATATCAACGTTTTCTCAGATCGTGACAGTAAAATTATTCTTGTAGGGATGAAATCCTTTATTCCACACTCTACCTCAAAATTTCTTCCTTTATCTAAACCCTAGTTTTCCAATAAACGTGCTAAGGCTGTTCAAGAAAAGAATGTTGCATGTCGCCATTGGCGCGCATTCAAATCTCGAGGTTTATTTTCTGCCGACTCCAAGGCTTGCAACGATTGCAAAGTAATTATCAATCAGCTCACACTAGATTTTGAACAAGCTAAAAGTAGAAAACTTTTTTCTTGTCCAAACGGTAGTCGAGCATTCTGGTCTCATGCCAAAGCTATTTTCGCGACTTTTGTCCATCTGTACTCCCACATCTATTGAAACCCGATTGCCATATCATATAAAGATAGAGCTTACCTGCTGATGTCCCACTTTTCTTTTAACTCTTGTCTTTACGATCTTGGTAAACTATTTCCTACCATTCCCAGACCTTTCCATCCATTGGTACCCGTGGTCTTCCTTTAAAGGGATGTCAGAAGAATTTTGAACAGCCTTGATGTCAAGAAAGCTCCAGGTCCTGATGGCATTACTCCATTTGTTGTCAAAACCTCTACTCCTGAGATTACTCCTATTCTATATCTCCCTTTTTACAATTTCTTATTCCACTAGCGTTTTTCCTTCTGCTTGGAAATTTGCTCGTATGCAGTCAATTCCTAAAAAGGGGTGGGGTGGCAAATCCTTCCCATCCAATTTTCGTCCCATTGCAATTACTTTTAATCTTTCTAAAGTAATCTAGAAATCCTTTAATCGCCATCTCTAACTCCTGAACTATCTTGAAACCTTTCATTTCATCAATGATCGCCAGATTCCGTCAGTATCGAACCACTGGTGATATATTGGCTTAGGCAGATGCTCTTGACTCAAAGGTTTTTGATCGTGTTTGGCATAACGATCTTCTATAATCTGCTTCCATCTTATGGTTTGCCAACTGTTTTTTTACAATGGGTATAAATTTTTCTGTCTGACAGCTCACTGCGGATAATGGTAGATGGCTCTCTGTCTTCTAATTCTTCCATTAATGTTGATGTTTCTCAAGATTCAGTTCTTTTTCTTTTGTATATTAATGATTCGTAGTTTTGCTGATGAAAGCATATTGCATTCAACCTCCAAGTTTGATAAATCCGTTGCTCTCCCAGGGAACATTGTTCCCATATCTGGAGCGGTACCCTATAACCCCTCTCAGGCTTCTAGACTCCGTTCTAAAGAAGGAAGGTGGGTTAATTAATTACCTATCTCTTACAAATTCTCTCCATTCTGTTTCTGCTGCGTGCTTTTTCTATAGATAATCATGAACACTATTCTTCTGAATGGCTTCTATAATTTCCCCCTCTCTCTTCCGAACCAGTTTGAACACGTGTCACAACCAGTCAACATCCATTTACTGTCCAACTTCAGACTCACAGATTATTCCTTCAATTTCCGTTCTAACGTATTTCTTGAAAATTACAATCTGCAGAAATTCAAGTCCAGGAGAGAAACTTCAGATCTACGTGGTTCAACTGACACTTCAAATAGCGCCTGTGATCGGGAATATGACATCATTCTACTGTTCAAATTGTTCATGTGTGTATTGTGTTTCTTCTTTCTATAATAATTGTGTAGAATACGCTAATGTATAGAAAATTAAATGTAAACTGAAACATAAAGTGTATGAATGCTAAAATTTACTTATAATAATAATTCCTATATCATGTGATGTTAATCCCCTAGCTTTCTGACTGGGACTGATACTGCAACATAATATTTGTATAATTTCCTTCTTGTTGCATTGATGATTATTTAGCTGATAACACTGTTGCAAAAAAGAAATTTTAGCTGGTTTCTGTTTACAGGTATAAAATATCAATCTGCTCATTAATTTACTTTTCAATCTTTTTTTTTTTTTTTAAATCATTATTACTGCTATAATACAGATAAAAGAACAGTACAGTTTATACTACGCAAGAGAAATATTTTTATAACACTTGAGTTTCAAAGATGTTACATACCTTCTTCCTTAGAGTGACTAATGCATCAGAATATTTCCATGACTCCATGAAGAAGAGGGGTAGTGAGGTTAATTAATGACCCGTCTCTTATAAAGTCCCTCCACTCTTTGCTACATGCCTTTTCTCTAGATTTCCATGGATACTGTTCTTCTGAATGGCATCTGTAATTTCCTCGCTCTTTCAAACCAGTCCGAACCCGCGCCGCAACCAGTCAACATCCAACTCCAAACTCAAAGAACCATTCACTGATGCTTAGACAAACTACGAGATGACAGAATTCTTTATAGAATACTTATAAGGTCAATCTATTCAGCCCATGCAAATTGGTCTATGAGCACGCAAAGCACACTTGTACAGATATTCCCGATAAACCTGACTAATGTGAACCCGTCACTATGAGCAAAACAAAATACAATGCTTTTTTTTTGCGATTATATATGCAATAGGTCTTGCTGCTGGACAGGTAGAGGGACCTCCACCGAAAATTTCCGGTTGGGTCAGTTTGATATCAATTAGCAAATCCGCATATAAGAATCAGTGTAAAGTGAGATTCAACACTCAAGGTGTCCTTAGCCCATTCTGACGAGGTTTGTGACCTGCAGTGCGACCAGGAACTGTTTGTTTTTTTTTATGAAGATCATGCCTCCAGCGAAAATTATGTAAAATACCCTCATATAATAACAGAAATTAAAGGTTACGAATATATCTATACTATGAATTTTGTAATACTGTACAAGAATCAATGACTAGTTTTTCTCCTAAAAACTCTTCCTCAAATACTTTTCAATTCATGCCATGACTCATTAACGAAGTCAAGCTCCTATTACGAAAATTCTAACCTAATTAAAAAGGTCATATCTCTGACTGGTATTGCGAATTTTGATTGATGACTTTACACACAACAAAAAATAATATAATATAGGAGCTTCTCTTATGTCACGATTCGCTAATCAAAATTACAAGCTATTAGAATACATTGTGTCTATACAAACACGCGATTTTTCTCTTTCTACAGAGTGCGATAGCCATAAATCTAATAAACCATTCGGGATTAGTTTGGATACTCAGTGTCCCGATGGCAATAGTGGTTGCCATGAACTCTGCAGTTACCCAACTCGCACGCACAGACTTAATTACGTGCACGGAATGAAGGGCTGTAGACCACAGCACAGTAATAAAGAGAAGGGTGTGGCTGTTGGCGATTGCCGAAGGTTGAACAGCAGCTGCATTCGAAGAGGAAGCAAACAGAAAATGTAGCTTCCCAGAAAGATCTTTCTTATATTCAAGGACTGATCCAGTGGGGGCGTAGATGATACCCGCAGAATCTTAAGTATTTTCTTCCTCCCGTTTTTGCTAATCTCTTTGGGTGATTTGTGGCAAAGAATGAATAAAATCAATTACCTGTCGGATTATGTTACATTCAGTTTAAAGAGATAAGGAAATCCATCACTCCCACTCCTTCTCTTAATACAACGTAATACCTTTAAGACTGAATGAAATACGTATCCTCCTCTGATGAGGATTTGTTTCGATACGGTTCTTATTCTTCGTTCGTTTCAGAGGTACTCCCTTTCTGTCAAAATTTTGATGAAATGAACCAAAGTGCTCAGATAATTATAAACAGAACTATATACGGTATATATATATATGCACTTTAGTGTTTTCAATAGTATTAAAATGCTAAAGTTCACAAATTCATATCGTTGATATCTCAGAAATCCGTTGGACTGAAAATCTCGCGTATCCTAACAGAAGAAGCATAACAGTTCTCTGTCCGTAGCTTACAACTACGATTACATCTGAACCATGTCTTCCTGTTAGGGCCAGATTGCGGTCTGTTCGGGTTTAAGTAATCCTCGGGCGACCTTAGCCAGCTCTTCTTGTAATGATTCCGGTCTCCTGAAACTGCTGCCATAGTGCAGAGACAGTGCGTGACGCATTAAGCCAATGTGCAGCCTGCGACTGGCTGGCTTTAAGTTCCAACCGCCCGCCATCTCAAAGAATCATCAAAACGACGATGACTTGCCATCCTTAGTACTGGAGATGTAGCTATCCCACTGAGCAAGCCAAAAAAAATTGGAAATGGAGTGATATGGTTGCAACCCATGTTTTTATAAGCATAATGTGCGGCTCTTTTAGATGGTAGGTCGATTTCAATTGAATACTCGGAATTTGCATGCCAAGGTTCCTATGATATTAAATATTCATGGAAAACATTTTGTTCTGTTAATTTTTTTTTTTATTTAAATGCACACATTTAAATATCAGTTAAGCAAGGTATTACCTTGTAGTGCTCGGTTGTGGAGTGCGTAAGATAGATCCTTGATGTCTGAATGACGCGCGTTCAAATCCCCTCCGATGGTGTGGAATTCTTTTGTTCATTAAATAGTAGAAAAATTAGAAAGCACCAAAGGTAGAATAGGGTGACAGACTCGAAAAAAATTATTGTGAGAAAGCACGCGGGGGCATTAAACACATGAATCATAACATTAGAGATTTCATTGAATTTAGTTTGAACGAAAACTATCATATACACAATTCAGGAAAAATTGCTATTAAGTACATTAATAGTCTCTTTTTTTTTCTTTTCTAGGAAATGTGACTCGAAGATAAAGTCTTAACCGAATTACAGACCAAAGGAACTATTTAGAAGTCTGTGATTGAACACAATTATATAATACATGCATTGAAGGATCATTCTAGCAATTTTTCCAGAGATCTAAAATGACTGCTTCAACGAGAAGTCCAGATGTAGCAGAAAAGATCAAATTGCAACATATCTTAAAAGAAACATGGACTATTCCTTTTTTTCAGTGATTTTGATTCATTTGTAGCGAAAAACATTTTAAATTTCAGTGTATAAGAAATCATAAACAGACTGTAGTTTCAAAATATTTAATGCAATAAATTTAATGGAACACTGTATTGCAATCTGTTTCTCTTGATAATACTAAAGTATCAAAGACAACTCACTGATTAATAGTATCACAGTCTATTTTACTGTATCTAATATTATGGTTATTAATAGGAATGTTTGGACAGAACTAGTCTTCTCGATATATAAAGACCTTAGTAATATATCTATGCAAACATTTTCATGGAGATCTGTTTTTCATAAACATTCAAGCTTCTAATACAACAAAAATTGCATAATGTTCTTTGATTAAAGAAAAACAAAAGTTCAACAGGAATTCGTTCATTATTATTGACGATGAGTTTCAAGAAGTCTGTGAAGAGAGCCCGATGTCAATAGCCAGTACTCCTCTGTGCAGATTGGGTTTGCGATTTTCTTTTAAGCGACAGATTACTAACGACTGAAGTTGACCTAGAAAGATAAAAGGAAAACGCAATTATGTTGAATAAAAGTGATTGTATAATCGCGTTAAACATTTGTTATTATCTAGAGTAGAACCAAAGCAGTTTCATACAAATCTTTAACCTACAAAAGTATTTTCATTGAGTAATGAGTAATTTCGTTGCTGGAAAGAGTCCAGACTTCACAAAGACAACGTAGAAATACTGATGAACGAGAATAAAGTCATTTCTTTAATAATCTGAAAGATCAGTACTGTTTGAGCTGCCGAATAGATATCTTTGTACGAACGGGCAGTATCAAAATAAGTTTTTTAACCCACTATACTCAAAATTCAACGCAAATAATCTTCAAGCTGCGATAAGTTCTTTCATGTACACCTAAATTTCCAGACAATCACTATTTTCGTCAAAGATATGCTGAACCAAGCAAAGCAAACCAGTCATTAATTTTAGTGTTAAACACGAGAATTACAGCTGGTCTGCAATGAGAAAATTCGTGTAAGACCATACGATTTACGAAGAGCCGTTCTTCTTACCACATAAATAAATCTTTATTTGTCCTACCAAATATAAAATATAGGTGTACGTTGGTAAATGACAAATTCCCTTCACGGCAGAAAATGCCAGGGGATTACCATAAAAGAATGGCTAAAATATACACGAAAAGTGAAATATAAACTACATTTCTGTCTAGAGTCCTGGCAATTGTAATACAAAAGTTCATCTTAACATCACATCCACTGAATCAACTTGTGCGAGATATATACTATTCAATTTGCTTACACACAGTTCTTGACAGAAATTCACACAACTAGGAAACAGTAGCCTCAGCGAACCTATATTTCGGATCTTCTATGAGCCTTAGTAGGTCAATTCCGATATGTGTTAGGCACTGAATTGATTCTGAAGCACTGGCAGATATAAACCTGTTGGCCTTCATTCTCAAGGATTTGGTGCCTTAAATGAAGATTGCCAGATGTGCCAGTCATCATTTTGACTGTGGTTATTAATCGTTTCCAGGCTGGTAAAAGCTGCAATTTAAGCTGCGTGGTCCTTAACTGTTTAAGGAGATGGTTTGCCCACTTCAGCAGCCAGAATTCACTCGCGTATATTCTCCTAATGTGGGTAGGGGTGGCTGACGCCCACAGTTCGGCGCCATGCAAAATGGCAGAATACACTGGTTCTTAAATATCGTTCTGTTGCCCAACGCAAGTAGTTCATTTTCTTTACAATCAGGTCAATATGCGACTTGAATGTAAGTTTAGTATCAAATGTTACTCCCAGATCTCTATGCGTCTCAACAACTGGAATAGGTTTGCTATTAAGTTTCGGGTATACGAGGGTAGGCGATTTTTTGAGCGAGTACACCATGATTACAGTCTTCTGCGAACCTAGGACCAAGCCAAATTTATCTAAATACACGAATAAGCTCAGAAGCTTATAATTAAACTGTTCACACAACGCACTATTGGTCATGTGCGGTTGGACGGGTTTTAGGCGCTTAATATCGTCTGCTTAAGTGCATACATATTAGCGTTCAGCAAACACGATGTCATAGGCCTCGGTAGCGTAGTGCATAAAGCAGCGCGCTTGCTGCGAGAACGACCAGAGTTCAAATCCCAGGCATGATTTGTGGAATTTTTATTCTGCTCCTTTTCGTAGTACCAAGTTAGTCGATCTTGGGCCGAGGTCGCGAGGGGGGGTTTTTCCCCCTCTCGCCGACATATAATCGGCCTTTGTACACACACAAATACAGACCCCTACACCTCGCTCGATTTAGAATTTATGCAAATCACACGACTTGCACACGTATCGCATTAAGGGAATATTTCCTTAACATTCATAAAATATCTATGAACACTAAGTAATATACTAAAATATCTAAGTAATTCCGTTAAGAATAGTTCGTGGAGTCTTCAGAGGCATCTGGGAGCGTGTCTTTATTACTATCCCAACATCGACACAAACTGCAGAAGAATTTACACTCTGAGAGGTCATCGAACTCAGTTCTAATAGCACATGATTAGTGGGGTGAAGAAAATCACAAATTATTGACAAAAATGGCTGAGAATAAAACGAAAAAGAACAAGGAAGGTAGCATGACCCAGTTCAACCTGAATCTATTATTAGACAATATACACTGAGTGCACAGAAATCATGAGATACCTACCTAGTAACGGGTAGGCCCACGTTTCTCCCGCATAAGGGCAGTCACACGACGAGGCATTGAGTCCAATAGTTCACAAATATTTCCATCCCTGCTTGTTTGCTACAACGCTGTCCATAACTCCGTCGCATTCCTGAGTAAAGGATCCAAAGCTCGAGCGGACTTTTTCACAGCATCCCAAAGTTGCTCCACAGGGTTCATGTCCGTGAACGGGGAGCCCATTCCACGGTGGTAAAATCTGCAGAATGCTCTTCGAAGCACCTTGCACCCACGTAACCTGGACTGTTCAGAGATGGGTCTAGACGTAGCAGAGGTCCCGACGTGTGCCAGTCGAACACGCCCCAGACCATTACCGACCGTCCTCCTGCCTGAATAGTTCCTTGTTGACATGACGGGTGCATAGCTTCGTGCGGTTTCCGCCAGATACGCACCCTCCCATCAGCTCGAAATAACTGGGACTCATCGGACGTGGAGATGTTTCTGTCACCTCCCTCGTTGGTGCTACTGTCGCTCTCCGCGTGGCTAACATCGACGGCCACATTCATCCACCACCTTTCTCCGCCCACAGCGCTGTCCACGATTAGATATTATCGACGCCATCACGTTGCCAGGCATCCCATGAATTCTCTCCTTTCAGATTCAATAATCGGTATGATTTGCGAACTGATACCGTGAGTTGGACTGCAACAGAAAAGAACGAATATCATACAAACTATTCACTTTAATATCAAGTTACCAACTACCTTTGAATAAAAAATGAATTTCACCTAAAAATTACTCACCACGCTTACTATGTTCAGTCATTTTAAACAAATGGTAAATGTGCATATACTGTTAAATCTACCTACGGTGTGGACCGGTGCCTGGTAATAAATGACTCTCTGGAACCGCGTTATAGAAGCCACCGATGTCAAATTTAAATTGAGAGACTCGGAGATTCGTACAAATCCATCTTCCAAGACTCCCAGATATGGACTGGTTCGGCGCCTGGATCCTGGACATTGAACTTGTGGAAAAAGTGCGGTTTTGTGGCTTCCTGCAGCTGTAAATGCCGAACGTGAGAGCTAAAGATGGCGCAACTACGTTTTTCTAATTCGAGCTATCTCCGGACTTATCTGCACCTGCTTCGACATACAGATTTTAATAGGAAACTAAGATAACCGAACAATTATTTTCACAGTTCGGCCACTCATATGGTTATCGATAAGCGTTGAATGCTAACTCTTTAAATAGTGAGAATTGATAATCTAAATTCAATTGGTACTTATATTAATAAAATTTGGCACTTAAAAGGGCAAAAAGGGCAGGAGAATCAATAACATTAAAAATAAAATAAAAAGTAGCAAAATAATTTATGCCTCTAACGTACATTTTATACTCATTAAACGTAACCTGACAAATATAGTATCGAAAGAAACTAGAATTCACAGGCTTTATATTTTACAACCACGAGTGAAGAGACCGTTAAAAAATTTCGACGGGATTTGAACCAAGACGTCTCTGAATGAGAGGCGCCTCCATGGGTAGAAGCAACAGTGCGTAGCACACACTTCTTGATTAGACTGGGATTCGAGCCCGTGACCACCAAATACAGAGGATGCGGAAAGGTCAGGGAATGACCACCGCATATCCCCGGAGCAATATGGCCTTAGTTGCTAATGCTCCTAAAAACCAAATAACTTGTAAAAAAGGCCCATAAAAATTCCTCCCGTCACTGACGGGATTTGAAATCATATCTTTTCCACCCGGGATATCACTAAAAATAGTGATATCCCGTACTTACTTGATGCCCTAATGGTATGGTACGGGATATCACTAATCCTATTTTTAGTGATATCCCGTACTTACACCACGACTAAAGTTGTTGCCCGTTTCCTCGTGGTGTTGGCAGGTACTGGGAAGCAGCCTTTCTGGTGATTGCTGCTTCCCGGTTGCAAAGACATAGGTATGTTGAGGGGCAGACCGGCTCCGGGGATTTCTCCCACCTCCGCGTATGTTCTATGTATCGAATGACAGTACCCTGTCTATGCCAGTGGTTTAAAAATAATGTATAGGTCATGTAGTTTGTTGTGTCCATGCGGCCTGCTGGCCTCCGGGTCTCACTAGGGACCCGGCGGCCAACAGGTTTCTTCTAGCTCTTTTGGTCAACAACGCGTAGTTAGTGTACTCGGGGATGCGTGAATATGGAATGGTATCCAAGATATTAGACCCTCTAACCAGGCCTCAAAGATCATCTTCCTTCAGAAATAGGTTAAATCACGTCTTCAATCCATTGTTCACCCTGAACACTCGAATTTTGTAGTTCCAGACTCGGCCCTTATGTAGAAACATAATATGTGCAGAATACGCCGGCGGTAGTGGTAGAAGCGACACATGAACTCAAAGTTAGTGGGAGGGGGGATCCCAAAGCAAACATATCTCAGTGTATAACAACATTCAAAGAGAAAATAAAGTTCGCTAACACCAGTTCTATAGCATAACAGATTGGACCTTGTCTTTCATGCTAACTCTAGAATAAAGTCAATTGATAATGTCCATTTTTCTGTGGGTAGTAGGAATACTCTTTGTCATCTTTAGCAAGGAGGCCGAATATTGTCAAGTTTAGTAGCTAATGTAAGGAACAAGATTTAAACTCCGACATTTTTACTAAAAATCGGCTATAACAGTACAATGCTGTTCAGGAAGCTTGGTGCATATAAACAAAGTAAAATGTTTTGCTTACCAATACAAACATTTTTTTCATGTCATTCTGCTTGTTTTGTCTAGCATACATATAACATAATGCTTCTGATAATTATCGTACGGTACACTACATCATTCGCAAATTAGAATGTCACTGCGCTTTGTATTATATTTTACAACTGAAACTTTTCTTACTAGGAAGCGGAAGAAGGATCGCTTAATATTCAACACTGCTGTAAGCAGGATCTGATTATACGTGTATTTAATGACAGCACTGATTGCTATCGGATATGATGAAGAGGAGGGATGGCTGAGTTCACGTTGTGATGTGTACAGGATAATAATAATAGCCCTCTATTAATCCACAAGGGGTTGTTTCTGGAGGCAAAAACAACCACCAAGCAGGGCGATATAATTTTATTCTGTGCATGCAAGAATGTTAGTGACATAAGAGCAAAGTGATTAGAGGAAATTAATCAGGTGTCCGAAGCAAGAAATTGTAAATTTGTGCTACTTCATCAGATGGTCGTGACTTTACTTTAAGGACTGGTTAAGTGGCGTTGCTTTCTTATTTACTTGGCAAAGTTTTTGTGTAAGTATAATACTGCGTTACGAGTTTTCAAAAGCGTCGCATGTTTGTGGGGCTACATAAACATTCGAAGTTTTTGCCTTGGGAACTTCTAAACTTCTAATGGAGTTGTCTTTAGTACCTGAAAACAGTTTCTGGAAAGATACACACTTAGTGGTCACTTTATTAGGAACACCAATCTAGCGAAGAGGCCCCATTATTCTTCCTGACAGGGACTCAACGAGGTGTCACCAAGCGCCTTGACTGCTTGGTGCTCTACCCCAAATTTCATTCAAATTAAAAATCGGACCAACTATTTATTTTCCTTAAAGTTTCCAGTTATCGTTACATATTTACTAAATATAAATACATTTCAGAAGTTTGACGGTTACTCGATAAGAAAACATGCTATAGTCAGCTTGACTCTTCTGGTCATGTGTTGTGTCTTATGTACGGCCGGCACCTAAACGTTAGTTCAACTCCGCCTGCGAAAGTGTTATGGAATAATTCCGATTCGACGTCCACAGTTCTCCCCTCCTTACCACCACTTTTAAAACTTCTGCTGAAATCACCATTGAAACCGAAAGAAAGGGCAGCTTCTTATCGTCCAAATGCATTATTTAATAGACTCGGGAAAGTTTATGAACGGTTTCTAGCAGGTAGAATTATGGAGTGCGTTAAAGAAAACTGAATGGTCTGAAAACCAGTATGGGTTTACAGCAAGAAAAGGGATGCATTGGGAAAGTTAGTGGAATCTGTACACCAATGCAGATCAAAATATTGTCTAGGTATCTTTGTAGATTTCGCTGGGGCATTTTGATGGACTGGCACAGTGTTTTTATGGTATTACGTAAAGCAAAATGCACACCAGAGATCTACTCTCTCATGAGACATTACTTCTGCGACAGACAGTTACATGTCAGCATGTGGGAGTATTACCAGACAAGTTTGTAGGAGGCTGTCTACAAGGATAATTGTCCTTGGCCCATTAATGTGGAATTTAGTCCTAAACGATTGGTTAAAACTGGACTATAACAACGTTGTTATGATCGCGTTTGCTGGTGGACGGTAACTCGAGGCTCCAATTAGAGGAAAGATCACACTTCATTTTGTCGGAGCTGAATACCTGATTGCACAGACTTGTGATTTTATGTTGTTAAAAGGAGTGAGTGAATCTAGAGTGTGGGTAAACTATCAAATATCTAGGAGTTAAGATTGATATGTCTGGCTAGATTGTGAGTTGCAAAAGGCGAATGTTAGGAAAATATTTTCAATTCAACGGACAAAGTTGTTAGAACTTAGTATGGCTTGTAGGACTGTGTCAAATGAAGCCTTACAGGACGGCTGCCGCTGGATCTGATCTTAGTATTCAAAGATTCTATCTGCGCAGATAGAAGCGGCGTAGACGGCCATACGAGCGGATATCAGTTGAAATTCGTTGTGACGACGGTTATAATGAGGAGAGGAAACGATTGTGGACTCTTCTTATTGATCGGTGGCAAAACAAATGCAACAACTGCACCAAGGGTTTAATAACCAAAAAGTTTCTTCAAAACAGTTTGGGAAGGGAATGCCAAGTTGGTTTCAACCAAATCTATATTCAACGTTTCTGTTTACAGGAAAATTTAGATATTTCAGCACGTAAATCGTGTACTTGAAGAGAACACTGGGTACATCTTCTGTATAGGTGCCCCGAATACCAGGAATGCGAGAGGAATTGATTGATGGAATACTGACTTCTGGATGTGAAACCTTTTATACTGAAGACAAGGGCAGACTTTGGTGCTTTACAAACTTTTGCTGTACAAGTTTTCAAGAAACGACCAGTTCTGCTACAAATGGAGCAAGAATAATGCTACCATGGCACATCAAATTTTCTTAAGTAGTACATTCAAGCTGATACCTGTAGAATATTTCTATCAGCCGCGGAAATCAAACCTGAAGAGATTATTTAACCACAGTGACACTCATGTAAAACTCACATCTTCTATTGTATCCTTTATGAAGGTGAAAACCAACATCCTCTTCTGTAGTAGGTGACTATTTCTTCCTTGAAACGTGAACCATGCAACATCATATTGAAAACAATTTCAACCATTCCGTGACAGCTATAAAATTTTCTTGAATGATCCTTGCTGCATGAGTTGATCCTCCGGCTAAATCATACTGAAATTGTAATTCCAAGGTGTCACCAGTTCCTACATGATGTCCAAAGGTGAGCTGTTTCTTTTGTCGATCATTAGATTACAGCAAGGCAGTTCCTTCTGCCGCGGACAACAGCTGTGTGATGCGGTTCCTGATACTGCAGGCACGAGCTTTGGCAGTTGCTAGATAACCACTAATGATTCAAGAGGACTAGTACAAATATACCAGACAAAGAGCACTCAGTGATTTCATCACTGTGTGCTCTTTCACGGCGGAGTATTCGAGGGCAGGTACTTCACTGAGTGGTATCACGAGGATAGGTGATTCAGGTTGTGCATTTAATCACCGATCGGTCTTTTAAGTCGGTGTATTGGACGAGTTGATTGGAAACGTCAACCTCTAACTAAACATATTTCAACGCTTATGAAGATGGTGTATTTGCAATAGATCTGAGTTCATCTTCTGACTACAATTTACTGATGAGAATACTTTTTCAGCCTGACTGCAATTTACTTTGGAGAATACTTCCATGGTATGGAATTCAGCTTTCCGGGTAATATTTCATTTATTAAAAATACTTTTCTTTCTCAGACTTCACATTGAATTGAAATTGTATGCACTAACGGCAATTTCTCACTAGTTACTTTCCGTAGCAGGAACTCCAAATTCATTTCATATGAACTGCAGAACTTCAGTATCTTGTAATGGAGCTGGAATTAGTGATGTAAGTCTGTAAATATCTGTGATTAGTGGCAGGGATGCCAGGAAAACTGGCTGGGACCGTCTTATACAATAAAAAAGAAACCACCACCACATGTTCGGGCACTACTTCACAAAAAAAAAAAATAAATAAATAAATAAATTTAAGATTAACAGCAAACATTCCATATTTGCCACCAGTTTCTCACCTTTATAGCAAACTGTATGAGTTTCGGATGTAGAGAATTACTTGCGTGACAAAAGCCAGATCAACATCAAGCTTTCAGCATATGTTTCCTTCGACTCTTGGAACCTTTTAGGACCATTTGCGATTCCATAGCTCCCATTCCCTGTGAAGCATTGCAATAAATTTGAGATAGCTGCTCCGATATTTTTCAAAATTTCGTTTCTAGGTCTTCTAATCTAGACTATGCATTAAATATACCAGCAGTTTAACCCAAGTCCACTGTACACTCATTACTACATAAATCCGACCTTCCTGCTACCCATCACGTGAAGATTCTGCGGTTCATGGCTACCATGAACCGTGGTATTCATGGTAAATACTTCTTGAGTACAATGTAGAGGTTTTTAGATCGTGTTATGTAGTTCCAGCACCCACATTTTAGTGGAATTTCTGAACTTTATTTTTCACAAAATTAAATATTCAATATTACATTTGTAAGATAAATTCTTCCTTTGTTTTTTTATATTCATGGATTTGGAGAAAGCCTAAGCTCTCTCGGCTTAAGTGGACCGCGAAACAGCATTTGCCCCAAATTCGGGACACTTCCATCCTTATAAGGTTCTTAGTAACTTCACTGGCAGCCCCCTTGCCAATTAGAAGAATGTTCTCCTTTCATTAATAAAGGAAGATCATTTTCACAGCCGAAATCTACCAATCTACTATTTGTGACACCAGCTCCTGGAGGATCCCACACCCTCGTCTCAGATCCACTCCAGTCATACTAAGAGGTTTGCCTTGGCAGACACCTTCCCAACCAAATCTTCGACATAATCAGCAAAATACCAGAACCAGACAGAGCATTCTCCTTGCCATAATCACAGCTGTCTGTGTATATATACTGTAGTAGTGTAATTGTCAATCATATTCTATTAACCTATCATCTCACTGCTTATTTTTCTATTAATTGTTAAGTGTTTAAGTGCCTCACTCAAACTGTCAACACCACCTGGCATTACAATGCCGTGAAGGGATTTATGTGGCTTCTCTTTCTATAATATGGATTATATATGTTTCGAAAGCTAGCCATTCGTTTGCGGGCCGCTCAATATCAATGTAGCTTCGTTAATGTTAATGCAACTAATCGAAGCTACATTACAACTATAACGTCACACTTTCAATAATATTGTTTGGTTCTTATTTCAATCACTTTATTCCTTAATTGTAATTTTAATTTCTTAATTGCGATTTATACAGCTTGTTAAGCTATCGAAAATTATATTACGTAAGAAGACCACCGTTTGTCACTAAAGAAAGTTCTCAAGGGACAACTCTAAGCGGTACTTGTGTAAAGCTTGCACTTTAATTATCGCAACCTCGGGCCATCACGTAAAACATTAATAGCTCGTAATGATTATCAAGTAGACTATTTGTCATCTTTGCCTTCTGGGTATGTTGTGTTGGGTTTGTAGTACGGTCGAGAACACGATGCGATTATTGCTTTTTACTCATCTAATGATGCTTTAATAGCCACATACAACTACGGTATTTAACACCTTGCCAGAACTGGTTTCGGTACGCACGTGGATACAAAATGAATCCTGCCATCTTTTCGTTAGTCGGTTACTTTTATTAAAGACTTAGGAGGGGAGGACTTACGAACTACTTGCTAGTTCTCTGGACTACTGGATAAAGGTAATTTTTTCCCGTTTTCTGGTTTAAATTAAACTAAGAAACAATGTTATATTTTTAAGATATTACGTTTCTTAGTAGTTAAATAACATGTAATGTTTTTTTTTTTTTTTTTTTTTTGTGAATTTTACGGTGTGATATTTTTTTCAATTTTTTTTATTTCATATATAATGGCGTGATATATGCTGAAAACAAAATCCAAAAAAGAATTTTTGACTTCCAGTGTTGTCTAGAACCAAGATTCTTTGGTAAATTTAAATCTCTTACCAGATCATTGAGTTCATGTTGTGAAAACAGTTGAGGGCTGGACTCAATGTATCCAATGAGATTTCAACTTCATTTTTAGTATACTCTCTACTGTTACGTTCTTCAATACACCTGGAACATGGAACCGACAGGTTATCTCCATGTGGTCTGGTCTAAATGCAATGTCCTTCTTACGCTTCGCATTCTATCCCTTTACATTAATCATCACAGTGGTTTGTAGGCACCCACCAAATCAATGGAACTGAAAATGGCATAGCCTTTTTTTTTTACCATCTTTCCACAATCTCAATGCTTCAACACAGGTTCAGCAAACTTTATGTGGAGCCCATTATTTGTTTACTTGGTCACCGAGTTTCACTCCAAAATAAGCAATTAATAATACACATTTTTTACAAATTTCGTGATACCTTGTATCACAAAAAGACTACATAACTTCTAAACTTCATATCTTCAAAATAAGTTCGATTGTTTAAACACTTGCGCGAAGACAATTTTACTCACTTTTCAGCATGCGTTAAACACTTCTGGAGATGAAGAAACAAATGAGTGAAGGCAGTGTTGCCAACATTTGAAGATTTAGTTTTAATCCAATCATGCATTAACGTGATAAAAAAACGAGTAGCATTTCTGCGTTTCTTAGTTTAAACATCCATAAACAATGTAGAATGGTGTAATCAGCAAAGGACCACAGTTCAACTTCATGCATTTGGAACTTATTTCCAAAGTAGTGCCTTCGTAAAGATAAGAACTCGTTGCAACTTAAAGTTGGCCTGAAATGTATTAGTTCATATGAATTCAAATTTAAGTCTTTTTCTGGCAGTGTGGAAAGAATGTGATCGTAACCACTGTGTTACTCTTGAGGATATTTTTTAATAATAATCAAAGAAAGATTAAAAATTCCGCATGGAATAACTGTACTATAAGCAGGGATATTTTACGAGTACAAGCAAAGTTTTCAATGTTTTTTAATGTTTTCTACGCTTAATTTTTATTAGGTTTTCAAAGAAATCTGCTCTAAGAAGATAACGTTATAGCGATGGAATGTTGTAACTTACTTATTTCGTCCTCGATGACTAAATTGGCCAGACTGACCTTTCATATATCTCAGGACTAGGATAATGGTCACAGGTCACTGAGCAGTAAACTGCCGGGTCAACGTGTGTCCGACAGCTAATATCTCTATTTACCGGTACATTCAAGAATTTGACACAGTTTTTTGTTCTTTTTTTTTATGTTTATACAAACAAAGGAATATTTTCTGTGTTTTACGTAAAGTCAGGAAAGAATAAGAAAAGAATCTTCCAGACAAATTACAGGCTACCGTACTTGGTCCTCCCCTTTTCAACACCGTTATCGTGAGCTCGTGCACTATAATCACAATTGGTGAAAACATAGTGAAATGGCGGTAGGTCCAATTTTCCTCAATTTGGCAATTTTAGGAACAGGAAATCGCCCAGTGTGGAGCAAACTAATAACTTTACTTGGGTCTTCAGAGTCTGTAATTACCTTCGATTAACGCAGAACAGGATTTTAAGATCATGAGCTTTGCTAATTTTTCGTTCGAGCAAGGTTAATTTTGATATTAAAATGAAATTAAGTTTAATATCAAATTTATTAAACTTATTAAGTTTAATAAGCTTAATATTAATTTAATTAAATTAAAAAACCTGAACGATAACCTGCATATTAAATGACAAAAAGCTTGGAGGTGCTTTTATACAGAATTAAGATGATCCAATAAAGAGGGTGGTCCTTACTGAGCGAAAATTTGACTTATATCCAGGGTAGAGTGTTTGTATCCAAAGAATTCTTATTGGCTTTAAGACTTACTCTTTTACACCCCCTAGTGACAACAACTGTATTAAAAATTGATGAGAAAACCGCCAGACGGCGCAAGCAACTAGAAAATAATAAAAGGAAAAACACTTTTTCTCCCTTGATAAGCAGTGGGAATTCAGAAGAATGACAGTTTCTGTAAAGCTTAAAAACCTGCGGGGCAATCAATTACTCGCATAGCCCAATTACTCAGCAGTCCTGGTACAAAGGAACAGTTGTCATGAGTCCTATTGTGAGAGGGAGCAGGTCGAAAAATGATATATTGCTCGAGCGGGACCTAGGTTTCAATGTCAGCCTACTTGGCTGATATCGAAAGTTTCCAAAAGCAGTGGATGAAAGGGAATAATTTATAGGCACGGGAAACACTTGAAAATACATTTCAGATTATTGCACATCCACTTCATCTTGTTAAACGGCGAAAAGAACAGTAAATCGCATGCGTATTCCTCGTACTCATTGAATTTAGTGATTTCATTTTGTGTATGTGTGTTTTTTTCACTGACCCCACATCCACCCTTCTTATAACAACGACTGAACTGGTGGATTTAAGCAAATGCAGCAGCTGTCACAAAACGAGGATTTAGGAGTGCTCCAAATTAAAACTGTATGACATAATAACATTGTGAAAATCACTTAAAATCTATTGCAAGGCCCACAGATGTTCTTGTAGCTCGCACATTTCTCCTTCCATAGTATTCTGCACTGTGATAAACCACGTCACATTTGCATACAGACTGGACTAGTTGGTAGATAAATTTCCTGTTTATACTCCGGGAAGAGAAGGTCAGAGAAATTCACACAATAAAGAGAAATATTTCCATATTTATAGCAGTCATGGGTTTGAACCACGATCACTTAATGCACGTTTCTTTCTGTGCCTTTGTGCAGGATCACCCAGCTCAGCTAATTAAGTTATTGCAAAAATTTGCTAATTCGGAGTTTAGCTGTGTACTAATATGATACATTTGCAAATACTTTAGTATAAAAATATAAATAATAATTGCTGGTTTTCTATTTGTCCCATTTTAACTCCGTAGCCGAATGGTCAGGAGCGGGAGTGCAATAGCACATGCTTTTTGAGTAGACCGGGGTTCAAGCCCCCTGACTGCTAAATACGGTCGATCTGCCAATCCGCACTGGACCAGCGTGGCAGATTATGGTCCATTGCGATCAGAATTGTTGAGGAGGCTTCCATCCTCAACAATTCATGATAATGGCTGAAGTTTTATAATTAAACTCCGGCCACTGGAAATCCCTCTATTACATGTATACTGACAGACGGACATGATGAAAATAACAGGCGCTAATGCATGTAGACGTAAGAAAAAGTATAAGGTTAAATATTATGCACTTGGAATTAAACTAAGCGTCTACATTTAGAGAGCGTAAAACTATAGTTTTATTAAGTTACTCCATAAAGTTATAATCTTAGTAATTAATTGATAAGGAGATAACTATATTTACTTTTCACTTGTATAAACTAAATAGAAAAAGAAATAAATTAAATGCTCCTGAAATGTAACGCACTGCATAGGAACATTAAACTAACTTGTTGTAATCCTTCTAAGGGTGGCACATACCTAAAGCAAAAAGTTGTTTACCCCACTACAGAAATCATGGGGTACCTACCTACTAACAGGGTAGGCCCACTTTTCTCCAGTCACACGGCACGGCATTGAGTCCACCAGTTCACGAAAGCGTTCCACAGGTATTTCCATCTACGCTTGCTGCGCCGCTGTCCGTCAATACCGTCGCATTCCTGGGTGGAGGATACAAAGCTCGAACGAACCTTCCCACAGGGTTCATGTCCGGTAAACGGTGGTAAAATCTGCGGGATGCTCTTCGAAACATGGTCACCACGGCTCTGTGTGGAGGCATTGTCCTATGTGTGAACGATGACCATGAAAGGATGCAGATGGTCTGCAAGGATGGGCACGTAACCTGGACAGTTCAGAGATGCATCTAGACGTACCAGAGGTTCCAACGTGGGCCAGTTGAACGCGCCCCGGGCCCTTACAAACAGTTCCTTGTTGACATGACGAGTGCATAGCTTCGTGCGGTTTCCGCCAGATACGCACCCTCCCGTCCTCTCGAAATAACTGGAACGGGACTCATCAGACCAGGAGATCCATCTCCAATCATCCAAGGTGCAGTTCTTTTGCCCAGTTGAGTCCTGTGCCTTGGTGTTAGCAATGGGACTCTGGTGGATCGGCATCTCCCATAACCTATTGCGGCTAATGATCGCCTTATGGTCTTGGTGGAGACGTTTCTGGCACCTCCCTCGTTGAAGTAGGCAGTGATTTGTGCCACTGTCGCTGTGATGTTATTCCGGAAATGGCATATTCCCGATACACTCCTGATACTGTCGAACGGAAATAGTGCGATTTCTCTACCACCTCCGCGATAGAGTGACCCATGCGTCGGGCAACCACTATTATCTCTCTTTCAAAGTTGGTTAACTCAAGACGTTTATCCATGCTGACATCGAATTACCGTCTACATGAATGCGGTGTACCTATATACCTGCCAAGGGTGGGTTCGTCGACTAGTGAGAGGGGTGACAGCGTCGCGTTGCCCAGGAACCAGGTATCCCATAAATTCTGTCCTTTCAGTGTACATTATGAACTCACCCACTGGCATATTTAGTAGCTCGTCAAGAATTTAGATTATATTCCCTATTTAGCTCAATAAATTCAAACATCTCGAAAAGTAAAAGTAGTTCAGTTAATTGAGCGAAAGAGCATTAAAAACTTAATATCTTCCTCGTGGATTTTCTTAAATACAGTTGAATTAATTCCTCTTCTGTTACTGGAAGTGATTCAGACAGGGTTAAGAAAAATAATATTTGCATTATGCTTATTTCACACTCTGGCATAACCATTTCTATAGAGAGATAAGCCAGTAACTTTCTTAGGAAAAGATCTGTTAACTGCTAACAAAGACTATAAAGTTTTCTAGTGTATGAGATCGAGATGTGATTGACAGTTCCTTTGATCGTGAATGATACACCGATTATTATGAGTTGATGTCACCAGACTCACTTGACTGACAGTCATGAAGCTACTTCTTGCCACTGAATTATGGGCTTACCCCGCTTCCGGTCATTAAGGTGTCAGCAAGAAATTCGCCGAGCATGGCTAATAGGATGCTACAGGAGTAACACCGGAAGGGAGGCATCTGATGCATAGATCATTTCTAAGCGTGCTGGATTCAAATTAAGTAATTCATTTTTCTTCTTTTGGAAAACTCCAAAATCGAACCTTGGGGTGATAATAAATATTTAACGGTTATGGAAAGAAAAGGTGGTGCAGGTTAGATCCACATTTTTACCAAAGATTTACTTTATGAGATGTTCTTTTATAAGTTATTGAGGGTAAGACCAATACATTAAACGTAATATATTTTTCTTCCACTCGATAGACATTTTTAGAAAATGGGGACTTCGTTTTACTCTTAAGCAGATATGCAAGATGTCCAAATTCACTTGACGTTTAAAGGATCCTTTAAACACATCAATACCGGGTGTTTCAAACGTGATGGTCAATAATTTAAAGGTGAACTGCCTTTAAATTTAAAGGTTTAAAGCCATGGGTCCTTAGGTGAATCGTTTTCGAGATATTGCACATTTCTAGTTGGGATCCACCACTGACTTGTTTGTTTATGTTAGTTTATGCTCATTCTCTCTCTTTCCCTTTCCCCTCTCTCAATGGGCAGACAAACAGTGCTGGTGAATGTTGTGTTATTTATTGTAGATTTAACATTTATACATCATTCAGTCGTGTACTCAATGTGGAATTGTAAGGAAGACTAACTACTGTAATTCAGGTAACTCGATGTGAAGTTATATCATGAAACCTGTTCACGGACCATATCTTGTCTTACTTTTTCTGGTACTGACTTTGAAAAATTCATCAAAGTATTGATGAATCCAAGTTAGTCAGAGAGAACTACAAGGTTTCGTTTCCGCCCCCCCCTCGCGGAACCTTTTTTATTTTTAATTAACTAAACGAGCAAGATGAGAATGAGATGTACACAATTTATAAACGCATTACACTAACGCTAATGGTCTTTTATGTCGTATAGATGCTGTAGAAATAATAAACTGTGCCAAAAATTACCAAATCATACAAATTATAAGACAATTGTCCAAAATTTACTGACGCACCCCTTAAAATTGTAATTGTCGTCCGAATAAAGTAAGTATATAATAATAATAAAATTCTTTATTCATAGAAATGCAGGACACGATTCCCGCTACAGGCAACCAGAGGAATCTTACAATTAACTGGACACATTACATTCAGTACATAAAACCTACGTGGGTACACAGCAAATACATAGACAGTGCAATATACACAGCAATGGATTTTATAGTTATTATAATAGATTGATTATACAGAGCTTATATTCCATTATGGTACATATATTTTATAGTTATTATATACAAGCTGCAACACATTGAGGCAGTCTGGAAACTTTCACTTGGAGTTATTCCGCTGACAATTGCAGGAATGCTGAATGCACTTCACTATGGATTTGCGCTTTTCTCTTCTGTAGGCAGAATCTCTGGACCACACATCCAGTGTTCTAACTGCAATGTTTGCGGAGTTCAGCGGGCCGATTATGCTGTTCGGAAAGTGCCGCTTGAAGGTCGAGAGCTTCCGCAGGTTAGAACAGAGCACTGGACGGTTTTTGAGGGCTCTGCCAGGGATTTTCCAGCCCACGATCTCCGGATATTAACGAAGTCGAGAGCAGCGGAGCACAGATTAAGCGCCATTGTGAGCTTCGTCGCATATGCCAGGTGCTGGGCCGGGGTGTATCTCAGATTTATGCGGAGCTGTGATTTTGATGTTGTATAGGGTAGGTAAGCCCAATTATTGGCCCACTTTAGGACCCAGAATTCCAGACCCCAGAGTATCTTCAGACTGGACATAGGAGCAGCCGACCAAACTGACAGAACTAAAATAGTAGAGGAGAAATTTTCTGACTGTTTCCTTGTTGTGCGCTCTACACAGATCAAGTTTCGTACCCCAGAAAGCCCGTAATGCTCTTGAACGCAGTTGCTGGATTTGTTCCTTATACATTAGGTTTTTATCCATTACCACTCCTAGGAATTTTACGGAATGAGTGGCAACGAGAATATGCCCCGCAATCGAGGGGCGCAGTGAGGCTGCTGGATTGAGGTCTGCTTGTTGTGCTCTAGATGAGAAAATGATATATTTGGATTTTTCAGGGTTTATTTTAAGCCCAAAATAAGTAGCTTATTCACAGAAAGAGGACAGATATTTGTTTAGGATAATAGAATTCGATAATTCCTCTGCCTGGTCCGGTGAGGTGTTAGCCGGGCTTCAGAGGTAACATACAATGTCGTCGGCGTAGGCCATAAACGCAGATATTTCATTCATTAATGGAATAAATATTGCTGAAAAACGTAGTGGCTGACAACGATTCACTTTGGGGTATACCGACTTCCACCTGTTTTGTGAAGCAGTTATTCCCTTGCTGGAAGGTAAGGCACCTCTTGGTCAGCAAATTTCTGAGGAGCTTCGAGACATTACCCGTGAAACCGTAGTAGTTCTCCAGGAGGCACATAAGTGGCTTAACTTGCACTGAGTCGAAAGCCGCTTTCAAATCCAGAAAAACAGCATGCATAACATAGCCTTGCTCCCAGGCTTGAAGGGTTTTCAAATTCAGAGCCTGTATGCATGTTATCTTTGTGAGAGCGCGTAATGTGTATGCTGAGGTCTCTGGGAAAGGATCTGGGAAAGGGGAGGAGATTGAAATAGGCCTATAGTCAGCAGTAGAGGTCGGATTCTGCACCTTTGGAATTGGGATGACTATAATTTAGCCAAGCGTTTGGGACAACTCCTTGTTGTAAAATTCTATTAAACAACTCAACTTTGTCAGCTCGTCACTGATGAAGTAGGAGGCAACTTTAGGGCAAAAGGTAGGAACAGAGTCACTTCCCATTGATCTTTTATTGGACAGGGCGTTGATGGCTTTGATTAGCTCCTCTTCGCCAATCGTCATGTTAGTGAGATTAGTTATGTCGTAGTGTGCACTGTTCCAGGGGGAGTCCGCAGCTGCACTGTCTGTTTTGACGAACCGGGTTACATTATCGCACCATTCGGTCAGGTCTAACGATATGACAATATTTCTTACAGATTGCATCAGATAAGATCGACACGTGTGGGTGATGACGTAATATTGCATCAGCTGTTACTTTCAGCTATATAAGCACGCTCTGCAAGAATTGCATTCATTCCTTGCTTCAACTGCACGTAACTCGCCTGAAGAGTCATATTGCTTATAGCGTGTCTTGTAATCAGTCGACAGTGAGTAGATTTCTGTCCAAACATAAGAATACTGGTTCTGCTGATAGGAAATAAGGAACCGGACGCAAACGAGTCTCTACGCCAAAATAGGACCGCGTTTTGAAGCGCTTATGCCTTAAAAACCGTAAAGCTTCTTCATCTGAGCTAAAATGAGAATGGGAAGAACATACAGGAGTGGTAGCAAGTGCTGTAACAGTCAGAAGACGCCTCTTCAAAAATGAACTTGTAGCACGTCGTCCTAAGAAGAAGCCCCTCCTCACACAAAAAATTAAAAAGGCCCTATTAATTTGGTGTAAGGAGAATGTCAAATGGGCCCCGAACAGTGGAAGTCAGTTATTTTCTCGGATGCGAAGAAATTCAACCTGCATGGCTCTGATGGGAGACAAGCGATTCGCCTTAGATCTGGTGAAGAATACCATTCAGACTGTATGGTGTCTACAGTGATATTCCCTACCAGTGAAAATTATTGGGGGTGTATTTCATATCGCGGAGTAGGTCACCTGCAGTTTATAAATGGTTCCGTAAATGCCAATGTATACCTGGCTAGCTATATTGGAAAGCAAATTGCTTCCAACCATTAAAGACCATTTCAACCTGCGAAGTAACTGGGCGACTCTGTCCCTTGTCATTGGACAAAAAGTGTAAGTGGGCACTTCTGTAGTTGCTTTAGCTTCATTTCTCACAGCAGTAATATGTTAACATTTGTTACAGGTGAAAAAATGGTTGGAAGAACGGTCCATTACAACCTGAGTCCTATAGAGAACTGTTGGCATCGTGTGGAAGTGCAGTTTCCAGAAAAGAAACCAAAGACCCTTCGTCTTTGGAACCACGAACTATCAGTTGATTACCTTCAGAAATTGATCTTGTCAATGCCTCTACGGTGTTTTGCTGTCATCAGTGCCAGAGGTGGTTCAACTAAATATTAACTTGCACCAAAATATTCCAAAATGCTCATTTTGGAATATTTTGCCTTAACTATTAATAAATATCTTTTGTTTATATTTCTATTTGTGATGCTTGTCATTAATGTAACGTAGCATACTATAACTTCCTTGGATTAAACTGTAGAATTAAATAGTGTTTATGACATCAAGAAATTAAACCTAACTATATGGCCGTTATTTAAGTAGTTACTGTTTAATGCCCAGTGACCTAAAAACCCAACCCTGAAATTTCAGTATGGGTTGTACGCACATCCCTTACATAAGCACCTTAGCCTGTAGTACTCATTATTCCATTGACCTTCCATGAAGCGGAATCTATAAATGGAATAATCCAACTGGAATCGTTTTTTTTTCCAACGGTACGCATGTTTCGTGATATTTTAAGTAAATAAAGTAAATTAATGAGTGAGATTCCGAAACTACGCAGCGATTTATTGTACATCAAGACAGCACGAACCATTTTTCCCACCTCCCCCCTATTTGCAACAGTTAAAATATTTGTTCTGTGCAAATCAAAATTGCAGAGAACAAATTAAGAGAATATTCTTAATCTGTTCTTAATTCTAAGAGAAGAAAGTTCATATCAAAATATGTCTCAAAATTTTCGAAATATTTCTATATATAATCATAAATTACAAAACTCAAATAATAAAATGCTAAAAGGAAAATATCCAAAGTTACCTCCACGTTTTTTTTTTTCAGTGCAGCATTTAGCAAGATGAATCCACGATTCCATGGCGTGTCTTAATCGTTTGAAGTCTATTCCTAATCGTTTCAGCAGCCCCTGCAAAACGCGATTTCTCAGTTCGTCTCACGTGATAATAAACGCAGAATAAGCCACGGATTTCACAGCGCACAAAGCAATCTAAAAGTGTGAGGTTGGATAATTGTGGTGTGTAATCGTGTTGGATAATTGTACAGGGCCGTTCCGACCAACCCATTGATTATTGTATATTTGAAAAGTCATTAACATTACAGAAAAGGTGAGCTATCTATTCCACATGCGTTCATAAACCACGCTCTGGCAGATTGTTCAGCTGAACCCTTCCCTGAAAGCCTTAATAAAGATAAAGATCAATAAGATTGTCCCCAAGAACACCACGCCACACATTAATGCAAAAAGTATGTCAATAATCAGTGCTGGCAATAGTCGAAAATTCCAGTTCTTGTAAAACATGATTCATCTGTTAGCAGAACACGTCTGAGCGAGTTTCACTTGTACATTGCAAATTGAGCCAATGACAAAGGTTTTTGCGTTTACTCGTGATGGTTTCAGTAAACCATCGTAACCGTCTTTCTGCATATCTGCGAGCATAAGTCTTATTAACTTCACCATTAATTGAAATCACATTTCGTCATTTGGAAGGAAGGGGGGGGGGTTGTTCGAGAGCTGTACTGAGTTCGATCGCTTCAATAACCGTCTCAATTTTTACCTAATTTTACCCACAAAAACGTATGTTTTCATTAGTATATTTCAATTTACTAACTGACTAATTTCGATTTTTCTTAAAGCTGGTAATAGAGGTGTCAGCACCAATCGCCCAATATATAATAATTGGCCAGCCACGCTTTTCAATATACATTGAATGACCTACCAAAGAGAGGTGACAGGTTAGGCTGAACTGGCTTCCTTCTAGTCAGTATTTCCAATTTAAGAATGATTATATTCTTAGGTTGGAATTCTGAACATGCGTATCCTGTTTATGGTGACTCCTAGAAATAATCTATCTCCACCTAGTATAACTGTGCTGAAATACAGAACTCTGTTCTGTACTGTGTGTTGTTTGAGTCAGGCCTCTTTGCCGCCATCACCTGGAAAACCGGTGCCCTTCCACAGGCACGAGGGCTTACGTCCCGACTATGCACAAGTTGCCCAAACCTGTACAATGTTTCAACCAGTCCTTGCCATTTTAGGCAAAAAAATAATCACCTTCAGAAAGGAACATGAGCTGCATTACAATCCATTAAAATTAATTCTACTCTTTGCTTGGTTCATGTTATTTTCAGGGTGAGTATCAATATTTAAAATACTAACAGTTTTACCCCTTTTTATACGCAACCTACCTGTAAATCTAATCGAAGTGCTACATTTAAAACCCGAAGAGCATTCGTCGATACTACATGGCATGCTCTACCCATGGTGAGCCACATAACTCACTATGATGAACGTAACTTTTCCCTCGAAGCAGGCCTGCTTTATATAACTCAGCTTAAATCTAAAGTTTAGTTCAGTAAGCTCAGTTTGTAAAAAGGTTTATTTAAGTTTTAAAACTTAAACTTAAATGCAAACTGTAAAATTCTTCTTCCATGTGTACATTTGGTGATCATTTAAGCAAACAGATCGTGAGATGAGTTTTTCTATTTGCTGACTATTTTTAATATTACATTAGTATGACACAATAATAGGAGTCATTAATGTCAGTCAATAAATATAATATAATAAACAATGTATTAATAGATGCCACCATTAAAGGTATCTGAAAAGCTTAATACAAAAATTTAAAAATAAATAAATAAACAATATATCTTTATTAGTCTTTTCTACGACTTTTTTTTTTTTATCAACTGCTTGTTCTCTCTTGATTCTTTAGAAGAAATGCTTCAGAAGGTGATTTGCATACAGTCCGATACCTTCTTCCTCGTAATCTTCACCTCATCCACGATACTTGGATTGTAACCTTCTGCCCATAAAAAAACAATGACTCCATAAAATAAGAACGCTCTCATAAAATTTAATTTATTATTATTACATATTCACTTTTTCTCCTTTTAGAAGAAGTCAAATTAGCATCTGTTATACTGATTAATGGCCGCAATTAATCCCTAGTTGCAGGTGTTTTTACTTCAAATTATTTCGTTATTATACTCACCGACTTTTCGGTAGCTTGTTTCTTTCTTAGAATGCTGTACATCTGTAAGAAGCTTATCATTTGTCTTTTCAAGGTTGTATTCCTGTTCCTCCCCATATTCTGTCTCACAATAGCATTTGTAATGCCCTTTCCTGAGAATCCAAACTCGGTGTTGTCAATAAAAATACGCCATCCGCCTCGATGTCTTATATAACATTGTTTTCCATAGCCTTGCATAACAGGTTATATTATTTCCAGACATAAAGGACTTCACAAAATTCATTATAACCGACTTAATTTTTTATGTTTAAAAAACTTCGTAATATACAATTAGGTCAAACAGAAGCCGCCTGCATAAAAAGTGAGTCAATTAGTGGATCGTCCATTGATATTTTATAGAGAGGGCGTGGTAAATCGTCTAGAGAAATCTTTCTTAACCTTGCCACACCCTTCTATACATGAACTGTCGCTAAGTGACTGTTCGTGTACATATTGCATTGCATTTATATCTCGTAAATGGAGGCGTACAAATAATAAATTTTATGATGGACAGCTAAGTTGAATCTTTTGGAAGTCAACAACTTTGACAAGATCAATTGTTTTGTTCAGGATGAATCTGAATCTTTCATGAACTTTAATCAGAATACACGTGGTATAGCAATATAGTTCCTGGACTGTTGCTGTTCCAGTCACGTTCGATGCGTTTGAAAACGGAAGTGGCATGTTGTTCAAACTTCTTCAAAAAAATTGTACTACAGAAATTGTCCAGTAGGCTGATAGGTTGCAAGTAATAACTAGTTAGTCCAATAGAAACAAATTAAATGTTAAAATTGTACCAATGTTTCGAAGGCTATAAATGATTCAAAGATGGAACTAAGGATGTTCGCGAAGACCCACGAAGTGGGCGTCCGTCAGCTTCTCGGAATGAGGACAAAGTTGCAAAAGAGATAATCGTTTGACCATCAGAATGATGGCTGATGAATTGGATATGAATAAGGACACGATTCGTCAAATTCTGCATGAAGATTTAGAAAAGGAAGGTCTGTGCAAAACGTGTGCCGCACACATTTTTGCATAAACCATCATCAGTGTGTCAATGAAGAGTGTTATCATATGAAGACTTCATCCAGGCTTGTCAAGACAATCGTAATTTCTTTTGACTGTATTGTAACTGGAGATGAGTGTAGAGTGTTTTTTAGTACGACACCATGCCAGATGGGCAGGAGCGGCAGTGGGTAGCACACGCTTCTTGATTAGACCGGGGTTCGAGCCCGTCACCACCAAATACGGAGGATGCGGAAAGGTCAGGGAATGACCACCGCATATCCCCGGAGCAATATGGCCTTAGTTGCTAATGCTCCTAAAAACCAAATAACAGCAACTACCCGCCATATTGTAGCGTAACGTGTATATCTCGATCTTATAGCGTAAGGTATAACGTAATACGAAGCACGTTATACCTTACGTTGTTGTTTTGGATTTTAGGAGCATTAGCAACTAAGGCCATATTGCTCCGGGAATATGCGGTGGTCAGTCCCTGACCTTTCCGCATCCTCCGTATTTCGTGGTGACGGGCTCGAACCCCGGTCTAATCAAGAAGCGTGTGCTACGCACTGCTGCTCCTTCCCACTTGGCTACGGAGGCGACTATACCTTAACGTAAATACGAAGCTTAGTATAGTATTATAAATTAATCAAAAATTTAAATTAGGATTATGACCCAGATCACAGACTAGCGAGAACGAAGGGGGCGATTCTCCAACGCATCACAGTCTCAAAAAAATGTGCAAAAAATGATCTTTCTAGCCAAGCAGGATGTCTATGTGTGCGCTAGATGCCTAGAACGTCAAGGAATTAGACGCCAACTCAGCGTTCTGATGGGTGTCTATGAGAGCTTGAGGTGTAGGATAAATGACCTCGAAGAAATTAATATTAGGGCCATCAAGCTCTCATCTGCCCAGCTCAACGGCAGAGCTCACTCCTGTGCATCAGGCAACACAGAAGCAACCTCCAAGGCAGAATGCGCTGATCCCACAGGAACTAGTTACTGTTGGTGACTATTGTCACGGAGACGGGGAACATACTATGCAAGAAGGATAGGTAGAACAGGAGCAGGATATGTCTGCCAGGGGCAAAAGTTGATGACGCTGTAGAGCAGATATCGTTTTTTAAGGGCACAAAAGGTGATGTTGTTGTATACGATGGTACTAATGACATTAACAGTAAGCGGTCTGCAGATTTACTCAACATGTACAGGTCATCAGGTGGGGCAGGAGCAGCAGTGCTGCTCCTGCCCACCTGGCTACGGAGGCGCCATTTGGAGTCATAGTGAAACAAATAAATACATGGGCTGTGTTAGGATAACTAAGAGTAGAAACAGGTGCATGTATACTTGTATGAACACCAGTACTAGGAGTATAATTAATAAATTTGATGAGCTTGTAGTGCTAGTCAAGACATCAAAGGCATATATTGTTGGAACATCAGAGACGTGGTGTCACACAGATATAAGCAATGCAGAATTGTAATTCTGGGAGTACAGGACAGGAATGGAGGAAGGGTTAGACTGTTAGTTAAGAAACATATAAAATCTAAGGAAGTGCATCCAATTGATGTTGGTGGACAATGCAATTTGAGTCTGTTTGGTGTGGCATAAGCACTGGGAAAGGAAAAATGAGATTAGGCGTGTGTTATAGGCTTGATTAATCTGATGAGTATAATGAGCAATTGTACAGAGAAATAGAGTGGGCCAGTAAAGCAGAATGTCTTATAATGGGGGATTTTAAATTTCCAGATATTGAATGGAACTTGTGGTTGGTCACTCGCATACTAGCAAGACTTTTTTTGGACGACTGTTTTCTACAGCAGCATGTTCGAGAGGTAACCAGAGGGAGTGACACTGTTGATCTGATTATCAGCAGCGATTATTCATGCATTAATAATTTGAAGATAAAGGAACCACCGGGTGACAGTGATCACAATGTACTGATATGGACATTTACTTAAAGATGTAACTATCATCGAGGCTAAAGGGAAGGGTTTTGCTTTCGTAAAGGTGACTACAGGGGTCTCAGATAGTTTTTAAATTCTGTACAGTGGGATCAACTGATGATGTTACCAATGTTGAATTCTAAATTGGAAGCTTTCAGGGACTTAATCTTGGAGGCTACTAGGCTTTTCATTCCAACTAAGAAATAATATTCAAGGTTCAGGCCTAAATGGATGTCAGATGAATTAATGAGGCTCGTGGCAGAGAAAAAAATGTATGGGATGCATATAAATTATCAGGTGACACAGGAGCCTATGGCAGGTATAAGCTTGTCTGTAATCAAATCACAAAGGAGGTTAGGCAGGCGAAGGCAGATTACGAGAAATCTTTGGCAGAGGATGCAAAGAAAAACAACAAAGAGTTCTTTAGTTATGTAAACTCTAGAAGGAGGGGAATGAATCAGATTGGACCACAGCACACACAGGTCTTGTCTGACCAATTTGATTGGATACTATCATGTGGTTACAAAGGAACTGAATGTCAAAAATAATGTTGATATCATATACTTGGATTTCAGGAAAGCTTTTGATACTATTGCACATGGAAGACTGCTGTAGAAATTGGGGAGGTATGGCATTAAGGGTAAGTTACTACAATGGATAAAGGGATGGTTGAGTGGGAGATGTCAGAAAGTGGTAATATATGGACACTGCTCTTCGTGGAAAAATGTTATTAGTGGAGTTCCCCAGGGTTCGGTGCTGAGCCCTTTTCTGTTTTGTGCATTCAATAATATTGATGAAGGTATATCAGGTTTAATGTCCAAGTTTGCAGATGATACTAAGGTTAACAGGGTTGTTAACGACAGTATGCTACTCCAAATGGATCTAGATAAGTCGGACAAATAGGCTGAGAAGTGGCAACTGAAGTTTAAATAACATTGACAAACGAAAAGTGCTCATATGGGTAGCAATAACCCAAGAAAAACGTACCAACTGTGTAGTACTACACTCAGGGATGGGTAGGTCAAATATAAAGTTCGCTGAGCAGTGCAGAAGGGCTGCCAATGATATATAGGAATTTTTCTAGCAGGGACAGGAAGGTGATTGTCCCATTGTACAAGGCAATGTCCAGGCCACACCTAGAGTACTGTGTACAGGTCTGGAGGCCTCATTTTAGGAAGGATGTAGAGTTGCTAGAACGAATACAAAGAAGGGCAACAAGATTGGTGAGGGGAACAAAGGGGTGCTCTTACCAAGAAAGGCTTAAGTTCTGAAAATTGCAGCGCCTGGAGAGTAGGCACCTGCGAGATGATCTGATTGAGGTGTATAAGGCCATGAATGGGTTGAGCAAGCTGAGTGCTGATGGGATTCTTCCTCTTGCTCAGATTAAAAACCTGAGGGGGCATTCGAATTGAGGAAGACAATTGTAGAATAGATGTGTGGAAATTTGCCTTTAGCCAGCGGGTGGTTGATTGGTGGAACAAACTTCCATCTTTTGTTGTGGAAGTTGATGGCCTAAATAAATTTAAGGTTGAGCTGGACAGGCGTTTGGATCGAATGGAGGGGTGAAATAGAAGGAGGGTTTTTTTTTTTTTTTTTTGGCTGATGCTGCATAAGCTTGCTTTCTTGCAGTGTATGCCTCTACTAATGCTAAAGAGAAACTGTTTGCAGAACGTATGCCTGCTCTTGTAAAATCTGGAAAACCCATAGATAAGCGATGCCAGATTTTCTCAGCCCATATATTTCATTCATTTAACTATGCATATCTTACAGGATAAGATTTATCTCTTTAAAATCGCGTAATTGTAATGAGATAAACTTTCATAATACCAGCAGAAGCAATATCTCGATGTGAATCTTAGGAATGGACGTTCTAATGTTCCGACAGACGTAGCCCTTCGGCACAATGAGTTGTAATTTCACGCATTGTGTCCCTCCATTTCGTAGCCCACTGAAGAGGGGGCGATACAAACTCACCCTAATTATAAGAGGGTGTTCGTAAGGCGCATGACACTTGTCAACTCATCGTCACCTGGCTCCGCCTTCCTCCATCCTTAAGACCTACGCCTTTTCAATCTAATGAGCGACTCTAACACAAACACAAATCCTCTGCGACAGCTGTGAGCGTGTCTGCCTCTCGACTCTAATTATGCCGTAGTCGGCCTTGACAAGCGAAGAATCTGACCACTGTTAGTGAACTTCATTCACGTTGTTTAATTGCGCGCAGCGCCATCTGGAATCTACGGATTACCGAGGACAGTCGTGTTAAAATGCAGAAGGTTATTGACTCTGAACGAATTTTTTTTTCTTTGAAGGTCAGGAATACCCTCCAGTGGACCGTTTGAAATGTAAGTCTTCGCACACAGGGAGACGAGGTTCTAGAGCCGTGAGTGGTGGAACTTAACAGTAAAATTATAATATAATATAATGAAAATATGGTTCATCGAAAGATATTTAGATCAATTAATCTGATAGAGAGGAGAGTCAGATTAATTATTCAGGAGGGTAGTAGAATGGATTCTTGGGCCTTCCACTCAAAAAACACACACATTCGCATCGCTAATCAACTAATTAAATTTTTCCCATTCGTCCTCTCAGCAACTTTAAAACGAACAGAACATGCAATCAATTCTGTTTCCGTGTACATCAATTATTCCGTTAAAGCTAGTCTGTCGAGCCAGTACAATTCGCTTAAAATGCCTTCTATTTAGTATACGATTAGTTAAATTTATTTCATGTGACCTTCTGTAGATGCATTATTAACGGAACTTTTTTATTATTATTACTTATCCTACTTCCCCCCCCCCCCGCCCAAGCCAACTGTAACCTAAGGATAGAAATTTGTAGGAGTGTCAATTTCTAAGAACTGCTGAAAGAAACGCGTGTAGCATAGTGATTGAATGCCATTGAAGTACGAAACAAAAAAACTTGTTCAAACCGCCTGTGGTTGTTTTTGCTATGGGACTGTGAATACGAAACTAAATATACACATAAGTAATTAATAATGGAATTTATTATAAAAGAATATATATGGAATTTATTACAATGACTATAGTCCACTGTGAAGAATTTAGTTTAAACATCTCTATTCCTCCCACTTACAAGTTGAAAGAAGTGTTTTAAATAAATGAAGAACGAAAACTGCCAATCAGGTCAAATATAATCGCTTTTTTTTGGTCAAATTTCGGTGAAAAGTATTGTTTTTAAATTTAAAGCAGAATTGGTAAGGTTCAAAGGTTTTTATCTGATCTCAAATATGATTCTATGACTCAAAAGAAATATTTTTTTAAGCTGTAGTTGTAATCCTGACCGGAATATTAGCGTTTCGGAAGGACTTCCGAAACATCGGAAGTCCATCAGATCAGTTTCATCTAATTTCTTATAGCATTCCATAAATATTCAGAACGTTATTAAGGCCAATTGCCTTAATCGCCGACTACAGCCAAGCACTTAAGGCCAGTGGCCAGTACTCATGCCTCCTCAAACTGCTAGAAAATGCTCACAACACTGACTAGTCATATGTTACCTCAGAAACCTTCTCAGATACATTATGCACTGCCGGACAGATCAACGATCAGTAACCACCAAATGACAACCTACCATATCACCACGGCATTCGAAGAAAGGGGGACTATCTGTACTTGGAAGCCGCTTTCGATAGTGTCAGCATATCGACACTCCTAAACTATCTCAAATTCTTCTACAATATTGAAGGTGAGCTCCTCAAGGTTTTTGATATCGCTACTGACCAACAGGACCATTACACCAGGAACATCAATACAGGCGTACCACATGAAGGCGTTTTATCAGGCCTCCTATTTACTGCTGTTTTTTCATCATTGCCCCTCTTTTCAATAACAGGACCGACATAATATTATATGCGGATGATTTAAATATGCTAACCACTATAAACCCCTCGGATAACGTGTAAGATGTGGTAAATGCAGTTAACAACAGCCTCACTCAACTAGGAATCTACCTCAAACTCCTTGGCCTAAAGATCAATCCAATCTAGAAAAGTCCGCCTGCATGGTCTTCTCATTGATTCTCAATCCTCTCAATCATTCAACCTACATCATCAAAAGCGTAGCAAAGCATCGTGACCTCGGCGTGATCTTCGAAGCAAAGTTACGGTTCAACCACCATCTTGAACATCTACGCCTGCAACTGTGTCGAAATCGCTGGATGGCGAAACAGCACCTTCTCTATGTCATGAACCCAGGCACTACCAAAAAAATACATCCAGATTGTCATTTTCCAATGCGTCCTCTACAGAGTAGAAATTTGGGGTTCTGCAACCAAAACCACACTAGGGCCACTATATGCAGCCGAATTTTGGTTACTGAAATGGGTCACATGGAAATCTAAGTTACCACCACAGCGATGGCCACGGCTCTCGTGCTGGAACGATCGACGGTGAAGATGTCAGAGAGACGCCTAACTTTCACTGTAAAAACGCTCACAGGAAAGATCTCCGCCCCCAACATCTGGGATGTGATCCGATGGAGAATTCCCCCTACTGCGCTGAGAGAAGTGTCTCAGCTGTACTCGATCCATGGGAGACTGCATATTTCTGAGAGATTTCTGCCCACAGAAATGTTAAGATGCCCACAGAACTTGTTCAGATCCAGTCACTTGACGTGGATCTGAACAAGTTCGCCTGTGACAAGCAGTACAGGAGAAGGATCCCATTGAAAGCACGTAATCTTCTCCCTGCCCAGTAGTGTAAAGTGAAAAACTCTGTCGGTGCCACTCTACCTGTGAATTGCGTATCCTGATGTATGGCGAACTGGTTCACATGGTATCTGATCATGGATTTTTATTTTATTGATTTATTATTGTTATTTTGTTATTAGCATTATATATTGTGCTACTCAATATCACTAGTTTGTAAATTTATATCCAAGTGACACCCCTGGCAGCATGCCGTGATGGGTACGGTATGGTATCTTTACGTACAATAAAGATTAATTTTTTTCCCGGAAACTATCCAGCCAAGCAGGCAAATCGACCAGAGAACACACGCAATTTACAGACACAACAATACACATGGGCAGTTGAAGTTACTTTCTTGGTGACCCTAATATAATAGTTTATTATTATTATAAAAAAAATGTTCTCCTTTTTATGGGATTACCCACCCCCGTGACGGGTACTAGTACCAAGTGCATGGGGTGGTTGGGTGTGTCCGGTTGCTATTATTATTATTATTATTGTTACTGTTGGTCGAGAAACTCTCTTACGGTCCTACAGGTGTTCAGGAGCGTAGCTTTTTGGAGTTCCATGTAACTGTTTTCTGGGAGGCCTGTTGTTGCTATGATGCAAGAAAGAAAGCTATAGCATCAGCCAAAAAAAAAAAAAAAAAACACTTCCCCTTTCACCCATTCGCTCCAAAAATTTGTCCAGTTCTTCCTTGAACTTCCACTTAGGTCTGAGTACTTCCTAATATTTTCTCCGTATGTTTTTCTGGAGGTTGCTAGTGTTGGGCACTGCTATGTCGATCAGGTATGTAGCCATTTCCTTCTTGTCAATGAGGGTTACGACTAGCATGTTGTGCGGAATCGTCTTGCCCATTATAATGGCACAGTCCCAGTATAATATGTCAGTAGAAGTCTCTAGTACGGCCCAAGGCTCGTACTTGCAACACAATAAACTTTCTTTGATCAGATGGTATTTTTGCACTAGCTTCTGGTGTATTATGCTGGCTACGGGTCGCGTCTGCCTGCCAGTGTACCTGTCTGGGTTGGCTTGGTTTGGTGTTTAATGGCGCACTGGCGGCGGAGGCCATAATGAGCCAAGTAAAACTCCGTCTGGGTGATCACACTGCATCCTGCGGTGATGTGCTGAATTGTTTCTGAGGCCAGGTGGCATCGGTGTCATCTGATACTCCGGTTTCTTTGGTGATGTAGTTCCTGGTATTTATTAACTGGTCTCGGACGGCGAGCATGAATCCATGACTCAGGAAAGAGCCTTCAGTTCGTGAGCCAAGAGTTGGATGCCATCTTATCTATGTAGTCATGATGGAGGTCATTGTAGTGTCTGCCATGGAGTGTCTTCTTCGCCCATTCTGTCTTTTCTACTGTTTGTGTGAGTGGGATCTCCCTGTTGAGGTTGAGTGGGGTGTGTGTGTGTGCTGTTTGCCTTGGTAGATTTGCGCTGTGTTTTCCTGAAAGTAGGTTCTTAATCGGGTTCAATTCCCACCCTCCTTCTTTCCGGGCTAAGGCCAGTTTCTCCATGGCTGACTTCAGATGATGTTCGCCGCTTTTTGTATCATTATTCTTGTCAATCTCATAATATCCTCCAGCTCAATGTTGGTGCAATACATGATCCAGAAGGCGTATCTAAGTGCTGGGACTGAACATATTCCCGCTATTCAGCTTTGATTTTAGTAGGTTTCTCAGTCTCTGATGGTATTTCTCAGTGAGGTGGATCTTGCTCACCTCGTGTCCTAGTTGTTGAGCCTGAATATTCCCTGAATTGCCCTAATAATATTTCAGTAATAATAATAATTATTATATTATTAATAATATATAATAATTATTATTATTATTATCATTACTATTGTTATTATTATGGACAGCCGATTCTAGTACCATTTCTTTTGAAGTAGGACTCACCAATGAGTCGATATCAAAAACCTAAAATCTTAATGAAAAGAATAATTGTAGGTTTATCCATCATATTCCCGTACCAATGTTTCTGTTTTACACTGAAAAGATAGGAATCAATCGTCTGTGAGTGAATGTTGTAACTGAAAAACCTCGCCATTATTAACGGCGCACGATTTTGCAATAAACAAACCTCATTAAGTTGCAAACGTGCCATGGTAGCTTAATGATACCATCTGTTACGGTCTCCACCATCTTAAGGAATATACTCTATAAAACTTTCTTAATTGAAGCTCATTCCCGTTAGCAATCGTTTTATTTTCTTTTAGCAGAAGAATAATGAAGCAATTTATCAAAACTTTTCTGTAATTTATTCAAAGGCCACCCTCGGTTCTACCGACCATTTTGCCAGAGGAAAGGTTCTTTTGAAAAAGGAAAGATGCGACCACAGGAAATGCTGCTATTCATCTGTCTCAAAGGTGAGGTGTTTCACGATGACAGGCTGACTTTCCCCTTAAATTTCGAAATGTTTCGTAAAGGGGTCATCCACAAAACCTCCCGGGATTCTTCATTCCCACCACAAGGTGACCTCAGGACAGCGATAATTAAACAACGGGGTGGGCATTTAAGTTCTGACCTCAAGAATTCATTGATTCTCACCTGTGATGCCTGGGAAACACACTACCAGTGTCTGGAACATGATCCGCACGCCTGTCAACCGCCACAATCGAAGCGTGATGAACAGTTGCAAGGAAAGCGTTTTAAGAGCCCGATAGTAACCTCCCCTGCTCATTGTAATGATACGGTATAATTCCGTCTGGATCACTGAGCGACACCTTATGTATTAGCTCATTGTCCTTCTAATTCTTGGGGGACAAAAGGTTGCCACAGTATTGCCAAAATAAACCTGATCGTGAGCACCAAGTTGTTGAGGGTCAAGCATTAGAAAGAGACTGGAAATATTCGCTATCAGTATAAAATATTGTGTTCTTGTTCATGAAATTATTTTATTCCTCTATCTGTTATTAACAGAGCTACTAGGGCTATTTTAATCTCTATAATAAGCTTTTAATGCGCTGTTTTTCGTCAACAGAAATGCAAGTTCCTTTTATAAAGTTGCATTTGGTAAATTTATTTTGAGGTTGAAAATAAATTCCTGCAATGGAGGTGACAGAACATCACGCTTAAAATTTTAGAAAATCAGGACATTTATTCGTCCCTAAAAGAAAGTTTCAGAGTTTTTGACTGTAAACGAATTAGGTAATATACATCGCAAATAAATGTAAAATGAGTATTGCAGCCTGCGCAAAACCTCTTTAACAGATTAAAGAGATCACAGGTCTGTGTTAATTTGTCGATGTTGTAAAGACCTCGGTACAGTCACTGAAGAAATTATACAGGAAGTACCACGAAACATCTGAAAATTATCTATGATCCCACTAAGAAATCAAAAATAACTCCACGCAGGCTGAAGTGCTCAATTTTCCATTTGTCTCCATATCGTTTTTAATTGTGCATCATGGCACTAAAAGAACAGTTCAGAATGTACTCGATGCTTTTGATAAATGAAGTACCCCGAGAGTTAAACTTTTATATTCCACCTTTTATATTTTACATAATGGGTAGCCGTAAGGTGAGATCTGTAACTGTACATTCTTAGTGAGGTGCGAAAGACGGATGCACAGGGGAAATGGGCTAACCCTTTCCTCTGTGTCCAGAACAGCCCATTTCTTCGTGTTATACAGGTCCATGGCCAAAGACTGATCTATAGTATTGTAGCTCTAACTGTTATATTCTAATTCAAATTTCAAACGAATCTGAACTCTAGTAGGGAGGAAATGGGAGCTTTGGAATCGGAATTGTGCTTAAAACCTACACAGGGATCAATAAAACGATATGGTGTTTATCTAAAGAGCTATATACGCTATAAACTTCAATGAAAATCCGAACAGAAGCTGATTTTAACAGAGGCGTTATCCAATTGCTAAACATTAATTCCTATAACTGGGTTTTCCAGGAACACAATTCTAATGACTGTGGCTAAAATAGTCTATAAACGGCATTCGGTTATTCCAAGACCTCCTAGATTTAAACGGAACTGAACATCCTCCTTGGAATCACAGTGCATTAATGTGTCTGTTTTTCAAATTTCGGCGTGTGGTAGGGTTGGAAATAAATGTATCCCCTGATTTCTGTCTGAGTCGAAATTACTGAATAAGACTATGATGATAATTTCTATTGATGATGATAAAAGCAACTGAGACTATAGTGCGCCACGACAATCTCCTGATTAATTTGTTACTGTCATAAATTTTATCTTTTGGCCGGCACTCAACACGAACAAAATTAAATGTTTTAAAAGAAAACAAAACAATGTATTTGGGATGCGAACAGATTCATTCTCCTTACCTTACCAATGCCGCTTTCTGAATCAATTTACGAAATGCAGGTTACCTACCAACCGCACAGAATAACGAAGAGTTCATCTGGCTTCATTCTCCAATCATTTCTTCTTATTGAAATTTATCAAGGCGTAATTACTGGTGGCTTTCATTCTTCAGTTGGTCAAAAGGTCAGAAAGGAATTTTCTCTGATGGCAGCGTTTTCTAGAGCTGCTTTATTGTAGAGGTGATGAGTTCCCTCGGTACGATTCCCTCACTCTTCTTTCTGACACACATTCGGGTTGTCATGTTGACTGATCGATATTTTAACACCTGTCTGCACATCGCCAATACAACGGAAATGTTCTCATTTGGGGCTGCCAAGCATGAAGCGACAAACGACAAACACTCCATCTTCGCTTTCCTGACGATTGCTAGCGACGAGCCAGGAAGAAGATTCTATGTAGGTCTGTTTTGCCTTTAAAGCGAACAGGACATGCAGATCACCTGCAACAGTCTAAACTGCCCCACTTCATGATTTTATTGAAATTCACGTGTCCCGATAAAGTAACGTAAAAGAAATCCCCTTCGTTTCACAGACTTTTTTTTGCATTAGAGTTTACCTGAATTAATAATTTACACGACCATATCCGCTTTTAGGGCCGCATTTAGTAAGGCCGAAGCTAAAAGCGGATACAGTGCCAAAATATAATCAGTTTTCTGTTATACTAAAGAGCAGTGGCGAATTTAAACATAAGCGCGATAATCGGCAGCTGTAAGACTCCAAAAGTGATCCCAATTCGTGTGTCGATTATCATTAAGGACGAACTATGCAAGAATGAATTTTTTCTGTATTAGCCAAAATTAGCCAAACAAAATAGAACATTCGTACTGTTCCATTCCCACACGGTAGCCATCTAATTTTGCTTTAAACTTGGTCAGATTCACTACCTCCACCACATTGGGAAGCAATTTATTCCAATATTCGACAACCCTCTGCCTTCATGATATCCAATCCTCTGAGACTTTATATTTATATTCCCTGAAGAATCAAAAGAAGACTCAAAACAAGTGACTGATAAATTTTGTATTTTATTCCTGACCATTTGTGACCCCCAAGAGGTCACGACCGTCCTCTTATTTGAAATCAGTTTAACATTACGAAGTAAAGGATGTTACCCCGTTGATGACGGAAAGAATATTTTTTTTGTTGTCTCTCAGTTTTTCGGAGTGTTCATGCAACAAATTGATGCAACAATGGAATGCAAAGTGCTCCTCTGCAACATTTCTGTGGCAAACTGTCCACAAATTCAATATATTCTAAGGCCAATTTGCCTGCTTCTGGGAGGGAACTTTACACTTGGAGGGATAGACAAAAATTCTAGGAATAATAGAAGCTCCATGAATAGTTTTCGACCTCCTCAACCCTTCTACTCCAGAAGATAACATTTTGCACTCCTGCTAACCACGGAAAACAACTCGCTAAATAAATCTGGATCTGTGGATTTCATTCTTCGGATTTAATTTTTCGAATACTAAAAACTATAAGGAATCATTATAAAATCGGAATTATTACTGTATCAGCTCCAGTAAATGAGTACTTTTAAAATTCCTGAAATAATGCACTTTGCAGTCTTGTCAGTTTTTTTTTTTTTTTTTTAACTTCTATATAATTGAAGATATCAGCCAGTGGCGTAACACATTAGCCCGCGGGGGACAAAGAATTAGGAAATCCACCAGGGTGATATGATTATTAAAGAGCAGGAGTAGGTCTTTTCGAAAATGTCGAGGGGGTCCCCAAAATTTATACTTAGCTCGAGTATTGTTATAGCAATCCTTAAATGGTTTCCTTCAAAGGGGTACTAACTATTTTTAGATTATGCTAACAGTTGTGTTGGACCCTTCATAGTTCAATCAGAGTATATTTTCCATTAGCTTCGCTTCCCATAAATGGGAAGAGAAGCTAATGGAAAATCCACCGTAAATGGTTCGAATACATTTTCGAACCGAAATTTTTCTTTCAAACCTTTTTTGCGTTTCTCCATCTTCATTTAACAACTTGTTGACGTCATGATTCTGTTGTTTACAATTACTCACTTAAAAATAAAGTAATCATATTTTGTTGTCGCTCTTGAGTTGGCCACGTTCATTAACCATGGCTAACTCAAGAACGTGTACTATAGTTGTGATTGAACCACCCGACAGTCGTCCGTAACTTGTTAATACTTAAGTTCTGAGTAATCATGTGTTAATTTCTCTTTTAAGTCACCCTGATGTATGTATTCCATCTGATGTGACCTTATGTGCTGCTACAATTAACCTTACCTAAGTTATAATCTCTTTGCATATGTACATCACAAATATTGCTAAAAAAACTGAGCTTTCGTTTTCGCTACCGGCCTCACTTTTCTTCCAAGCACCTACGTTACAAATCTCAAATTCGCACCATGAAACATTGTTCCAATAACTGTAGGGGGGGGGTTCCTCCAGAACCTCTCTCAAACTTCTTGATTCCATCCAAAAGAGGGCAGTCAAGTTAATCAATGACCCATCTCTTAGAGAGTCTCTCCAATGTCTGTCTCATTGACGTTCAGTTTCTGCTTCATGCCGCTCTAGATACTTTCAATGGCACCGTTTATTAGCATCGGCATCTGTGCATCCCCACCCTGATTAAAACTAGTCGGGACACTCGCTGCATCCAATCAGCATCCATTCACTGTCCAATCCAAACTCACATATCCAACTATTCCCTTTCTCATTTATCCTTTCAACCTTCTTTTTCATCTAAGAATTATACTTAAAATATAATACCTGAAAATTACCATGTAAAGAAATTCAAGTTTAATGAAAGTATCTTCTGTTGTCTCAAACTATAACCCATACATAGCGCTAAGTACAACATGTTCTGATACGTTTCACATTAGGGGTTTCATTAAAATAATTTTTATGAAAACTTATTAATCTCTTATTTTTTTAACTCTTATTTTTTACAGCTAGTCATTTCCCCAGAAATTTAGCCAGATTTTGAAACAGCTTCCTAATAGAACACTTATCTGCGCTAGGTGTTTCAGTCGAGCGTCAGAGGACGTTGTTGTGTCCTTCAGGGATGGTGACAGCATTCGGGCTTTGGTTCGTTAAAGCGACTACATTTGTCCACGTACGCAACCTAAAGTAACATCGCTTTCAATCGGATAACATCACCCATTAAGCGAATGCGTCATCCATCAAGGTACTGCTGTGACCGGTTTCGGAACTATCTGTTCCATCAACACACAGTCCTATTAGCAAGCTTATGTCGAGCAGTGAACGGATGTATCGAACCAGAAGGCAGTCAAATGGTAGATCGGAAGAAAACTTCTAAATAAAGGCGAAAAAAATTATAACTATTGAGTTTTATAATTTGTACAATAGATTCCTCTCAACAAGTGTTCCGTTGCGTTACGACATTTTAAAATCCCTTTAAAGCAAACACATGTCCCTCTTAAATTTTGAATATAATACAAAGGTAGAATGGCGTTTAGGGAACAAAAACTGAAACGACTGACTTAAAATGGCTGACTCATCTTTTTTTATGCCTCGCTTTTTCGCCATAAATCCTTCATCTTCATTGTTCGCTTAATTCTAGAATTTTTTTAGAAGGCTTACTTTTTTCTTTGTCTAATCAATAAACTCCCTGATTATTTTTTATTTTATTAAATTAAGCTGTCTTTTATTTTACATCTTCCACTAATTCTCTCCACCATCTTATCTTCAATATTGAATTATTGAATCATTCGTTTCTCATCCTAACCTTGCAATGTTAATCGCCTTCTTTTGTCCAAAAAAAGGGAAAGCAATCGACTTGACTGTATCTTTTTTGCCGCTAACCCCCTTCATCTACTAACTGAGTTGAGCTTCAACTTTTATCATGAGCCATTTCCTCTTTCCAGTAGAGGACTGCATCATCGCTCGCACTCACCATCAGTCATCTTCAAAAGAAGATGACTATCAGTTCCAATACCTAAATTTTTTCGAGTGTACAGTGAATGGGAATGCCTCAGAAATTATGATCTTCAGTTTTCTGTGTATCCGCTTACATTTACAATTCGATTTTGGGACGTTTCACAACCTCATCGGTCACTGCATACAGAAGCATAGCTTGGTGGACATCACAGTTCGGAGACAAGTTTACTGTAAACAAGATCTCCATAGGAAGTCAAAAGCTCTTCGTGACAGAATTTGCACGTTTAAAAACAAGATCATAGTCCAACAAAGCTAAGTCGCGTGACATAAACGTCTGGCTGGAAAACCATGCAGAAAAGAAACTCCATATGAAGATCGCTTGGTTCCCTTCGGAAAGCCAACGTCCCGTATTGCCTCATAACCAATCACACTGTCTTGGTAATTTCGGGATCTTCAGAGACTAGCTAATACTCAGAGTGTTAGCAAATAAATAAAACTATTGAAAATATTCATTTTATAATAATTTCGGCCAGTTTAAATAAGCAAATTTTGTTGATGTCAGTTCAATAACAGTACAGTTTTAAGTAGTCAAAAAAATCCAATTTAAAAATTCAATTGACATTTGTAGAAAACAACACGGTTGAAAAGAATCAGTAGAAAACAATATGGTTGACTGCCAACCTGTGATCTGGAGTCTGGAGTGGATAAGAACCATCAGTACAGAGCGGCAGTAATATATTGTACACATCGTTAATCTTCGCATTTAATCTGTTCTCAATTAGATTTTGGGATGTTTACGAAACTTTCCCAGGAGATAATAAACGAGCGACCCCTATTTAGTATAAATCCGCATCACAAGCTCTCCGCCAAGGTGTTAATGATATAACCATTGAGCGAGGTTTCGTGATATTCTATAATTAGTTAAACATATCAGCAGTTTAGTAGCACACCAGAGGGGGAGCAGATTGTAGGGCGATAGCAGTAATTTGTGGTCTCTGTTTCCACGGTAATGGATAATCTGTTGAACCTGAAGAACCTGTTTGATGACTTGATAAGATGGATGACACTGATAGTGTTAATGGAAAACCCTTTACAATAACAAACACAACGGTGGCCTAATTTAATTATCTCTTTCCTGATTTTGTTATTATTTAAATTAAGGAAAACAGGATCGTAAGTTTATTGCATTTCAGTACTCTCCTTCGCCAGCGCTACAGAAATATCAAAATATGAGCGTGTAGTTAGTTTGTGTTGAGGCTAATACTGTAAAAGCAGTTCGGTTTAAAGTAATAAATCATTTTAGATGTCTGTATATTGTTACCCTTCCAACAATAGTTGTCATGGCATAAACAGAGTTCACGTGACAAAGAAAAAAAAAAATTACACGATACTCCAAAAGACCGCAATAGATTTGATCCACCAGACCGGAAATGCCATCTCAACCTTTTTTGATGAACCTTTCATTCCATTTTTAACTGGCTTCAGTTACATTGAAAGCCTTAACCAAAAAGCGCCCATTCTCCCGAAGGTGGTTGATTCTAGGGTACATGCGACCGCTTCCTTCTGGGATCGCCGTTAGCTCTCCACAGAAGCGGAACTAAACAAGGCTAAAAACGTGTTAAATCGCTCATTACCGGCACCTCCCTTTATGAAGACACACACACACACACATCGTGAAACTGCTCTTTCCTATAACCCTGCAATTTTCCATAGCTATTGTCTAGAGTACACCTCACGATCTCCAAGATAAGATCTCCCGTGAACCGTAACTCCGTGAATATTAGAGAAAGAAAGCGATCTGTTGACCTGGGATGTAACGGCCGGGATTATCAGTTTCCTTAATATTGGTTCTCAGCAAGTGACAACGTTGCTGCTCAAGCACTGTGATAAGAGCTTTCAGTAATAATTGTTTCCAAGTGAAGATTGCGATATACGCGCAGAAAGAATTACAGGGTAAATGTTGGAGGCGCTGACTTCTATAAGATCTTCTCAGTGCATCCAGTACAGCACGAGACTCCAGAAGACCCATCTGGGTTCGCCCAGTCTCATGTTGTATGAGACGCATGCTATTTAGCCTTTAATAGGAAGTGAGCCCCTTTAGGGAAAAAAGCAAGTGTATATTTTCAGTTATTTAGGTCCTTCTAAAACGTTCATGCGATTAGTGATGAATATTCCAAGAGTTTTCATTGTTTCTTTTATTTTTATGAACTCTGTATGTCCCAACGTCTGTCATTATTTTCCTCCCTTCATAAACGCGCAAAATAATCGTCTGTTTTGTCTCCAGAGGGCGGCACTTAATTCTTTCGCGGCTTATTGTGAAAACACGTGCTTTCCTGTTTTCTCAATAATGGATTCCATTGTTGTCGCATTACAGAGTTTGAGCAAGAAGTAGCAACAGAAAAAAGCAACAATAAAAACCGCACGCTTATTTGTATGCACAACCACATCTCGCGGATGTCTCTGCACCACATGATGAAAGAGTGCAGCACGTGCGTCTGTCAGCTTCTTCCTCGTGGCGAGACACCTAAAAGTTAGCGCTGTCACTCAACAGAATTCGTTAACCGTTAAAAGAAAAAAAAGGTGCTGGACAACAGGCAAGAGTGAGTATCATTAACACGTCTATCTATGCTGTTTGACACTTGTACAACTAATACCGTAGCGCAAGCAAAACTAGCCCATTACTGTCCATCATTCTCCGGACATCTTTTGTGACTCTTTTTTTCTTACCAATAACTTAGTAGCTAATAACAGTTTGAGACGGACTTTACGGAGAATCTTGTCGAATTGCAATAGCAGAGTGTTTCTTGAAGACAATGCAGTTAAACAAGTAAGAAGGCTGTAATAAATATAGGTTTCGAAAGGAAAAAGTTCAGCAAGGAAAAAAAAAACCTCAAAACCCTCTAGTGGTAGACTGTCGCTTTGCTTGAAAGAACGAATGAGTCCTATAAATCCCTATGAAGTTTTATATTCATTTAAATGTACATAAATAATTATTTATGGCTGAATCCTGAATTACTAACTCCAGCAATGTGTACAATAGTAATACCTACTGTATTATCGAACTTTGACAACTCAGCTTCAACAATTAAATTAACTGAAGTGAATTCATCTCTTATTTGGAGTCATAAAATCGCTTGCCCAACGACGTGCCCATCGATCTCGAATTTCTCCATCGGTTCATTGTTTTGTAAGAAGACAAGGGTTGTTGCAGACTATCTCTCTGGAAAATTTACCCGATGGTTTTCCAGTTCTGAAAAACGAAGCAAGAAAACAATGTCCTCGAGCAGGCTGTTATAACCAATGATGGAACATGTATCGCTGCATATTCGAGAGAGAGAACAGACTTCGAGTTTTCTTTGTGTGCTCAGCTTAAACGGGGATTGTAATACAAGAAGCAATTTTCTCTTTCGCGTTATGTCTCAGAATTCTTTTGTTGTCGAACTTCCTGCTGTGAGGTCAGTCAGAGATACCGATCGCCATTTGCCACTATTGTTTCCGCAGTTTCCTCCGAATCTCGTATCATTAATCTAACGGTCCCAAAAAGTTTCAAGGGTAATCAATGACCCATTTACACCCAGGGTGCTAATAAGTCCAGTTAGCAGATCGAAGTGCATGATACAGAACAGAAAGGAATAATAGAATACGCCTGTCCTGGTAGACCGCGTGCGCTAAACGGTACACAGTTCCATTCGTAGCTTGAAAACGAAAGCCGATCACAATTCAGATATCACAGGGCGATTATTGTTCGGTGAGCGAACCGCGACCTTCGTTTAGCTCACGTTTTCATTTAAGGCCAGGGAGTTGCACTTACGGACCAGGTAAGTCATGCGTGTTATAAACGATCCGCTTTCTTTCAGCGCAAGCAAAGAAAAATTATGCAAATTTACTGGAACGTAAATATTCAAATTGACTGTTACGTTTATCTATTGTTAAACTCAAGGATTGTGTATAATTATTCAGATAAACTACTTTTTGTATATATATATATATATATATATATATACACACTGCAAAGTATTTAAGATTTTTTATTAAGCATTGAAAAATTTACAGCAAAAAAATATTGAATTTTAGCATCGATTCTCCATGAGATTTTAACACTGCCTTACACAGGCATCGCATTCTGGAGATTAATTTTTTAATATTGTTTTGACAAACATTATTCCAAGTGATTCTCAAGGTTTCTCACAATTTTTTTATAGTTGGACAGACTTCACCAAACCCACAAACGCTCTATTGGTTTTATAAGTCAGGCGATTGGCAATACACCCTCCTGTTGTTTAGTTGTAGAAAGTCCCTGCGCAAGTTAGACCTGTGGTTTGGTTCGATGTCTTGTTGTAATGTAAAATTTCTTCCATAAAGTTGAAATCCAGAGGATATTGCATTATATTCAAGAATGTTTTTATAGCCTTCTTTTCTTAAAAATCCTCCAATTCTGGCATTATCACCCAATCCAGAAAAAAAGCAACTTCCACCATGCTTGACTGCAGGCGCTAAACATTTTTTCTTCGGTTATCACATAACTCTACGCTTAGATCCAAAACTTTCGATTTTGAATTCATCCGTCCACTTCAATTGTCTTCAAGTGTTCTTCAATTGTTCTTAGCCCAAGCCAACAGTTTCTTTCAATTTTCCGGTTTTAATAAGGGTTTTCGGACTGCTACACAACCATGATGTCCTGCTTGTTTAACACGAAGTTTTGCAGTGGATGTAGACAAGCAGTTTCTCTGTTACTATTGAACTCAGCTCTGATTTCAAGTGCAGTAAGTCATCGACTTCGTTTATAATTCGATGTTATGGTCTTATCTTGTGTTTTCGTTGTTACGCGCGGTCGTCCGTTAAATTTCCAGTCTCCTTGAATCGTCCAATGGTTGTTTGTACTCCTTTAAAAGAAACACCTAATTTTTCTGCCAATACTTCTCATGGAATAACTTTCTTAAAAGTAATAATAGAACTTTTTTAAACGCTCAGTTCCGAATTTCGTGCCATTTTTATCGCGAAACACACCAAACTCTTTCTGAATGACGGTTCGTTGATTTTATCTCACAACCGTTACTCCTCAATTTATATTATTGCACTGTAGAATCATCTACAACCTTCTATAATATTGAAACAATACTCGGACTTTCTACTCCCACATTCGGGAGTCTTCTACACCATTTTGGAATATTCTTCTTAAATATTATTTGAGTTTTTTTGATTTTTATACATAACAGAAGATATTTTAAAAAAAATTAGCAAATATTGGTCCTATTTTAATAAAAACTTTAAAAAAAGGTAATTCCAAACTTTTAGGCGGAGTGTACAGTCGAAATTGCAATCAGTTCTAGTCTTATCTTCTTGCGTGCGTGTATACAAATTCTTCATTTGGTTTACATGTTATTAGAACAGCAGGTAATGTGATACCATACGAATACTATCATTCTTTTTTGTTGTTGTTGTTTTTTTTTACATGGACACTTTTTGTTGAAATAAGTCAATCTTTTTCGTTGAGTTAAGCGCTGGCTTTGTTCCATATCTTTACAGGTTAGATCGTAATATGCCACGTGCAGTCTCCATAACTCGATTGCACGCCTTGGTTTGGTTTAGTTTGGGTTTTATTGACGCATTAGCTACTGAGGCTATAGTGCGCCAAAACCTCGTGTCTATAATGTGGACACTCAATTAAAATATGATAAATGGTTAAAACGGTGCCACAATTCTTATCATCTCAGTCATCTTGTCAGCAGAAATGCATGTGTAAGATGACCGTGTCCTATGCGGAGGCGAGCTGAACAACTTCCTCTCTGCAGTTCCTGCGCAGACTAGACTTCCAGTGTCGTATTACAGGCTTTACCTGATACGGCTTGTTTGTGACCTGCTCATGCTAAGATTGTTGCCATTGGGAGAGTAATTTACAGTGTATCACCTGCCTGTAGTCTGTATAGGGGATTAACAGACAATGGGTGTTGTGGGTTGTGGTGATCTGGCTGCAGCGTCTGCCAGTTCATTCCTCCTGATCCCAATATGGCTTGGGATCCAGCAAAAACAAATGTCAAATGAACACTCAGAAAGACAATGCAATGCCTGTTGGATCTGGTTCAGGAACGGATGAGTATTATGCCTCATCCACAATGAAGCCTGCAGTATACTTAGAAAGTCAGTATACAACACACACTCTTTTGGTAGTTGTAGGTTTTCACGTGATCCAATGCTAATTTTATAGCATACATCTCAGCTGTATATATGCTGCATTCTTGGGGGATCTTCCCAGATATAGTACTACCTGGAAAGACAGCAGCAGATTCCACAGTAAACTCTGACTTCGAGCCATCAGTGAAGACAGGCAAGAAGTCAGTATTCGGCTCGGTGTGCAGCATAGAGTTGTCGGTAAACAGATGAAGGGGTGTTGACCTTACCCCAGTTTCTAATCAAGAAGTCGCATGACGGTTTGCGAGCATGCCTGGGTGTAAGTAGTTGCCTTGGTGACTGGGTAACATTGTCTACCGTGATGTCGAGCTCTTGAATCAGCTCTTGGACACGGATACCAAAGGGAAGATTGGCTGTCTGACGGGTGTAATAAAGAATTTCCCATCGTGGCTTGAAGACTGAAGTCCATGTAGGGTTGTCTGGCAGAGATTTCAGTTTAAAAATATATTTTAGTGACAATTGCTTTCGTCGGAGCAATAGTGATGGTTCACCTGCTTTAACGTATAAACTATGGACTGTGGATGTTCTAAAAGCTCCAGTAGCAATGCGGATGGCTTGGTGGTGAACTGGATCTAGCCATCGTAGTACGCTGTTTCTTGCTGATGCCACTGCACGGCATCCACATAACTTCCCCGAAGATATACTTAATATTTATTTTACGTTATCCCAGAGAGGACGTTTCCTACATGTGAAACATACTTTCATCCAGAAAATACAATAATAAAACTTTATATAAATTTATACGTGAAATCGCTTTTTTTCCGTTACAGCATATTTCGTGTTCCAACAATTATCCATCTTATTCGCATCTTAAAGGAAATATTCAGAATGACCCCTCTCCCGAGTCTGAATACCTGTCTGAACACGCCTCGTCATGGACGGCCTGACACTCCATACTTGAGAGTGTTTGGAACACTCTCAAGTATGGAGACCTCATCTGAAAATAGATATTGAACTTCTTTTAAAGGGTTCAAAGATAGGCAACTCACATGGTGAGATCGGCAAAAAGACGACCGTATGAGAAACGACTCCGATTATCTGAGGTGTCTGAAGTTACCTGATTGAGGTTTACATGGCTCTGAGAGGGATTAGTGAAATGAATGAAGGTGGAGTTCTCACCGTTATAAATAATTCCAGAACTAGGGATCATAAATTCAAATTACAAGGCTTCAGGTTTAGATTAGATTGCAGAAGTTTTCTTTTAGTCAGCGAGTCGCTGATAGCTGGAACAAGTTGCCCTCGACGGTAGTTGAAGCTGCCAGTTTGCATAAATTCAATGGTCAATTGGATAGTTACCTATATGAGGAGAGAAGCATATAATTTACATTTTCTTATCTACTTGGTGTGCGTTTTTTTTTCTTTTTTGCCAGTACAGCTAAAGCTTGTGGCTTCCTTGCACTATATGGCTATTACTATTACTAATTCTAGATAGCCTTCGTATTTGCTGGCATCCTTGTTCTAGACGTTGGCGAAGGATTTTAATGCTTATCAATGAGTGTTGCGTAAACGATGCATTTCAGATAACCCCACGGGTTAAAAATCGAGCGCTTTCAGATCCGGGGAGCGAATAGACCAAGCAACGGTACTTCCACAGTGTATCAGGAAGAAATACTCATCCAGAGCAGTCTTTGGCTATTCGAATAAAATCTGGCGAAACACCATTATGCATGAATCGCACATGACGTCTGACATCAAATGGAATTTAATCTAATAAATTGCATAAACCATTATTAAAGATAGGAATAGGAGTTCATCAGTTAATCTTCCAGACAAAACAAAAGAACCGATTTAGCTGACAGCCATAATTCCTGCACATATATTAATAGTAAATTTCTGCTAGGACTTGATTGGATGATGGCATATTGATTCTCTTCTTCTCAGTTATCGACGTTGAAAAGTGATCGTGCATTCCTTGAGAAAACAACCAAGAAAATAACAAGGTGGGTAGAAAAAGAGGATCAGGAGCACATTATTAAAAATATCTGCACAGTTTCGTGCGGATATTTTTAAGCACTGTCTGCTGCTGTTAAAATTCGTGTACTGTCACCAGGATTTTCCTCCAGGCCATTGAGCACAAGCACCTCCTACCTAACACTTTATTTAAGTTTTTATTTTAATCACTACTGGATAAAATATGGTCCCACCACAGAACAGCATATTACCTAGAGGGTTACAAAAATATTTACAAAATTTGGTATATATATTTCCCAGCACAGTGGGAAGTTAATTAAAAACACCACTAAATTCAATATACATTCAAAAGATAATCAAAAAGGTATACGTTTCATTCGTTCGCTAACGAACATTTAACATAGCTCACAGTATAAAAAGCCGAACAGTAGTAATTTTAATCTGGTTGTGCAACTCAAACCGATAAAATTGTATTTATGGAACGTAATAAAGATATCACGGAGTTTCAAAAGGGCATGATTGTGACAGCTCGTGCGTCGGGTACTTTCATATCGGAAACGGCATGTATTGTCGGTTACTCATGTCCCACTGTGTTTAAGGTGTACAAAAAATGGAGTCGAACGAGTCAAACCGCCTCCCTCCGACAGAGGTGCAACGCATTACTCAAGTGGATAGTAGTAATGAGAGAATATTTGTTGTTTTTTGGCAATTTAACCCTATTCTTGGAAGCGTTATGGATAAACCAAAGAGCAGAACAATGACCAATACCAGCCATCACCAGTATTACGAACATACTAGTATCCCCTCCAACCTAAAAACAAACAACGGCATAAGTGGGCAAAATCACCTCACCCAACTATATCTGATGAAGAAGCGTTAATGGTGCCAAATCATTCGGAAAGTGTTGCCCGAAATCAACAGGTTGATATCTCAGAATTCCGGTAGGAATCAGTACACCTTAATGTAATGAAGACCAGTCTATCTAAGCTCAAGTTGTGGCTTAAAGTCCCCACTTGGCTTTAACATCGTAGATAACTTGCAATTCAGGTATCATTGAGCCAAATGGAAGGAAGAAATTTAACGATATGAAGCTCTATCACTTCTACACTTCAACCAATGAGAAACATTATCTGACAGGAATACGGTTCTTTAAAACCTACTTAGCAGCGTGTGTGGGTTGAGGATTGAGAGGACGAAAGAAAATACTTGTTAACATTAGACTTGAATTGGTATTTACCTTATCTATTTTGCGACTCCAGAAGAGGGTCAATTCTTGAACAACTACGTTTTAATATAAATTTAACACCACTTAGAAGTTAGAGAATTTTGAGAAAAGGGAGAAAACTAAATTTTAATTTTCCCTCTTCTGGCATCGCACGATTCTTATATCTGACCATTGTGAATGTCATTTTCATTATGTGTGAATACTTTAATTTACGTGAGTGACAAGGCTCGTATTATGATATTGCGGACCTCTAAATGATCAAAGGGAAATTCTCTAAACATATAAAGCAAGCCAAAGAGTGAATCTAATCTTTCTTTTTTTTTTATGTAAACCCCAAACGCCAGAGGTATTATAACCTATAGTACTTAGTATCGTGCTTGGGTTGGAGGTTGAGAAGACCAAAGATACTTGTTGACATTGGACTTGAACTTCTGAAGACTGTAATTTTCAGGAAATACATATGAAGGAAGGTTGTTCCAGAAAACGGCAAAAAATAAATGAGGAAAATGAAAAGTTGGTTCTGTGGGTTTGAAGTTGGACAGTAAATGGATGTTTGCTGGTGGCGGCACGTGTTCGGACTGTTTTGAAAGAGAGAGCGGGAATTATAGAAGCCAATTCAGAAGAACAGTGCCCATGGAAGTATCTGTAGAAGAGGCATGCAGCAGAAACAGTACGTCTATGAGACAGCGAGTAAGTTCTACGGGGCAAGTTAAAGAAATTATGAGAATTATGCCATAAGTGTATTGTTTTCGAAGGAAAACTTTAATTCTTCCTTTTGTTTTTAGCATATACAACAGAATTTTACATAACGTTTTTCAGTTACGCGTATTCACTTGTATTCGTGTAATGTATATTTTTGATTGATTTCCTAAGAAATTTGTGGAAATTCAGCAAAAATTTATTGGATACTGTTCCCCACTAGACTCAGAGTTTGCGGCTTTTAGCCCATTCTCCCAAATAAAATAGAACCCATGAACTCAAGACTTGCTTGAGTTCTTGGTTCTAATTTGACCCCCATCCCCGTTCCTCAAATTTGAAAACTGCTGTTTGAGATTGGTTAAACACATGGACTTATCTTGTTAGCCCATGTGTTCTATCACTCCCGAACATCAGTTTTAAAATATGGGGTGAGGGGAATACCATCTTGTATAAAAACAAGCGCCTGCATATTATTGCACTACTGTACTTTTGGCCAAACGAATGTGTCAAACTCGTTTAAGAACCTGTTTCCTATGTGACCTTTGGATCACTTTCTGATCAATGATGTCTGTTACGCGTCCTCACAAAGTCACAACAGGAAACATCTTCATTTGACTAGTCATATTTTCTAACAGATTTGGGCTCTTTTCAAACCGTTGCGAAAAACTTTTCCTAGCACGGTCTTCACCGTGCTAGGAAGGCACAAATCCTGCAACGTGCTACAACGCTTTCATCACCGGGATATCATATTACAGTATTGTTATTCCTTTATTAAAGCCGAGCAATACAATACAGTGTAGTATTGATCATACAGCCCTTTAACTTAAGAAAGCGAGCATTACTGATTAAAAGCCATTTCAATCAGAAACAATGGCGTGTATGAAATTAAATGAATTATTAAATGAATAATACCAAAATACAGTATTGCTTTATTAAAACTTCCTTAAATAGTCAAAATAAATTATTTATTTAAATTGACATATTCTTGTTGTAAGCAGGAACGAAACAGGCTATCCAAGATTCGGAATAGTTTTAAATTTCATTATTACTACTCCAATGACTATCTGTGTTCTTAATAGTTCCTAATTTATCTCATTTTCATTTTCTATATGCAGGATAATTTTTTATATGCAGGTTGGTCAGAAAGTAGTGACAACCTTCCATCAGCACGCGCTCATCGACAGTAATTAGTAGCATAGTTACGTACACAAGAAGAGAGAACAGTTGTACAGTAGCAACAGTTTGGTAAATTTCCATGAATGGTAAATTTGTCTGCCTCTACGAATAAATGCAAGTATGTGTGGGTGTGTACTGCAAATATCAAACAGGTCATCATTCTTGAATAAAGTTAAAGCTCCACTGCAACTTTTCATGCCTACGAAGAAAAGTTTCATCCCTAGGATGAAAAGTTGCAGTGGAGCGATTTCTCTTAAGAGCAAGAATTAAAACTCCAGTCTGACCCTTGCATACGAGTTGGTGGTATCATTCTGCGTATTTCTTTTCCATAAGTTAACACGGTAAACTGATGTTAACTTACAGAAGACCCTGGACGCCACGTGGCCAGAGGACGAAACAAAATAGGCTCTGACATTGTGATCCCTATACAGCTCATAAATGTTGAATGGATACAGTAAGCATGTGAAGGTGCACAACGCTAGTAATTTCTCCCCTTCCCCTCAAAAAAAAAAAAAAAAACTGTCCAGAAATTTCCCTGGAGGAGGCATTCAGGGACGAACAAACACAATTAGGTCGGTTCAACTGTAATTAAACGTTGCATCATACCAAATAATCATTCGCGAAAATTCTTGCGTCCTCGTCCATCTTCATTTTAAACCATTCGTAAAATTTAACTTGACAATCTGCATCACCTTCATTCATATCATTTAGTAATCTAGAGATGTAAGTTTATAGCAAACTTACATCTGCTCCATCTTTGAACTTCATCCTCATTACATCACCCTAAAATTTTCTTCGCCTTGTTCGAACATCAAAAGTCCAGCCGCCATACTGTTTACCCTTCGCATTATGGGTATCATTTCGGTTTTGTTTTAATAACTAACACCATATTTTTTCAGCAAATCACGCTTATTGAAGGCGCAAAAATTTTAAGTTAATTAGAAATAGGTGATTAAGTATTTATGGTCAATGAAATGTGTGCACAGACACTGAGTATTCATCCTTCGCTTAGGTGCCTCCGTAGCCAGGTGGGCAGGAGCAGCAGTGCGTAGCACACGCTTCTTGATTAGACCGGGGTTCGAGCCCGTGACCACCAAATACGGAGAATGCGGAAAGGTCAGGGAATGACCACCGCATATCCCCGGAGAAATATGGCCTTAGTTGCTAATGCCCCTAAAAACCAACAACATCCTTCGCTTTAAAATTATTTATGGCGTTATTTCGACAAAAGCATTGACCTGTGATACACTCGACGAGAATAAAGCGTGGCTTTAGCACTTATTTATTGATATTTCCTTATTAACCTCAAGCAACTGAACTAAATCTGCAAAATATTCCTTTCAAGCAAGATGGCTTACTCAAACATCCAACTGCGATACCAAAAAGAGAAAAAAAGAAAAGTAAAAGAAAGAAGATGAAGTCCATTACTTCATCCAAGCTATCAAATTTTAAATGCCAAAAAATAAAAACAGACTCGGTCTTCATCTGGATCGTATAACGTCGCTAAGAAAAAAGATGGAAAAAAATCCAATTACAGCGAACAGAAATCAACCTATAACACCAGTTTGCCCATCATCTGCCAGTCACAATTATAATCACTGTAATACATGTTCCTTTGTTCCACTTTCAGTGCGCTGTCACAGCCCTCCAATAGCATTCCTAAAAGGGCTTTCTTTGTATCTTGCGGTTTTGCCGACGATCGGTGTTGACATTCGAATCTCTGTAATTCTTTCTTCGGTGGTTGACAGTTCTAAATTAACATGAATCGGAGAGGACTGGTTAAGACGTGCGAAAAACAAAATGAGTATCACAAGCAGCCTGTTCCATTTAAAAATTTTCCTCACTGAATGGCATGTTAAATACCTAGCACGTCTGCGAGCTTTTTAAGAACCATGTGTTCTCACCTTAGACACGAAAAAACAGCTACTCTTCCAACTTACGTAATTTTCCTTTACATTGTATATAAAAAATATTTTTTTGGTATTTAATATGCTGAGAGAAGTGCGTTCGTGAACCTCCAACCTTCGCCCACTGTTTTCGGGGAAGTCCCTGATGATTCCAGTTTGAATTTTAATTCTTGTTATATTTTCTTGTCTAGTCACAGAAAGGGAGAAGAATATTTACGAACCTACTAGCAAGTTCTCAGAACGTGGAGGAAAATACACAAAAACGTGCGGGTAAATTAATTTATCACGGATAGTAAGATTAATTTAGCTCCACTGAAGGATCTCAGTAATTGTCTTGCATTAAACCCTGCTCTGCAAATGCACTATCCACGCATCATAGTCCATCATTTATCCTTCCTCCTAATACTTGCAAACATCCTTCTAACACCTATGTTAATCTCAGCATTTTTCTTCAGAATGTAAGAAGCGTAAAAAATAAACTGTCTACTGCCGAAAAATCTCAACTATACTTCATACATGACGTCTAGGATTAATCGAAGAGGTGGAGGGTCAGCAATTATTTTAAAATCCAACATTGAAGTTATTAACACCTACAACTCCTGTTTCTACAATTTTGAAGGAATTTCTCTTCTGATCCAAGTTAAAGATTCAGTACTTCAAATATATAATATTTATATTCCGCCTGGACCTACTGATAATATTATTAACGAAGTAATAACCTGGATCATCACTGTTCATAAGTCTCAATCTAACATAATTATAATGGGCGACTTTAATCTCTCCCTGCCCAAATATAATTTACAAATGTAGTTGCTGTCCGACTCCTTATTAGTTCTAGGAGCTAAAAATATCACCATCCCTGTTACAAGAGGTAATCAAGCCCTTGATCTTGTTTACTCTAATCTTCAATTTCAAGAAAAACATTACATTTAGATCTGGCCACAAAAGTATAGAACTGCAAGCAGCAATTTGCTGTGGGAATCCTCGCCCCCCTCTAGAAATCACTAAAAGAATATCATCAATTAAATTCCTTCAGAAAGAAAAGTTTTTACAGCTCTTAAAATACTATCCATGGGATTCTCTTAAAAATGTACCTATTCAGGATGCCAGGTTTCTACTAATAAAATGGTTAAATCAATTAAAAACAGTCGGCATCCAAACTTGTAAGACTTTCTTTTCGATCCAAACCGTGGTTCAAATCTCATCTAAAACTATACTTTAAAAGGAAACAAAAATGCCACAGGCAGTGGAAGAAGTATCTGAAGAATCTCAATCTGACTATAAATACAAACAAATCTGCTCAAATAACTTATTCCTTACAGAAACAATCAAACCACATAGAAATTAAAATTGCAAATGTTTCAGTTCCCAGCGTATATGCTCATAAAGACCTAGGAGTTGTTTTTGACAAAAATCTTTCATTTAATTCTCACTATGTATATGTTGCCAAAAAAATTCAAAACTCAAAATGGCTGATCAAGCAAGAAACAGCGGCGATTCAGCCATTAACCATTCAGTCATTCAGTCATATTCAGAGATGCATTTTTCCCATTCTGTCTTATGCCTCCGAAATCTGGTCTGGCGCTCCTCAAGTTACCGTAAAAAAAATTCCTTGCCCTAGAGTATTGGGTTCTTAGACGGCTGAACAATAAACTTCGTTTTCCTCTTACAATATCCAGGCAACAGCTTTGTAAAACCTCTGCAACAGATGATGATCAGTGAGTCTGGAGTCATTCTTCTTGCAAAAGTTAATTACTTCTGCAACCAATTCACCAAACCTAGCTAACATAATATCTCCCACCAACAGAGAAAACTCAAGAAACCAACAACAATTCAAATTCAAACTCTCCAGACTAAAACAAATGGACAGGATGTTCCCCAATGCATCCCTTCACCTCATAAATTATCACAACATTGATTGTAAGAGGTTGCTCAACTCCGAAGCCTACAGGAGTCTCATTTCCAAACGAATTATGAGAAATACAAACAGCTGCCTGACTGTAACCCAGTAACTACATACGAGAGCCAAATGTGATGTTCTGCAATATATATTTTTGATCATTATAAGTCATATTCGTTGTTAATGTTAATGTATATACAGAATATGCTATGTATGTATTTTCATATATATATATATTTGTCTCCTGAATTTATGCCCCTAGCCGAGTGCTGTGATGGGCTTGCTGTAGTTGCAATAAATGAAAATTTATTTATATATAAAATGCTCACAACTAGACAGAGATCGAATATCATACGGTATGGAAAAAAGCAGATTCAGGAAAGGTGTTTTCACTACCCTACCAAAACAGAAAATGGATTTCCTCAACTGTGTAATCTCCTTCCATATTTTTCATAAGTAACCCCATCTTGTGTGATGCGAATACTTTGGAGCTACTTAGGCATAACGATGAATAAACAGTTCTGAATTCAAATATAATTAAATTAACATTAACAGTACAACAGGAATGGAAAGCAACTTTTGGGCTAGAGCAGAAAATCCAAGTGGTGTCCTAAACAGCTAATTTATGATATAGAAGAATGACGACTCTGTCACTAATATTAATCTGGCTTTATAGATGCGCAGGCAGAATAATACCAGTATGCAGAACAAGAACATTACGGCACCCCTCGGTTCAAGAAATATGCTGCAATATATTCTTTGAACCAATCAGAGAATATGCTGCGGTTCTGATACAAACATCCCACTTCTAATCTGAATGCAAGCCATCACATTATCTACAAAGCTGCATCCAGAGGAAGAGCTGCATGTTAGGTGGTCAGCTGGTTCTCAAAAGTTAAGAAACGAACATAAATATTACAAATACATGTTAAATCAAAATAAAAATATAACCAACTATTCATCATTTATGAAACAAAACAATTTCTGTCCGATCCTCTAAACAATGTAACACAACCTGTAATAGCATGCAAATATAGTAACCAGATAAATAAAAATCAGCTTGTTTTAGGAATCTGTTTATTGCTCGCACTACATTTTAAAGATAGCTGCTGTCGTTAGGATTATTCTTTGAGGCTAGGAACAGCAGAAAGAGTAGGCAGAATCAGACAGCAGAATGTGATTCGCTGATTTTAAGCAGAATACTAAACCAGTTCCATTACGCATGAACTGTCTCCAGAATAGCAGTCTTCTAAGAGAGGGCCATCTTATTGTTACTTCCATGTAAGATAATAATTATCCCGCCTTAACTTTTAGAGGTCACAGAGACTCAGAAGCAAAGGATCACAAGGATTTTCACTGAGGAGTCGAGATACTGTCTTCGACCGAATTCTGGAAGGTCCGTGAGTGATTTCGCCACTTGGCACTCGTTTGGAGAGGTCTGAATTTGAATTGCGTATGTACGAGACTGGAGGAATTCTAAAAGGCCTCTTCGGTCGAGGTTGTAATTAGTAAATCTCAGATGAAAGGAGTAAGGGTTTTACAGTCTGCACAATGCTAGTCGGCTTGTGAACATACTTGTACTGACATAGTTTACACAAAATAATACTGCCTTACACGCTAATACATTATAAAAATCATAATAAAGAGTAGCAAATCTCAATTTACTTTAATCTGAAAGGAACTAGAGGCCAATTCCATTAATTACCTTAATGAAAACTCACATGCTTCAGGATATTGAGTTTAATATTATGGGCTCGCGTGGAAAGTTTGAAATTCAGAGCATCCAAGGTTGCTCTATAAAATAGTTTGCAGTCACAGCCCTCTTTCTGAAAACTTTGGTGAGCTTACATCAAGACATGAAGGAAAACCAATAGATACTTTTCATCTGCAGTATAATCGGATTGCGTGTTTGTCATAGTTAACAACTGACAATATTAATAATTAATTTATATTTTAGAACAGAGAAATGTCCCTCCTTCACTACTTTTAGATGGAGGAGCATTTCTATTTGATAACCAAGTCATAAGCCCCAAAGGGTCAGGTTTTGACCACCTTAAAATTTAGAACTTCTGATGCTTAGCATCCAACACCTACCAAAAAGGAAGAATTCTTCTAAACCGCACAATTTCATATTACAATATGTAAAGTACAGTTTTAACTGGTGTAAGGAAACTGCTGAAATATGTACACAGATATATAAGTCTCAAAGTAGTAGTCGACTTATTGGTAGACAGACTTTTAGACAGAGTGACCTCTTTCTAAAAGTCTTCAGACTTTTAGAAAGAGTGACCTCTTTCTAAAAGTCTGAAATGCTTTGATATTCCTTCCAAGATAGGTATAGGACTGTTTCAATATATTTAGAAATACTTTGTGGCTGTGGTGGAAAAAAGCAGAATCTATTCATGAAAAACAAAATTCATCCACCTCTCCAAGCCAGAAAATATAAATTCCTAAATCCGAAAGTTCTATTTTGGAGGTCGTTAAAAGCCTCTTCTTCCCCCTAACAAGGTACCCGTTGTTATAATTCACGACTCTATATACCATCCCGTGTTAACTGGAAGGGAGAGTAAAAGTGCACCATCATTTAAGAAACTTAAAATGCTTTGTTTTCTATAAAAGGGAAAGATCACTACAATATCTTCGGTGATGCTTATTTCAAACTGGTTCCAAATTACAGACTTCTCCCCCATCATTTATACTAATACCCGGTTATTATGTTCTTAACTAGAAATAGTTCTTTACTTAGAAATCGTTGATGGGACTGATACAGTATAATCTGTTCTTCATTAGCGCGATCGTGAAGGAAAATATTGGTAGCAGAATAGCATGAAGGAAATTGGAAATTGTATTAGATTAAAATAAAGAAAACTGAGCATTTATTTCTCGCCTTTTTATCTTTCACGATTAGTCGTTGTAAAATGTTCCACAAAAATAAACAAAAGAAATATTTTCCGATCTTATTTCTTTAGAAATTTTAACAAAGACTTTTTTTTAAAGTACAAATTCAGATGAAGCGGTCAAAGTGAAGCAGAAGAATTCAAACTGATGGAACGCTAGCAGATTACAGTACGCCAAGCCGCGAGAGCGGTTACACTTTCATTTCAAACATCCAGAGCTGTTTTGCAGAATGTAAAGGGGAAGTGCTGAGGAATCACGACTGTCACATCTTAAGCATCGTTTAAGACAGCTAATGTCTTTTAAATACAGGCGGCTGCACAATGGTTTCAAGCTGTGTCATTCCTCGTGGCACGCACGTCGGCTTCAGCCCTATTACCTATAAAATAAAGGGCTTGTGTGTCGATTACGCCACACCTAGCCTTCCTTAAATGTGTGGCAGAAACCGGTAATTTAGAGAGAATATTCGGAGACTACCAATTGGATGGTAGCATCGATACCGTTCACTATAATCAAATGAAAGTGAGGTGGGAGGATTGTGTCTTCAATACGGAGACGACGTACTTAACACATACCCTTTGAGGCGGCTTGCCAAGATAATAAAAAAAAAGAAAAGAAAACCAAGATCAATCTTCTTCCTTAGTTTGCATAGCCATTTTTTGCGCTTCGTACGCAAGGACATGTCAGGATAAGTTGTTATAATTTATTGAAGACGAAAATTATATATTTTAAATGCTATACTTACTGTCATGAGTGATTCCGCTAATATGTTTATTCGGGTCTTCGTAGACTCGCTTCTAAAGAATTCCGGAATCTCTGGCTCGTCAAGACAAGTTACCAAAGTGGTTGCTATGTACTCAACACTGTACACATAGAGAAAGCCTGAAATGAATGAAGATCATAAATGATTTATAGATTATTTCCCCACTTCAGATAGGTTGTTTCACACATAACTACTTATTATTGTACAGTAGGAAATGTCATTCCGAATTACTCGGTATTCATCTCGAAATTAAAACTTTTGTAATAAAAAAGTGCATAGCAAACATCATTAACATAAGGCCCTTGTAGATTAGTGCATACTTCGTGGTCATCCATTTATCGCTCTAACTACTGGTCAATGGAGTGTGGCATGTGCCTATGTAACCATGACAGCAAAGCACGTGATATCATCGGCTATTGAGTGAGACATTGTAGAAAAAGGCAGTTTTATTAATATTTGAAATATCACAAACAAAGCCTAATATACTCCATTAGGCCGTTTTTGCATATCTGCGCAGTCTGCGTATTTTTCTTCTGAATTTGGTATCTGCCATAAATTGATGCCTATAAATTCTTATTCTCCAACAATCAGTGGCCGATATCGTTGAATAAGAATGTCTTACTATTTCTGTTTAAAACTAAAAGCATTTTATTATATTAAAATGCAAAACTTGGTATACATAAGTAAATAAATAAATTATCTTTATTGTGCATAAAATATACGATATAATATACCACATAGGAAAGACTACCAGGGTTTCACATGGATATAGGTACAAAATTAAAATAAAGATTAGGTAATTGAGGATTATTTGCATTTGAAATGGGATTTCAGAACTTGAGTGAAAATATACTTTTGTCCATCGTTTAATGTCTGGAAAAAATTCACGCCAATAGTTATTAGGAACTAATGCAGCTTGAAGCAGTTAGCGCAAAGTGATACACACATTTTTTAATCAATCACACAGTATTATAAGGAAAACCATTGAAAGGATCATACTTCCAAAATTACTTTCCTGTAATTACAATAATTCGCAGAATTAATTATAAAAAAGAGAGAGCTTAATTTGGTTATACATTTGAACCGTGTGATATGGCTACCTCAGTATTAACAATTTAAAATATCCTTCTGCATGACATATTATGCGAGAAATTTTCATACCTCCTCTGCGGTTAATTATAGTGTTCCTTCAAGCGGGATTAAGTTATTCAGATAATTTATGGTTGTTATTTTACACCTTAAAGGGAAGCTAAAACGAGTTTGTTTTTTTTTGGGTGAGGGGATACCAGATGGTACCAGATTTTGCATCGCTCCTCACCTTACTTTGCATTTCTAAAACTATCTCTTTCCATAATTTCCTCCAGATAAAGTTTCCGAAAGCCTTCCGAACCTTCCGAAATAAACGTTCCCGTAGCTTTGCCGGCCAGTCCCCCCGTCCCTTTCCCTCTCTTGCAGACACTCACCCGTTTACTAACGGTTGAGGTCTCTTAATGCACTACCCATTTCCTCTAAGGCCATTAATCTTACTGGAACTAGCTCCCTCTGACACTAAGACCCCTAATACATTGCTCGCTCTTTTTTTTTTCCTTTCTCTCAAGATGTGCGAGCTTTTCTCATGGCACCTTTCAATGCTACTCTCTAGGAGGGTGTCACTTGCGTATTTTCTAAGTACTACAAGACTTACGAATCACTGTAATCACATACGAATACGAATCACAACTATCTAACTCTCCCGTTCGCACCCTCCATTACTAGAGCATTAATGACGCTTGTATGTATCAATCCCACCTACACTAGCTAAATAATGCTCATATTATATGGACACACCAACCTTGGTGAAACAATTAGAGCAGTCAACTTCTGTTAACGAGAGGTCGCTTTCAGGAACTGAGATTAAGGTTACAAGTTTACACATAATGAATGTGGTTTGGTGTCTGAGCTGTGAAGGTAGGGTCTAAGGTGTGGGCGACACTTCATTAGACTAGTATAATGAAAGCCTGAGCACGGATTCCTTTGTGTCTGAAACTCTTAATCCTTAATAGGGCCATAAACCAACGAGCTCCTTTTTAAGTTTTCCGCACGAAAGTCAAACTGAAGGTTGAACTAGCAACGTATCCTTAACGGTAACTATTTCTGTCAAGTTCATTATCATGATAGGGCTTCCATAGTTTCATTGTAGCGACTTTGCATATCACGCTGAAGGATTTGGATTCAAATTTTCTTCTGCTGGGAATCTTCCAAAGGAAAGTTCCAGTTTTTCAACTGCAAAAAGGATAACCCTACCCTTAGAATATATAGTATGCATATACTATATCTTCATTCTTGAACTTTTGAATTTCTTGAATTGAAACGCTTTGTTATCTCTGTTGCTTTTAGAACTGCAGTAACACTGTACCGTCAAAGAATTCTGTCCACGTTCAACAAACACTAACAACTTAAACCGTTTAGACGGAATTAAAGATCATTTAGAATTTAAGATCATTTTATACAGAATTAAAGTTTTCCATGATAACTTTCATATACATGAATAGTAAGGGTGAGGTTTAGAGCCATTAAATTAGCTCCATGGCCACGCTGGACATGACGTTTCAGCGTATCGTGTCTGTTCTTAGAAAGGATTATGAAGGATGAAATGAAGAGCCAAGAGAATTCTGTGTTCAGTTGTTGTTGTTGTTATTATTATTATTATTATTATAGAGTTTTAGCCGCATCAGCGACTTAGACTGTATTGGCGCGGTATATATTATGTCTGTAAATTGCTTGTGTTTGTGGTCGATTTGCCTAATTGCTGAACGAAAAATTCGAGTTGACAGGAGAATAAACCAATATACCCTCGCCTGAGATCGATTAACTCAGCCACGTTGTGAAAAAGGTCCATAAAAATTCCTTGCTTCATTGATGGGCTTCAAACTCAGGTCAGATACCCTGATGGATGCAGCTGGATGTAGAGTCCTTGCTATCCGCGAGACTGGAAAAGTCATCTGCAGGTAGAAAAGCTTTAATAAATTTCTTTCTCTCGTGGATAGTGAGACTTGAGTTCGAATTCCGTCAATGACGAGTGGAAATTTTATGGATATTTTTCACAACGTGGCTGAGTTAGGTCTCAGGCGAGCGTAGCATGGTTTCCTTCTCGTGGAAACTCGGGTTTTTCGTCCAGCAAGAAGCAAATCCACTGCTGCTTGCTGGACGAAATAGCCTAAGTTGCTGATGCGCCTAAAAACCCTACAAAACGACAACAACAAGTTTTTCCATCTACAGGACTGGAGCACGGTTCTTTTCCAAAAGGGGAAAAGCTAACCAGCCACGGTCATTAGACTTTGGGGGGAATTTAAATCTTCCCAGATTGGATACATCATGTTGTTGTTGTTGAAGTGGGATTTATTGGCACAAGGGCTGCTATATGCGCCCGAAACATCATGCTTCGGAAATGTTAAATAATCTTAGAATAACAGCTGGCTAATTCATAACCATTAATGTGCAATTCACGAACGTGAATACCAACGCGCTTTCCGAGTTCCGAAGCACCCGTTATTTTATTTTATTTATTTAAAATAATAATAATAATAATAATAATAATTTTTAAATGCGGCAGAAATAGGTGCAGAAGAGAAATCATTGATAGTGTGCAATGCACGGTGTTCATCATTTATGGTATTTAAATATATATATATTTCTTTAATTACTTATACAAAAAATCTAACTACAAAGGAGTTTAAAAGAAATAAAACTGAATAAATTAAATATTTTATAGTTACTAAAAACTAACTTATTGTGCTATATTACAAGACATGAAAATTAGATTAATGTGAAAATTGCTGAAATTTGCAACAGCTAGAAGCACGTTACTGTACCGATAATTACCCATACATTTTTCGCAGATTTTCTTTGTACACTCTTAGTATAGTGAACAGGCAAATTCACTTGCCTGTTCACTATACCTCTAGATAGTTTTTAAAACCTCTAAAATCTGTTTCTCGAAATATCGGTTTAGCACATACCTGTTTCCAGACTCTGTATTGAGGCCACCAACTTTTAAGATTATTTACTTTCTACGCATAAAGCAGCACCGTCTCCACTTAATCAATCTACGCCCGTCTCATAAATGACACGTTAATAGTCAAGATATAAATAAACATTTAAATCCTTGCATCAACTCCATATTCTTGAAAATTTTACCAAGACATATTAAAAGTCTGTTAATGTATTTCTTTTCGCACAAAACTTATCGTAAGCTTAGCTATTTATGTGGGATATTTATCAAGCACATAACACAATGCAAATGCACTAATTACTCTACTCTCGTATATGACTAAATGTAACATTGTGATACATGTGTCTGTCCATACTAATGCGATAACAGATGGGACAAAATGCAACGCTCCTGGCTATGGTTTCAGGGCTGTCTCAACAGAGCGTTTAATTTATATCATTTGCTTCGGTATACAACCTTGACCTATCTGTCTAAACAGTGAGTAAAAAATGTAATCGACGAATATCATCGATGCAACCGAACTGGCTGGGTCACTGTGTCTATGAAACTAAAAATACAAGATTAAACTTCGCCGCAATGGGTGATTTAATTTTCTGTAATTGAAGTTGCAAAACTGCAGGCGCATAATAGAATCGCCTGATTGCTTCATTATAAAAGCAATACGTGAATATTGTTCGTAATGTAGACTAAGGGATGAAATATTATACATTAATGAAAACTCAGCTATATGTAGGACGGCACCTGAACGAAAGTTCAACTCCGCCTTTGTACACTGTGATGAATACAGAGCTCCGTACAAGGCCAGAAATGTGTTGTTTCTGGCCGTTTTTTCACCAATGTCCGTCTACACCACGGGGACAGGATAGCAGAAGACGAAGAAATAAAGAATAAAATAACAAAAAGTTTTAAAAAATGTCTTTATCCGTGTCAAACAAGATCAGCAAGGCAGGAACAAGTTCTAGATATAAATCTGTTAATCTGGAGTGGTATCAGAAGTCACTGGTTGATGACGGTATCACTGTGCAAAGGAATTATTTAGTTGCGGAGAGTCTTGATAAAGGATGAGCCAGAAAAATGCAGCATCTGTTAAAACCTTCTTCGCGTGTTCTTAAAAACCAACAAAATTTGTACATGACATCATCAGGACAACAGAAGAGGGTGTGTTATCATTTATGATGTGCTTTCAATTTGATTTCTTGCATTAACATTGTGGTTGAAAGTCTTTCTGCGATTAAAAGCAGCATTGCAGAAGGTTTGAAGGGCACGGAAATTATTGATAGATATGAGTAGCTTCACACATCTAGGAGAGAAGTTTGGAACTGTTGCCTTAAGAGCCAGTCTATCCATAGCTTTGCTGATAATAGTACAGCTAAATCCCTCTTTCCATTTTGATATACCCCAAGACAAGCAAATCAAAAGTACTTGAATATCCGCCACCAGTTCCTTCAATTTTATTCCACAGGTCATTCTCCATCAGAAATGAGTAATGAACACTCAGTTAGCAAAGAGGTTTCACCCAATTCTTTCCCTGCCACGTGGAACGACTGGCATGATTTTTCTGGGCAACACACTCGAGTCGCCCAAAACAAAAATCCGGTGGTCATCATATAAAACCGTCAAGTCGATCACAGAACACAACGCACGAAGTTTTAACACAATATTTGAGGCTTCATGACCAATATACTGCTTCGAGACTTAACCGCAAACTATCACCAGAAGGTGCTAGTAACTTAACTTCGCTTAATCTTCAAAAACACACTTCTGTCTTATTTCTCACAAAAAAACCTAATAAAAATAACCTCTACCACCTCTTTCTTGGCACAAACCTAAAATTCTACTTAAGTTGAATATCTTTCCACGGTAGGGCAGATTTTAAATCTGTATAGGTGACGACGTGAAATTCCTGGATTCTGTCGAGCGAAGAATGGTGATACACGATCCCATTCTCAATTAACCTTTCAACAGCACTTTCACAGAGAATAAAAACTCTAACTACCATATGAGCTGCAAAATAGAAGATAACAGGAGGCATTTATAACCAACAGCTAATAACCTAATACATTCAAAAATGTTATGTACTATCAAAAGCCATAATATATGCCAACTTGAATGTAGCTCCGTGGATTCAACTGATCATCATGACTAACATACCCATCCATGGTTAACTTCCGACAGGTAATCTAAATGGCCCCCCAAATTGGGAACTTTACCTTCAGATCACGTTCTGAACATAAACAAACTATCTCCATATCTTGCGTACTGCTGTCCACAACACAGATGGATTAAGGCGACAATTCCCAATTAACACTCTGGCATTTTTGTGAGACTTAAAAATTGACCCAAACATTGCCATGGAAAGAGCTACAGGAATCGCATAGCAGGTGAAATATACGCCAAACTCCAATTTAATGAAGAAAACAAGAAGTAAAAGGAAAGCGCAATAAAATAATCTACGTTCCTATAAACTGTGTCAAATACGAGGTTAATTGTACGTTGGTTAATGCGCTTATAAATATCTGAAATTCTTAAGAGGTTTATGAAAGATTGTATAATAGATATAATTCTTGTGATTCATCTAATAGTGCATAAAGCTGTATGTATAAAAGTATGCAGTTATTATTATAAGTGCCCCATCCTCTTAGATAAATTACTGCATAGTGATATTTTATTCTGGTAGGTAAATGAATGATCTATGCGAGATCATTAGCATCCGATCAGCTGGGTCCGAGTGACTAGAAAACGGAAGCCAGCTGGAGATTTCAACATTAATATTGCAAAAGAAAATTATCTCACCATTAGGAAAGTTGGACTGGAGAAAGTCGAGCTTCAAAGAGTTCCAAATGATTAGTGAAATTGTGCGATCGATAGAGGCAACAGGTGAATTTGATAGAATGGGATAGAGAGAAATTTTAAACCAGAGCTGATCAAAAAGAGGAGATTGCAAAATATTAAATCTCTGACTTAGTAATTTGGAATGAATAATGTTCCTGTAGAAGAGCAGTTCTTAGTGTATAAAGGATCCTTGAGAAGATAAATGTATTCCACATAATTTGCATTATACATCCTAGACGTGCTCAGTTCGATTCAGTGATCTGGTTGGTACTCCATTCAAAATATATCCGTACTTTGAAGTAATTTGTATACCAGCTAGCTCTCATGTGGAAGATGAGTATCGTCCAAGAGTGAATTCAAAGCATTTGGTGTCTCTGAAGAACTTCGTATAAGTGATCATAGATCTTGTCTCTATTCCTTTCACTAAGTAAGGCACTTCCAGAAATAGTAAACACTGATGAAGCCGTTCGCCATGATGTCCCCCAGTTCATCATTAGCATCGTGGTTCAACGCCAATAGTGATATTTCTCCTAGACGTTAATATGATGAACGTTCTTTTCAGGTGACGTCACATCAACAGTCGATTCGAATAATGAATCTCAACTCATTGAACAAGGAACCAACACATTGGCTCCTTGTTCTTGGCTCAGAGACTATTTAGTTTGCACCGAGTCAGAAACACTCTCCTGTAGCAGGTAATTAATGAGACATTTGAATGTTAACACCAATCATAAGTGGTATTTAAGGTTTGCATGTGTTTGATTAAAGTTTTCACAAGCCATCTGCGATATAAACACGCATTTGAATATCATTTTCCACATGTCAGTACATTTCAATATGCTTGTAGAAGTATACAAGGCAACGTATAGCATAAATCAAGAGCAGTATATACTGAGTGGCCAGTTTATCAGATATATAGATATACAGATTTAATGACGAATATCATTTCCTTTAACTCTTAGAACAACCTCAGGTCGTCAGGGCACTTAAAACAGTGCCTCAGCGACGGCTTGAATGGATTTCGCAAGGTGCTGAAAGCGATGTACAGCGATGTTTTTCGACCACGCAAATTCAATCACGTCCCGCAGTTGGGTCGGATTGAATGGCGGCGCGTACCCACAGATGGGAAATCAGATTCAGATACCGTCAATAAGCACACCATTAAAAGTATGAAAAAATCGTCCTCGTAATCCTAGAACCATTCCCGAATGATCCGTGCCATGCCACATTACCTAACTGTGAGTAAGCTTTACTAGATGGACAAAATGTGAGCATGAAGGTATTACTGCGTATTACTGCACCTAGTCTACAGTAATACGTAGACTATAGCATTCAGATAACTCTTTATACCGTTGCTCTACTGGTATCAATGGCAGTATCATATGCAACATGGCATACGTTACTGAAAACACTCCCTATACCATCACATTTACACCACCAGTCTATGGTGTTCATGCTTGGCACGATCGTTCCATTGATTCATGCTTACTGTTAGTCCATTCTCTCATTGAACTGTGATTGCGCGCGCACACAAAAGTATATAAAAACCCTTGATTTCCTATAGCTTGCGAAAAGTAGCCTAGTACGCTATATCTGTCGAATGTTCCACACAGCCATTGAGCGACTTGGCATTGAGCAGTCGGTTCCTTGAAGTATGTGGATATATACTCCCACCTAAAAGTTTGGAATCACAACGTATGACCAGGTTTTTTTTGTTGTTGTTGTTGTTTTTTGAGCTTAGCTTTGCAATATAAGATTTAATATAAAAAACTAACCCAGTACAAAGTATTTTAAGGTTTTTTCTTGAACATTGAAAAATTTACAGCAAAAAATACTGAAATGATTAACATTAACAACTACGAAGATTTTCATAAAAATGTTCTCCACGAGATATTATCACTGCCTTACACAGATGACGCATTCTGGGGATTAATTTTAGAATAGTGGCTGGACTGACATTATTCAAAGCGATCTTAATAATTAAATTCATCTGCCGTGCCGTGTGTCTTATGTCTGTTAATTCCGTATGTTCTATGGTCAATTTGTCTATTTTGTTGGACGAAGAACCCCAGTTTCTTGTGAAAAAACCTTGCTATCTACGCCTGAGACCGACTAACTCAGCCACGGAGTATTTTGCGAAGATAGACTTTAAGTCTAGATGATCCCATAAAAGCTGTATTGTGTTTAAGTCAGGCGATTGCAGTGGCCACACCATAATTTTCAATACGCTATCACGTTGTTTAGTTACTTGAAAGTCCCTGCAGAGCTTAGAGACGTGCTCGGGTCATTGTCTTGTTATAATATAAAATTCCAACAAAATATAAAATTCCACAAATTCGAAGTTCAGAGGATATTGAAATTATGTTCAAAAAAATGTTTTTATAGCCCTGCCTTTCTTAAAATTCCTTCGATTCTCACGACGTCGCCACTCCTGAAAAACAGGAGTGGTGTTCAGGAGTGGTGACTAAAATTGCTAAAAAATTGGTCCTATTAATAAAACTTTGAAAATTAAGAAAAATGAAACGTGATTCCACACTTTTAGGTGGGATTGTATTTAATAACTGGCTGCTTAATGTATATTATTATTAATATTCAGAATTGTTAAAAAAAATTATTATATTTTACAGGATAATACTATTAATCTTCAGAGCATTAATACAGTAATATAATTTACACGTATATCTATAAATAGTACCCTATTGGGCCACCAGTGATCCCCACAGAAGCACTCTGCGCGTGCGCAAAGCGCATATATTTTATGTGATGTGCGTGTTTGCTAAGTGTAGAGCAGTTAAAATAAACTGTTGTTGGCCATAATTTGAGACATCTCCGTTTGTCAGATTACGATCTATGTGGTTCCCGCTTGGTGAGAGAGAGGAGTTCAGACCTGCCATTAAGCATGCTTCGGCAACGAGCCTACATATTAGTAGGATAACGCGACACTATTAAAACAAGTTTATACTATTTGGTTTGGGTTATCCCCATTATTCCCAAGATATAAATCATCACTGGATGTATTCGTAAATATTTCAAATTGATACAAGCAAAGGAATATTTGGGTCGTATGAATGACCTAAGATGAAATTTTGAGCAATCACTACAAATCCTTACTTCCAAATTTCGCTATTATTTAAGAAAAAGGGAACTATCTAAAACCTACGATACATATTTTCACAGAGAAATCGCCATTCCCAACGATAACATGCTGGATGTATTTCGATTTTTGGAGGCGACTTACTGTGGTACTCTATTTTCAAACTGATTTTTACAGATGGAAATTTAACTTATTTGCTACTTTGTGTATTATTATAAAAATTAGATTCGATTCGATAGTATATACTTGTATTGTAGTCCCCTGAATTTCGCATTTTTGCTATTGCTGATATATATACGATTCTGGTATTTGAAAATCACATGCTTCATTTTCTAAAATTAGATAAGCTTAAATGAAGTAAATGAAGTCTAATTGTTTAAGACCTTATTCAGTTTTAGTTTTCACATACGAGTATTATACAAAAAATTTCCAGCTTGTCTGCAGGCCCGGTTCATTAGTCACTCTTAGAACATGTTTAGAACCTTTGATCCAAAAATTGATCTAATAGCAGAAAGGTGGAAAAAGATTTTTAAAAAAATCCTCGTGATCCATCCATAGGTCGATTCTTCTTCAGCCATTGTCAGCCCACTGCTGGATGAAGATCTGCTCCTATGTCTCTCTCACTCCATGCTCATCTTGCAGTTGCAGCTCTCATCCATTGCCTTCCTCGTTTACCACCCATTTATCTCCATTCTGTTAATTTTTTCGATCTTCAATGCTTATTATCTGCCACAGATAGATGAATGCCGATGTCCTTTCTATTTCTTTGTTTTAATATTTCTTATAGGTATATGTTAATTGGTTATAGGTATATGTTAATCTTTGTCTTACCACTTTTATTTGTTGTATATGTTCTCTCGGCTCGCTTTCATTCTACACTGTATTATTTTCGTAAAACACTCTATAAAAGATGCTCACCCTATTGGTCTATAGTTGTCTATTTTTGCTTTGTTCCCTTTCTTCAAGATTATCGCCGGAATAGCATTATTCTAAGTTTTGGTGATTTTTTATATTTTATAAATTTTTTATAAAAATTACCTAGATGATCTACAGCCACATGTCCCCTAAGTTTCAGAGGTTCAATCAAGATTCCATCTTTTCGAGGACATGTCCAGTTTTCATTCCGCTTAGTGCCGATTCAACTTCTTTAGATAATTTCTGTTTCTCTACCATTAATAATCTTCTCAGAATTTTCAAACAGAATTATCAGAATTTTTTTCTACTGTTTCTTTGATTTTCTTACTATTATAAAGTCTAATTTCCAGTATCGTACTTTTTCAGATAGTTTTGTATATTTCTGAAAATTCAGAATTTTCTTAATGGGGTTACATCTTTTTCATGAAATCCACAGTTTCCCTTGTTAGTGTCTTTTCCTTCTAATTTATTCCCTCCCTAACTGCGAATGGGCTTTTTGACATAGGCAATTAGCGATTATTATTGCCTTAAACTTGTAGATTTTCTATCTTAAAGAATTGCATTTATATACAGATGGCAACGAGAATAAAACTGAATCGGAATTTCACCAGGTAATAAATGCATTTAAATGGAATGTTGTAGTCATTATGAAATTCAACTGCAAATGGTTTCATTTCGATCCGGAGTACAATATTGCAAAAAAAAATCCACCACGCACGGAAGTACAGATTGACTTTCGGCATTTTTGACGCAACTTCCCTTCTGTAATCAGGTTTCTTTCATTACGGCACACTGTCGGGACGTTTTCCCACAGATCACTATTCTCTTGTCACCTCAGTACAACGAGTAGTGTATGATAAGACGTGTAATTAACCTCCCCATCTAGTTCTCACGATAGTCAATGTGCAGATTGCAATCAACGATGTACAAAATATTAAATCGTGTGACATAGGGGACATGCTCTTCTTCCAAATGTCTGTCATTGTCCCTTAATAAGCCCGCCGAGAGTCTTCGGTCACCTCGTGGACTTCCAGGGTAATTAATGATCACCCTAGTGTCAATAAACTTCTATCTCAGAAGGGATCTCAATACGAAGGGGATTACAGTTCAAAATTCGATCTTCTTTTTTGCAGCTCTGACTGCATATTCAGATCTCTTTCGCGTGATCAGTGAGGCGTGTAATGCAATTCGCCTGGGATAAACTTAGACTTGAAGCGTTACAGCGTACGATTAGCTGTTATTTAGACCTCCATTAAAGGTTACATTTGAAATTTAAATCAGTCCCAAAAAAAGGGTTTATGTAGGTTTTGTTGTGAAGAGAAACCGGAAGTCTTAAACGAAAGTATACAAAGTGGTTTGGATAAGACTGGAACTAATATATGACCGCTTAACACGAAACGCAGCCCAAATTACTCCCCGTTCTCTTACTGGTCGGACACTGGCTATTCAAATGAAATATAAAAGTTAACCAAAAGGTAAGAACCAAAGTTTATTATTTAAAAAGAATTATTGTACGTGTATGAGTGAAGTTTCCGCTTAGATAATTTATATTTTCCCCTAAAGAAATCTTGTAGCAATAATAATTCATTGCAGTTCTGTTTCAATTACATCATGGTTGCCATTAATGGTGAGCAGCACCATTGTAGATCCCTACAAGCTGAAATGACGTGAATGGTATATCGTATGTAGAGCAGCTCCAGAAAGTTAGTTCAGCTCCACCAATATACACTGTGAATGTTACAGAAACTCTAAAATAGCCAGAAGTGTGTGTGTGTGTCAGCAGGGAGCTCAAACCCGGGCACTAGCAAAATATAAAATCCCGCTCCTAACTGGCAAAAACAAAAAAGAAAGTAAAAGGGAATAAGACACATTAGGATGAAGAAAGATGTGGCCTTAATTCATAAATGTAGTCATGTTAATAACCGAACAAGCTAGAAACAAAGAAGGAATATCCCTGAAGTCAATGCAATGAGTACAATAAAAAATAATGTTTCCAATTCTCAACTGTCCACATGTACACAAATTGGAATCTTTTAATCCTAGTGAAAACAATTTATCATTAATCGACTCATGTCCTGTAATTAAGAGAGATATAAACAAGCTCATTGAAAATCATTTCCTCTTATTTTTATTAGTAAGAAAAGAAACGTCAAGGGTGAAGCTAAGCGTCACAGAGCCTAGTGGAATAGGAACCCACATCGTTTGCCAGATGTTAATTCTTGCCACTATATTAAATTTTCCTTTTTAATGTCATTTTCAAGATTGATAGAAATTCCTAAAACTTTCGTAGGGATTTTCTTCCTGATACGGTGAGATAATCATCGAAAGGCAACGTGTAAATCCAATGGCATTGTTCCAGCCTAAAGACCTGCAAGGCAGCAGAAGAAACAGTGGAAAAGACTCTAAGAATAGGTAGAAGCATTGGTCTTTGGAGAGATATTAGCTTAGTTTGAAATGATTTGTAGGTAATTGTGTGGAACCAGCCGTCAGCAGCATAGGAAACCAAGGGAACGAAAACAGCATAATAGTAGAGTGATAAAATTTTCTTGGAAAAGCACCATTCGAGATTAAATATTCTGATTAAGGCACCAGTGAAGTTGTTAACTGTTGTAGCGAGATGCTGAAGGTGCGAGTGAAAAATACAACTGGCCATCAATTAGAATTCCAAGATGTTTTAACTTCAGAACAAGAGACAGCTGGAGGCCATTGATTTTTATCTGAGGAGGTCTGTTGTAGTTTAGTCTTCCTAAAAATAATCATCTTTGTTTTTGTTGAGCGAATACTTACTATATTTACATTGGTCCAATTAACTAAGTCATTTAATACACAGTTAATATTCCGGTATCAAAGGATACCTAATAATCTGTCGTAATGGGTTACCATAACTGAAAATACCCTTCAGAAACTCTTGGACTTTTGATCGAAACTATATATAGACGAAACTGTATCCTTGTTATTCTTAAATTTAAGGGAAACAATAAAAAATAATGAAATAATAAAGATGTAAATATGACGTACGTGTACCCAAAACCAATTTTCCATCTCTGACTTAATGATTATAGCACTATTTTGGGAAATTGCTGTGTATTATTATGGAAGGCTGAAACCCCATTTCTTAATGAACTGAATAAATTAACATTGAATGAAAAATCATAATATTTCATTGGGATAATCAGTCTCAAAGTTAACTAATGAAGTTACAGCATCTTCATAAGTGCAAGTCAAGTTGACGCTCCAGTTGAAATCTTATGAGTAATCGCATTTCATTTTGGCTTGTTATGCATTAAGCAGTTTTGTTACCCACTCTTTTCGGTTGTTCATTTTGATTTAACGTGCATTTAAACACAGATAGCTCACTTGCTGTTGTTAGATTTAATTAACTTCAATATACTTCAGAAGTTATATCAATACCTCGGAACTTATCTGACAAGACCAATTTACAATCCACCGAATATTTAATATAACCTCAGTCTAGTGCGCTAAAAATCCTCAAATAATAACAACCTAATCTTCCTTCATTTTTCTTACCACCCATAACTTAACAGCACGGTCTTCCACGTGGCTGACTTTTCGGAAGGGTCGTGGTTTTAACGTCTAATTATTACCGTATTAACCGCCATTATGTCATTCAGGATTCATTGAGAACTCGCACAGAAAGCTTCCTCACTCCCCTCCCCCCTTGAGAACAGCTTCTGTCTGTCGACCAACCCCTTTCACTCTCTGAAAGGAACTTCCATTCACAGTCTGTTGTTGCTCATGCGCCTTTCCGAGGCCTCACTCCAGCCGCCAGTAACAGCTGCAGGATGCGACCACTCAAGCGTCATAGATGGCACGTGGAAGCGCGTGCGGAGAGTGTGAAGATGTACGTTGTCCGTGTATCTGTAACGATGGCAAAAGAAATGGGCACTTTCAGCCGTCTACCTGTTGGGTACATTCCAGGTCACTCCGGAGCGGAAACTGAAACGTTTAAATTCTGTCAGTTTTCGGGATCTTTTAGATTTCGTATTTTATTTTTTCCTTCCATCCTTTCTTACTGCTGTACTATCCCCCAAGTTTTGTTGTTTCTTTTTGTTGTATCTTTAAGTTATTCAAACTTCCTTTTGTAGTTGTCTTAACAACTTTGAAAACTGATTTCGTATACCGCATGACAGATCACAACGTAAAACCTCTTTAGAATTTATTTGTTCGCGTGTTACCATTATAAATCACCAACTATCTAATGAGGAGCCAGTTAGTCTTGAACCAAGCTGTCATGGCAACCTTTCAATCTTTAAACCATCCTTCAATCTTTTCAATCTTTAAACAGGCCAGTTAACCTTTAGGCTAAGCCATCTGTTTGAAGTATTGCCAAGGCAACTCACTGCAAGAGAAAGTTTGTTCTGCTGTGAGAATTGAAACCATTCCATTATCTATGGAGTCAGTTTAAATCCTGCTTAAGAAAAGTAAAACAAGAAAAGAAAGAAAAAATCTTAAAAATTAAGTCACAAAAAGAGAAGCAATCATTGTTGACTGCCCATTAAAACATTTTATATATTTGGGAGGATCATAGAAGAACTACTTTAAAATAATTCTATTTGGGAAATGCAAGCAGTAATGGTTTACTAGCAGATTATGGAACGAAAATTCATCCGATGTACGCCAAACAGCGAAGATTTCTTCAAACTCACTTTCAGTTATTTATTATGACCCCATAATATCACAACGGATGAAGGATGCTTTTTCTATAATTAGGTCAGTAATTACCACGTACTTGCGGCCTTTCCCATCTTTGGAGTAAAGTGGCTTGCGTGATTTCTGGACACTCCCAAAATCAGCGAACGATCATCTGTAATAAATCCTCCCTTCCATTTCCGGAGAAGGTTGGGAAGCGATTTCTTTTAACATCCCGTATGTAGGATAAGAGGAATAAGGTTCTTTTTTCTCAAGTACTCAAAATGAAGAGCGTTACTAACTTATTGCAATACAAATCCACGAAATGGTATTTCATAATAGAAGTTGTAGAAATTGCTGAACTGTTAATGTCTATCAAAATTAGTTTAAATTTCTTACACTGTTTAACTATAAATTCTTTAATGTTCAGCAATACTTCGCACACCTTCATAGGAGTCTTGATCATTTACCAAAGTGATCAAGGCCCAGTAAACGGTGCAAAGTATTGCAGAACCTTAAAGCGTGCAAAGGATGTAAGGATTTGAATTAAACTTGATGGATGATTAATTTAATGTATAATTAATGCTCTTCAGAAATGAAGGAAAGAATCCTTGTATGTTGGAAAAGGAAAGTAAACGCACTCATGTACATACAAGTTACAATATATACATGTGCACAAAACGATTGCTTTGCCTAACTTTTTAAGTATATCCTGTATGCAGTGATTTTCCTTTAAAAATCTGCAAGACAATTTAACAAAAGGGAAAGATGTGATCAAACTGACCGCAGAAAAAAATAAAACTATAACACGTACAAAATCCGTCCTCGTTCATTCTGTTTTAAAGATAATTGTTAAAATAATTTAGAAGCAAAGTAAGTTATCATTTTGGGGTTAGTTTTTCTTAAGCTCTTTCCTTACTTTGGTTTATATTTAAAGAAACAGACAGAGATACTTTATACCCGTACAACTTCATCAAGGTTGAACCTCTTGCCTCGAGCATTCCGTAATAATATCAAAAACAAAGAAACGATCTACTGACACTTGGCCTTCGTTTTACGAAGGCCATGCAAAAGTCCGCGATGTGAAAGCCACTCAATAGAAGAAGAGATGAAAAACGTGCCAGAAATGCTCAACGGCTTGCGAATTCTCTGAAGAGCGTGAATGAAATGTATAAAGTCATTTCTTAGACTGCAAATCCCTGTAATCAGCAAAAAAAACCCATTCGTGTTTACAATACTGAGATTACGCTCAAGAGACAGCTCTTGTTGGCTGGAAGAAAAATCTAGCCAAGAAATCTTGAATCGCTTCAAAGAACGAATATCCGTGATGTTTCGAAATCCTCGCCTCGACCGAGTGAATGTTAATTTGGGAAAATACCACAGGGAGAATCAAAAGATTTTCAGCTTGATCCGAGAGGATAGCTAGAAAGATAAAATTACGTTGAATTCATGAATAATCTGAAAATATCCACAAAATAGGTGACCTTCGGGTATCTGGATTAGATAAATATATTACCAAACCGCAATAAAATTCATGAGAAACGTTTAATTTTAAAATCACATGCAACTATTTTGTATGTTGGTTATATAGTCAATGGGATCTTCGCGGCAGCGGCAGAGAGAGAATATCATCTACAATTGCCACATTCAGTTTATCAACACCTCCATGCCTGGGTGCAAGTCCGATTATCTATGGGATCTGCGGTGGTTTTCTTTGACAGAACTGTATCCTTCAGACTGATTAAGGTTTTCAGTAATTATCATAATGACTATCTCAATGCCTTGAGAAGATGGAAAGGTACACAATAATTTACATCCAATTAATCACAAAAATAAATACAAAATACATCCAGTTCTGTGTCGAGTTCGCAAAATGCTCTGTTCGATCTGGATCGGACGTTCATTTTTGTTTCATTTCGAGAATCAGAGAAATTATTTGGCCAATGAGGCAGCGAAAACAGTGAATCCCCTGAATGGATAACTCCGGAGTCTTTATTCACATATGCTGGTTAGAATATGTTAGGTGCTAAGCACCAGACCAATTAAGGCTATCCGGGAGAAAAAACTTCGCCTGAGACTGACAGTTTCAGCCACTTTGTAGAAAAGCCCATAAAAATTCTTCGCGCCATTGACGGGATTATAACTTAGCCCTTTCCACCAGGTATGGGAGGATGATTATTGCCACTGTGCGAGGGCACATATGCTGCTGCTGCTGGCTCCAGACGGATCATCTATAAATTATATCGAATTATACCTGAGAGTTCCCCGAAACAACAAACGTAAAGATACTGGTCTGGCCCGACTTCATATTGGGCATAATTACATGGCTTTTTTCGAGGGCGCTGTCGGTTCTCTTATGTGAATATTGTGTCTTTTAACTAAGCGTCTGCATTTTCTCAGTGACTAGCTTGCGCATATAATTGCTTTTACATCTGCTTGAGCTGTATACACTATCGAATTTTATTTCATATGAAAACGTATAAATGAAAACGTATCCGATGATTTTACCTTTTAAAAACGACCATATATTATTGTATTTAACCTCCTTAATAATGGGATCTCTCCAAAAACACTTCTGCTTGGCGCATTATGGCTTCAGATGCTCGCACGTCATTAATACCCAAATAAATCAAATCATATAGCATCTATACGAAAAGAGCCAGGTTTTAATATACAATCGTTTCAGTTAGAAATATCGTCTTTTCCTCTTGTTTGTTACGTATTTACTGTTGCATCTCATTAACAGAAAAGCAGTCTTTTATTAAATCAAACATACGCGGGTATAGTTCACTGATATTTCACAGAATTGTCTCTGAACTATTACACGTCACCCGATCAAGAAATTCCAAGATCTTATTTTTCTAAAAAAAAAATTGGGTATAAAGAAAAATTTTATAAGGGATTCCCTTAAACGTATCCCCCCCCCTCCCCATTGCAAGTATCCCAACATTCCTGCCACTTCTGGAAGCATCGCTGGAAGTCCTCCTCAGTCAACAAGCTCAGTTCTCTTATCGCGTTTTGTTGGATGGCTCGAATGTCATCAAATCGTTATACCTTCACCTTTAGCTCGAGTTTGAGGAAAAATTCACCTAGACCAACGTAATGTGAATATGGAGGGAATGATTTTTTTTTTTGTTGGCAAAGAATTCTTGAATGCAGAGTGCGGTTATGTGTAACGGCATTGTAATGGTGGAGATATATTCAAACAGCTGGTAGCGCTTTCTTCTAACTTTCCTCTTAATCCAATCAGAACCTTTTTATAGCAGAATCTGATCATCTGGAACAAATTCTTAATGAACATTATCCTTGCAACAACATCGATTTCAACAACAATTCCAAGCAACATCGATTTCAACATTATTTGACCGAACCTGTCTTCCTTCTTTTGGAAGGGGCAACTTGATCCCTTCTGCTGGAACTTCGTCTCAAGCTGTGATGTTTCCAACTGCGTTTCATCCAATAAATATGCAACTGACGAAATTAAGATCCATTTTCACCCTTTCCTTGCAGCTACTCGAAGAGTTTTCGACGGTGCGAAAACAATCCAAACTTGGAATATTTTTTGGAATATATTTTGGAATATTAGACATCTACGATTGTCCGCCTCTCTAATCAAGCTGGAGGTCTTATTCATCGTACGCTCAGACTCTTATATAATGTGTTTCTCCCACTATACTGGCGCCTGGTTCTGGTATGTTAAAAAGGTTCATCTTCAGAAAACATTATCTATTAAGCGATGCATGCTCTTAGTCATGAACAGACCATGTCGTACAGTTTCAACAGCTGCGCATCAGGTCATAAATGGCTGTCTTCCACTGGACCTCCAGATAATCTTCCGCGGAATTTGTTTCCATCTTCCTCACTCAAGAACAATTACATTTGTTTTTGGATACACTTTAAATTATCAGTTTTACCCTAAAATTTAAAAGAAACGCTTCTTGGACTGCCTTTCGCACTGGACCATCGATCCCGCTTTCGCAGGATCGATGGTCCAACTTCCAAAGGTCTGGTTCCCCAAAATTTATTCCAATGGTTACTTTTGCTTAAAAATAAGTGCTAAAATGGTTTTTCCCAAGTTTAAAGGCACTTTCCTTACTTACTAGGCATGGTTCACATCGAACTAAACTTATGACCTTTAATCTGTCTGATTCACATTTATGTTTCTGTGGACAACCCGAGGATTGGGAACATACCCTCTTTAATTGCCCACTTTATAATTACCTTCACCAGCCTCTTATTTTCTATTGCACTTCATTTTCTCCTGGGAACGAATCTTCTCTTCTAACATAAAAGGAAATAGTTAACTTCTTGAGGACGCTGTTTTCGCAATATTTACCAACCTTAAACAGATTACGCTTTCTGGAGGCTCCAATGATTCCTCTGCTCCGGTCGATTTTTTTTCCATCTCTCCTGAAAATCCGAGCTGAAGAAATTACCTACCTAGTCTACAAAGCTACACTGCTGGCTTCAGACTGGCTCATTTTTTGGATCCGTCTCATTTTTTGCTTTTATAACTTTGTCATATCATTTTCATCTATCCTTCACATTAAGAGGCCAGAAACAATTAAACAACATTTACACTGCACAAACACAACACCTTTCCGGCCGTTTACAGAGTTCTTGCAGAGTTAAGAGTTCAAGAACGCCCACGAATCGTCAAATTATTGACTTGCGAATACGCTCGAACATGCCCTCAGCAGTGTGAACTACCAAATTTCCGGATACAGCTGCAGGTCTGCGATATCAGGAACTTTCAGTTCATGCGCATGCACTTTAAATGATCCCACAAGAATTGGGAAAGGAGATTCACGCGGATCAGTATTCTGGCTAAACAGCCCCACCACCCGGATTCCCCACAAGTTTGGAGGTATCACCAAAGGCATAGTGGTGATACCTCCATCGGTCTAGATCGGACAAGTGGCTAATATCACCCAAGTGAGCTTCGCTTGTCGGATGAAATGGAATAGGAGTGCCATCGTCCATGATTCTACACGTTAACCGTAAAACCCCTTCCAGCAATCCCATAAAAATACTTTATATCTTACAAAAAAGTGTCAGTATGGAAGAACATGTGATCCAATATTTTAGAATCTTAATGGAGTTCTTACCATTACCAAACAGATTTTCTTCCTCCTGCTCGTGCAAGTTACTTGAGTTCATGATTGTTCCCCGCTCAGAGTTCGCTTCATCAGTAAATATTATCTTACTTTCTGCGGATGAAAGGGAGGGGGTATAGTTCCTGTCATTGAAGAATGCACTAAACAGATTTGGGGGACCTTTAACAGTAGTACCATTTCTGGATGGTAAACGTGCAGTCAGTAGTGAAACTACAAATTCTGTCCCCTACAAGATTCACGAACATCCCCACTGCACTTAACAACCATTCCGAACCAACAGTCCATGGCTCAGCGAAGGACCTGGATAGTTTCAATGTTTTGCAATCGCTGTGACAGTCGTCCAGCTTTCCCTCGAACGTAAATACCACAAAATGTTCGACAGTCTTCAGAAAGGTTTACAGAGATAAAATCTTTTAAGTCTAAGGTAAAGTTTCTTTTAAGTCTTACTTAAAAGAAACTTCTTCCAGCGCCACAAAACATGAGGATGAATATCTGCGTACTCAGTATTGGAAAATGGAGCGATTGCAAAACGATTTCAAACGATTAAAAAACTGAATGTCACTGAAACAGGAGAAGAGAATGCAAGTAATAAACAGCATATTCCTTCCCAACTCCGTTCCTTTCATAACGAATTATGGACACGATATGAAAATGATTATTGCAAATCGCTCTCATGTGTAACAACTGTGAAATAAAGCATTCTCAAAAATATGTATATACGACTTTTTTATTATTTTTGACTACGTCCCAGAATATTTTAAACATATTTTTGAAACAACTTATTTAATTACAAGCTCATTAGGTACCTAATAAGCTGGTACTTGGTTATTAGGTACCCAATAAGTTGTCATCTAATACCACTTTGTATTAATACTCCCAAAATTAGAATTTGGGAAGTACAATGTATACAGAAGAGATAGAGAGGATAGCAAAGGAGGGGTTATGCTGTTAGTTAAGAAAAACATAAAATCTAAGGAAGTGCACCAGTTGACATTGGTTGACAGTGCACTGTTGAATCAGTTTGGTGTGCCATAAGCACTGGGAAAGCAAAAATAAGGGTAGAAGTGCGTTATAGGCCTAACGATTCTGATGAGTACAATTAACAACTGTACAGAGAAGTAATAGGAGATTTTAACTTCCCAGATATAAAAATGAGTTTTTGGCTTGGTCACTCGCCAAGGGTTTTGTGGATTTATTGGATGATTGTTTTCTACAACAACGTGTTCTAGAGGCAACTAGAGGGAGGAATATTCTTGATCTCATTATCAGCAGTGATTCTTCATGCATTAAGGATCTGTAGATAAAGGAACCACTAGATGGCAGTGATCACAGTGTGGTGATGTGAGATTTACTCAAAGATATAACTACCATCAGGGGTAAAGTTTATACAGTGAGACCAACTAATGATGTTACTAAATTTAAACAACTTCTAAATGGGAAGCATTCAAGGAATTAATCTTGGAAAATAGGTTTTTCATGCCAACTAAGAAATATTGTTCAAAGGCCTAAATGGATGTCAGATGAACTAATTATTACGATTTAGGCCTAAATGGATGTCAGATGAACTAATGAGACCCTTGGCAGAGAAGAAAAATGCATGGAATGCATATACACTGAGTGATCACTGAATTATGACCACCCTTTATGAAAACTAAATGCGACCCGTTAACCACGTGAGGTACGAGAGTGTGCAGTTAGTCGACCTACCTAGCATAGATAAGGTGTCAGTGGTTCAGTAGGTAGTAAAATTACGAGCTTGATGGGTAAAAGGAAGGGTTTGTCGGATTTTGATAAAGGACAGATTGTGGGAGCTCGACGAGCTGGTGCCTCGATTTCCCAAACAGTTGAACTGGTGGGATGTTCGAGAGCTGTCGTTGTTAAATTGTACCAGGACTGGCGTCAAAATGGTCAAACAACGACCCGACGGCAAAACTGCAAAGTACAAAAAAAAAAGGTTGATGTTAGAGTTGAGCGCCGGGTCCGACGACGCGTACAGGCGAAAAGGCGCAATACGGTTGAAGAGTGAGACTACCCAATACAACATGGGGCAATATCTGGCATGACCATGCGTCGCACGCTCGCATGTATGGGCTATACCAGCAGACGACCCCTACGGCATCCTCTCCCAACCAAGGTTCATCGGCGTAAAAGACTCGCCTGGTGCAACGAGCATGTAAGTTGGACGTTAGAAGACTGGAAGAAGGTGTGCTGGTCGGATGAATCACGTTTATTTACTCCACAACGTGGATGGTTGTGTGCGAATTTGGCGTCAACAACACGAGGCTCTTGATCCATCATGCATGGTATGAAAAGTACAGACCGATGGAGGCAGTGGTATGGTGTGGGAATGTTTCACTGGCAGGAATTTGGACCCCTGGTGCACGTGGAACAACGTATCACTGGTCTCCGCTATCATCAACTTCTTGCTGACTGTGTGTACACCCCGTTATGTTACACTTTTTCCCGAATGGTGATGGTGTCTTCCAAGATGACAATGCTCCGAGCCATCGGGCACTTGTTGTGCAGGAATGGTTTGAGGAACACAGTTCTGACTTCCAGCATATCGATTCGCCTCCGAACTGCAATAGAGCACTTGTGGGAGACACTATGGAAAGGCATAACAGGCGTCGGGATACACCAATCACCTCCGTACCTGATTGCTAGCTGCATTACACACAGTTTGGTTGGATTTGCCTCCCGAACGCTTCTGACATCTTGTTGAATCAATGCCACGACGGATGCTGCTGTACTGAGGGCAAAAGGAGCACCTACGAAGTATTAGGTCGGTGGTCATAATTCAGTGATCACTCAGTGTAAATTATCAGGAGACACAGATGCCTACGGTACATAAAAGATTGTCCGTAATTTAGGAGGTTAGGCAAGCAAAGGCAGATTACCAGAAATTTTTGGAAAAGGAAAAAAACTTCTTTCTTTATATAAACTGTAGAAGGAAGGGGATGAATCAAATTGGTCCGCTTGATATCGATGGTCCAACAATAGATGATCCTGCTCAGGTTGCTGACAAACTGAATGTGGTATTTTGCATCTGAATTCACACATAAGGAATTCTGTAGGGAAGTGGGGGACAGAAGCTTATTAAACTCTAACAGGGAGCTTAATGATATTGTAATAACTGAGAGCAAAGTGGAAGAAAAAATTGTTGAAGTTAAACATAAGAAAAGCATCTGGGATAGATGGGATCTACCTAGTTATATTTATGGAGGCGGCAGAGGAAATAAGCAAACCCTTAGCCAAAATTATAAGAGCATCCTTCGATTCGGGAGAGGTCCCCACGGATTGGAGATCTGCAAATGTATGCCCAATTCACAAAGAGAATCAAAGAGTGACACGATTAATTACAGACCAGTTAGTTTAACTTCTGTTCCGGAGAAAATAATGGAGTCACTGTTAAAGAAGCATTGCAGGATCATCTAGACAAGACTGCCGTAATAATTCAGACACAACATAGGTTTGTTAAGGGCAAGTCTTGTGTGACAAATTTGATTGGATACTATGGTGTGATTACAAACGAACTGGTTGCAAAAATAATCTCGATATGATATATTTGGATTTCACGAAAACTTTTGATAGTGTTGCGCATGGAAGACTACTGTGCAACTTGGATCAGCATGGCATTAAGGACAAGTTGCTAAAATGAATAAAAGGATAGTTGAGTAAGAAAAGACAGAGAGTGGCAATCAATTGACACTACTCTTCGTGGACTAATGTTATTAATGGAGTCTCCCATGATTTTGTGCTGAGCCCGTTGTTGGTTTATATATTTATCAATTTTATTGATGAAGGTATATCCGTTTTAAGGTCCAAGTTTGCAGATAATACAGGTTGACAGAGTTTTAATGATAGTAATGAGAATATACTACTGCAACGGATCTAGAAAAGTTGGGTAGATGGGCTGAGAAGCGGCAACTGAAGTTTAAAATTGACAAATGCAAAGTACTGCATATGGGTAGCAGTAACTGCGGAAAAAAGTACGAAGTGTGTGGTACTCAGGACAGTGGAGAATGAAAAAGACATGGGGGGTAATTGTGCAGTCAGATATGAAGTTTTCTTAGCAGTACAGACAGAGTAGATCATGGGATCTTGTCAATGATATATAGGAATTTTGTTAGAAGGGATAAGGTGGTGATTATCCCTTTGTATAAGGCAATCGTTAGGCCACACCTTGAGTACTGCGTACAAGTCTGGGGGCCTCATTTTAGGTAGGATGTAGAGTTTCTAGAATGAGTCCAGAGAAGAGAAACAAGATTGATGAGAGGGACAAAGGGGTGCTTTTAGTAAGTAAGGCTTAAGTTCTGCAAATCGCAGTGTCTGGAAACTAGCCACCTGAGAGGTGATCTGATTAAGGTGTATAAGGCCTAGAATTGTGTGAACAGGCTCAATGCTGATGGGATTCTTCCTCTTGCTGAGTTTACGAGCCTCAGGGAGCATAAACTCAAATTGTGAAAGACAGTTGTAGAATAAATATGCGGAAGTTTGTCTTTAGCCAACGGGTAGTTGATTACTGGAACAGACTTCCATCTGTTTGTGGAAGTTGATAGCTTAAATAAATTCAAGGAAGAACTGGACAAACGTCTGGAGCGAATGGATGGGTGAAATGGGGAGTATTTTTTTTATTTATTTATTTTTTTGCTGATTCTGCTTTCTTGCATCATATGCCTCTACTAATACTACTAAACAGATCTTACTTTAGCTCCGAAATACCACCAACCGTCGAGGCAAGAATTCCACGTGGTGTCTCAAGTGTTCCACATGTATTGTATGGATTCCCATGCAAACTCAATCATATTCCTCATTTGACATAGATTGAATAGCGGCAGATCTCTGCCGCGAAGTCCATTGCTTATCATACAACAGATGCTCAATCGTCTTGAGGTCCAGTGATTTGCAAGCCGATGAAATAGGCTCATACGTAAAGTCACCCTCGTGATTCTGAAACCATTCCTGAAAGACCTGTGCCTTGGGACAAAGCATATCATCCTAGTGGAAGTAACTGTTACCTTGTTCTCCTGCCAGCGTGGAACAGCGGTAACAAGAATTCGTCAGGCTAGGCGCTCATTTTCCATTCCTCACTCTTACCAGATGAACCGACCGTAAGAATAAAATTATGCAGCTGATCGGCAACAATGTTGAGGTAAGCCGTGGCATTCAGATATGGATGCACCGGTATTAGGGTATCTATACTCATGCTAACACACTTCCATCACTCCACCTGCAGTATTATCACACGGAATGATGGATCCACTGATACTGATTCATACTGCTCATCAACAGCATATATCAATGGATTGCCTTTACTTTTTTCTTCCATTAGTGTGTAACGGGAATTTGTAAGACTAGGCGCATCATTTTCCATTTCTTAAATAACCAGTGAAAATTCTGTGCTTGCTGTACCCGTAGCTGCTTGTTTTTAACTGATTAAGTGACCCCCTTTGAACTCACCTACTACTAAACCCCTTACGAATATACACACACCATTGTACTGCGCTTTTATTTAACCGATTGTGGCTTATCTGTTCGACAACACGTTTCTTTTGATCTGCATCCTCCGTCGGTCTTTCTCCGAAGGTCAAAAGGATCGTGCAATTCAAACAAAAGAATTCCCATTGGCGGAATGTTTTTCTGGTTGCTAGAGCCTTCTCGGTGCACTCTAGACACTATCCTGCGTAAATATCCCGCGAACTTTCGTTTTTTACATGATTACCATGATACTCGTTTCGTTTTTTCCATGATTCTCTAGAGAAGAGCAATTTGCAATCGGCCAGAGATGTTTAATAAGGGTTGAATGAGAAATTTTCGAAAGTGGTCTAACTGCATGAGCGATCCAAGTTTGTTTCCTGATTTTTCTTACTCTTTTTTTTTTTTTTTTTATTTAGAAGGGGTATTTATGAGACAGGATGGCATCATATAAGGAAAACAAAAGAATTAATTAAATAAGGACTTTGGCATTTTATAATTAACTGTGGTTACTGTGCAGTGACTCAGGTTAAGAGCAGTGTAGGTATGACTGAGGGGTTCTTTGTAGAAGTTGGACTGCACCAGGGATCAGCTCTCAGCCCATATCTGTTTGATCTGGTAATGGATGTGTTGGTGAGAGAAGTGAAGAGTAGAACACCATGGAGTATGCTGTTCCCGGATGATACTGTACTGTGCGAAACATCCCAAGGAAAGGCAGAGAAGAAATTGGAGGAATGGAGGAAAGCGTTGAAAGATAGAGGCATGAGGATAAGGAGAACAAAGATAGAATATATGGTATTGAATGGAGAAGTTGAGAGTTCTATAAAACTGCAGGAGGAAAAGCTACCATCTCTTTCGAAATTTGAGTATCTGGGATCGAATGTTGAGAGGGATGGAGGATTGAGTGTAGAAATACAGCACAGAGTGCAATGTGGATGGCTGAACTGGAGAAAGATGAGTGGGATGCTCTGTGATAAGAAAGTTAATTGTAGAATGAAGGGAAGAGTGTATAAAACTATGGTTAGACCCGCACTGATGTACGGTGCTGAGACATCGGCGATTACAAGGGCCCAGGAGACGAAGATGGAAGTGGCGGTGTGACGAGGAAGGACAGGTTAAGAAATGACTACATTATAGGTACGGTTAAGGTGGGGCCTCTGAGTAAAAAAATACAGGAATCTAGGTTGAGGTGGCTTGGTGATGTGGAACGAAGAAGTGAAGAGTATGTAGGGAAGAGGTGTGAAAAGCTGGAGGTGATAGGGAAGAGGAAGAGGGAGAGACCTAAGCTGAGATGGAAGGACAAGGTGGCAGAGGATTTGAAAGAGGGAGGATGCAGGAGAGAGGAAGCCCTGGTTAGAAAGGAATGGAGGAAGAGAATTAAGGAAGGGAATGCCGACCCCATATGAACGTGGGGTCGGCATTCCCTGTGCGATCCTGTTGTTCCCGTGACTGGCAATACATTTACAACTGCTATCAGTTCCTGCTTCATTATGTCCATACTTGCAAGAATTCTTTTCTTCTTTGGTCTTAGTCTGAACAAGTTCCGCATTCTGGTCATCACTATTTGTTGGAAACAGAATATAAAATTTTCGCATAACTTTTGATACTTGTCTGTTAGAAGATATTTATTTATAGTATGAAGCCAGCAATTTCAACAAATGTTCGATGAGCACCTGAATAAAATCTAGTGCGCGGTTTACGATTCGGATTACCGACCCGTGTACGCATGGGAAAATTCTCATTAAAAGGGTTGTCAGTAGCGCTGTTTTAAATTTGGAGAGACGAGGAAATCTAAAATCGCTACCGATGTGACGGGTACAGCAGCTTTAAAAGCCATTTGGTCATGCATTTGACAATTGCTTCACAGTCCAGTTCCGGAGAGAATAATTTTTTCCCTAATTCCAAAGTGATCATTTACATTCTGGATCGATAACAAAAGTGCATTTCTGATGTTTTAAAAAACACCAGCACCACTCCTTTACCGTTGTCACTTTAATATGAATTAGGATCTGTAGACAGCAAAGTATCTCGCACTTAAGCGCTTCCTCGTTTTTATCAAGTACCGTCTTGGCACTCAGTAAGTCAACACTCCATCAGCGCAACATCTGATTTACGGTTCTGAGTTTGTAGAGATGCATCGCACGTTCTTCTGTAACATAGGAAGAATAGCAAATCTCGTCTCTTTTATTAGAGCTGTTGGCACGGGAGGCTTTAAGCTGGCCACACGCATTGGTTTAGTGTGCATTAAACGCCAAAATAACCGATTATGTTCTTCGGTCTGTTTGCTCTATTGCTGGACGAAAAATTAAACCATGGAAACCTCGTCTGGGACTAACTAAACCAGGTTAGGAAAATGCCCACAAAAATTACTCGCGTTACGATGGGATTTGAACTCACGCCTTCTCCACCTGGTGTGGGAAGGTGGTGATTAATACAGATTATACTGTTTACCGATTGAGCGGGTGGCAGGTTGCTCTAGGAGTTGTATCTCTTGGAGTGCCTTCTCATGAGATATGTATGTTCTTAGTAAAGAAACAGAAATTAATAAGGGAATTTATAAACCAGAAGACATACATCAATATTTGTATTAATACGTAGAGCATACAAAATTAATCGTGTTGGTATTATACGAAACTCGGTTTTCCTCAATTTTTTTTAAAATTAATTTAAGAAAAGCATCATTGAAAGTTAAGTTTGCTTGCTGAGACTAACTCGTCTCTTCATCTGGCTGTATGCGTTGGAAAAGTGCAAAATTTTAAAATAAAAATCCTTAAAAAGCCAAAACTCTAAATTTAAGCTAACCAAAATTCCTAAAAATATAAATTATATAAAGAAAAAATTTCATCCAGTGGAATCGCAAATCTACAAGAACCACAAAGGATCGGCGAACATCTCCTACTCTGGTTTTCATTTTAGAGTGTATTTTGGCTCGTTTCAGAGTTTTCTTTCTTTTGATTTATCGGAAACTTCGCAGCTGAAAACCTTAAATCCCAGCTGTATGTCCATCAACGCCAAGCTTATCCACCTACCTGAACTAGTGTACGCTAGATTATATTGCTCGACCAAATTAACAGAGCAAAAGTTTTTTCTTAATTTTTTTATTGTAAACGGTGTTGCCGAAGGCGAATATTTGATATAATATGCATCTTGGCATGCAGATTCCGAGTGTCCAATAGAAATTGATCTACCACCTTACAGATTATGCCAACTATTCATGCCTATAAAATCCCTGGTTGCGATCACATCACTTCATTCCCGTTGTTTTTTTTTTGGCTTGCTCAAGTGCAAAGTGTGTTAGTTGTCTGACGGCACCAGGGGTTCCCCCCTCTCCGCGTTTTGTACTCTGTTTGTGTAGCACAGAACTCTGTGAAGGCCAGAGATTAAAGTGTATGGGGAATAGACGGATGTGTAGTGTTGTGTACAGTTGTTCTTCTGACCATTTAGCCGCTGGGCCCCTGTTGGAACCTACCGTTACCGCACTTGGCCCCGGAGAGGCAGGTCAGGTACCCAGTAGATTTCTGTACTCTGGCAAGTTTCCAAAGATTTCAGTGGCAAGGGTCTATGTGAAAAAAAATAAACAAAAAATAATAAATAAAATAAAAAAGGGGGTTAACGCTAGAATATAAAAGGCCAAGAGTAATGTAACCATGGTTTAAATTTGGACGTTATTAATTGATAAATTGTGTGGGGTGTACACTGCGAGATAGACAGAGTAGAGGGGAGCTGAAGGCCTGGGGGGAAAAGACAGAGGTATGAGGACGATAGAAAAGAGACCCCAGAAAGTCAGTGAGGCAGGCCCATGCCTCATCAGGCGGAAAAAGGAGATGGCAGCGAGAGGAGACAGGAACCAATCTCCTTCCCCCGGTCGGGTTAGAATAAAAGAAAACCAGGCTAGAGTGCTCGGTTTGATCGCCAATGTCGCTTGTGGTAGAAAAGCTGCTGGTGTCTACAGTGTCTGGGTTTTGGAGTCTTCAGTGGGATCAGGTACTGGTTGATCTTCCCAGGAGATTCAGTTTCAGATATCAGCCCGATGGAACTTGGATAAAGGAAGTGAATTTCAGTTCAATTGAGCTCGATGAGGTCGGCGGTTGATGCTACTGGAGAGGAGTAAGTTATTGTTCTTGGTGGTTTAGGCTCCTTAATGTTCTTCGTCTGTTGACGTCATCCTGTGCAAAACTGGTGAAGTATTTATAATTGTCATGGGTATAAATTAGTATATGTTCTTGGTCCTTTGGCAAATTAATAATCTTTGTGATTAGAATAGATCTCAAGTCTTCATAGTGAGGACAGTCATACATTATATGGTGCCAAGATTTGTGAGTGCCACAGTGGCAGCGTGAATCATCTGTGATGCCCAGAGACGTTAATTTTTCTTGTATCGACCAGTGGCCTGTGAGGAGGTATGTTACATACTGGCCAGGGGATAACCAGCTTGGGGCTTTTGGGAACGTGAACGTTACTTCAGGGATGAATTTCTTTGTAACTGCTCCCTTAGTGGATGTCGTTCATCTGTCCTGCCAGGCCTGCTGCAGGTGAGCGAAAAGGCGCCTTTTCCGTGTCTTGCGATTGATTGCTGGGTTGGTGGTGAATCCAATGATGGTAGGGGAGATTCCTTTGGACAGATGATACAACATGCCGCATCTAATTATTTCAAGATCTAGAGGGAGGACTCCAGCGAGGATTTGAAGAGCAGGAGTGCTCATCGTGCAGCAGGCTTTGGTGATGGTAAGTAGTATTGCTCTTTGAATGGTGGCTAATTTCTACTGATTTGTGACAATAGTTGCCCGATGATACCAGACCCCTGCAGCACATGAGATGGCTGGAATAAAGACTACTTCGTAAAACAGGGCTAGGGTACGTCGGTTTATACCCCAGTCCCTGCGGGTGACCCTTCCTACCAATGCTGTGTAATTTCTTATTTTCTTTTGGATATACTGTAGTATGGGTGGAAGGACAGTTTTGAGTCTTACACCGAGGTGCTTAAGCTGGGTGCGGTGCTTGATGGTTGTGGCACTGATCTTAATCTGCAGTAATCTGGTTGAGCTTAGATTCCCTTTCAGGAGGATGTTGGAGGTTTTCTCAGCCGAAATTGTCAGGTTGTACCGACCGAGCTCTGTGGTCATAACCGTGGATCTTTCTGATCACCTTGGAGTAGGGAGTCTCTACACTGACAGATCTGTCACATAGATAGCTTTTAATGCAGGAATAGAGATTTTGAGGAATCTGTGCTTGCCTGAGCCTGCCAAGGACGCTCGGCCACCAAAGTGAGTCGAACGTCCCGGCGAAGTCGACTGTAATTACAAGGAAGTATTTTTCAGGTGTGGATTGAGCAGATGTTATCAGGTTATTTAGTGCGTCTACTGTCGAGCGCCCCTGACAGAATCCGTACTGATTGTTGGCCTGTAAATTTGTGTTTGTATAATACTTGTGAATTCTGAAGCAGATTAGCCTCTCAAGGAGTTTGCTGAGAACAGTTAGAAGGGTAATTGGTCTGTATGATGTTGGCTGTTGTGGCGGTTTATTCGGATTCTTGAGAAGAAGTCGAAGATTAGCTGTCTTTCAATCAAGTGGAAAGGATCCTTTTGCCAGACAGTGGTTGAAAAGGTTCAGCAGTAAGTATGGCTTGTAGTCTGCTACTCTTTTGACACTCTCGGGCTCCAGAAGGTCAGGACCTGGGTATTTTCTGTCCTTCAGTTTCAATACTGCTCGATGAAGTTCTTCCTGGGTGAAGGGCTCTTCGGTTTCCTGCGTGGTGTAGCACTCATTGGAGGTACACAGTTGGACTTGTATTGGTGTGAGGTCGGTCAGAGATTGGTGGCTGGAAAATGGTATTGAGTATATTATTAACTGACTGCTCCCAGGTAGTGCTTATTATGCCTTGTGGTGTGGGAGTGGTTGTCAGAACCTCTTCTCTGGGCAGTTTATTGGTGGTAATTTTATATACCACCCCCAATGGTCGGCGTCCCCAGTCGATGCCACCAGATGAGAATGCTGGTGTGTCCAGGAGGCCTGGACACACCAGCCAGAGATGTAGCCAGCCATCTGTCAGCTAGCCACGGTGATATCAATATTTGGTTCCCAGAGAGTAGATGAAAATGTTGGCAAATTGTGTGTCCTATTTAATATGTAAGCTGTGAATTGGAGATAAACTCTTCCAATCGCTACCCATTGCGGGTAAAACTATGGTCATCAGACCCCGCAAACCAAGTAGGAGAGCGGCAGTTTACATCCGCTCCCACGATAAATTTCTCATTGGGAAAAAGGGCGCTATGTTTTCCAGATAGTTTGTTCTTGGTAGAATATCGTCTGTTATATATAGAAACGAGATAAAAGGTTCCAAGGGGAGCTATGCTATGACATGCAGGCACACTGCCCAGGATGTGCATAGACTTGATATTTTGGTGGTAGTGGTGGTGAGTTCTGGGTTCTTGGCTACAATTGCCGCCCAGGGAGTTTCATTATCTGCTTCGATTATTTTGTATGCAAGTGAGTAACCGCACACCTGCTTAGCATGGGTATAAGGTTCTTGAAAGATCATGATGTCGATATTTTCCTCATTTGCAATTACTTTTAGCTGGTCTGGAACTACCTTGGCTCGCTGCGTATTAAGTTGGATGAATTTGATCTGTTGGGTATTGAACTGTTTAAGGCGTAGGCCCATAATCGGTTCGACTTTGTTCGCTTTGCAGGTAGATAAAATGGACAACTGTTGTCTCTTATTGAGTGATTATGAGCAGATTTTGAGCTTTTGCAGTTTGCTCAGACCGGCTCGCTGGTTTTGTTGGGGCAGTCCTTATACTGATGTCCCTTCTGGGTACAATGCCCACAGGTTGACTCAGCCTGAGTGTAGGTGTGTGTGTGTGGTGTTTTGGCTTGCTCAGTGGGGTATTCACCTCTCCACTACTCAGATGACAAGTCATCGTCGTTTAGATGATTCTTTGAGATGGCACCTTGAACTACTTGAAGCCAAGCAGTCGCAAACGGATGTACCACGTTGGACGTTGGCTTAATGTGTTACGCATTCTCGTCTCGGCACTATGGAAGCAGTTTCAGGAGACGGGAGCCACCACAAGAAGAGATGGCCAAGGTCGCCCGAGGGCTATGACAACCAGAACAGACTGCTATCTGGCTCTAACAGCAAAACGGAACAATAGGGGTACTGAGACCAGATCCTCGAACCCAATGTGCGACTTTTTAGGAGTGCGGTTGGCCCAGATTTTGTTTCCATGCACCGCAACGCCACTGCACATAGAGCTAAAGTAGGGGAGGAATACCTTCAAACTGAAGATATCGAACGACTACTGTGGCCACATCAGACTTAAATCCGATCGAACATGTATAGGACGTCCTTGGGCGTCGCATTGAAAGCTGACAGCGAATTGCCCGGTTACTTGGTGAGCTAAGGTCTGTGTGGTGAAAAAATGGGATTTGTTCCCAAAGAGTCGTATACAGGGGGTCATACGCCGTACTGATATCGTGCTACCACATGTTCAAGCATCTTGTATCGTCCTTGCATCTTGTATGTACCAAAAAGGTCACAAGACCTTTTTGGTAATTCTTATACAACACCTATAAGTGTCCTGCATACTTGTCCGAGGTTTCTCACTGTCTTCTCGCTCTAGTGGACAGCACAGTTGATATAACCGCTGTCCTCCCCCCACTGAGTAAAAATGACCTGAGTTCGAATCCGATCGATGACGCGAGGAACTTTTATGGGTCTTTTTCACAACGTGGCTGAGATAATCGATCTCAGTCGAGAGTAGCATGTTTTTCTTTTCCCCTAAAACTATGGTTTTTCGTCCATCAAAACAGAAAATCGACCACAGAATTTGCAGCCAATATATACAAAGCAATTTGAGCTTAGTCACTAATTCTCTTAAAATTCTATTACAAAAAAACAACTCGCTCCTAATTTCATTATTGTTCTATGGTCCACCACCAAATAAAATTTTGTCCAGCTTTATCGCAAGCTGCACGAGTTACGCCACGTTTTCTACGTGTGTTCTGTTAATTTTGTCGAGCAGTGTAGATCACCCTTTATCACCCTTCAATTCTACCTCATTCTTTCAAAGCAGTACTGTTGTTGTTATTGAGTTTAGGACATTAGCGACTAAGGCCATATTGCGCTACTTCTAAGAAGTTCAACATCAGACTCATCGAACGAACTTTTATTAATTTATCCTTTCTACTTCTATCTTTGGAAAAATCTTCGTTCTTACGTATTTTACTAAAATTTTCACTGTAGATGAATTCAAATCCGGCGCAGATGGTTTTTGCGTTATTTAATTTTTCGCCAAAGTAATAAAGCCAGTGAGACGTTATCATATCCTTCACGTGCGTAAAGCCACTTGCGATTCAGTATTTCCAGCTTTGTAGCTGGAAACGCTTTCACCGAGTTACATAAAGAACGTATACAAAACTTATGCTCATTTTACCCACTAACAAGAGCATATTCCTTGCGTCATTTAAAAAGATTCCTCCCCTTCCCTCACTGCTTGGATTTTTTAAAGCGCTGATATTTTTGCTCAACATGTTATAGGAAACGATCTTTCTCTTTCGTTTGAGGTATAACAAGGCTCTCTACCATTTGCTATTTACTGGCAGTTTAATGGGATAAATTACATTTAGAACAGAATAAATTATATTTAGATTTTGAGCCAACTTTAAGTAAGATTTCCCGATACTGCAATGCGTTATTTAATAGTTTTAGTTGAATTACCTTTATTGATTCAAGCTTCCCATTGTGTTGTAAAAATTTCCTAAATGTAAGCGCGTAGTGGCTTCCTTCTGCGACAAAAGTTGAAGAAAGGTGTTTGCAGTACCACCTTTGCGAATGAATATAAATTAGATCAGAAATTTCGGACACTAAAGAAAAAAGAATCGTGAGTAAATCTTAAAATTTGCTAATTAACTTTACAGTGATGATGATGATTTACATTAAAATAACACGGAAGACAATGAATACGGCAAAACACAAACAATCTTGAGTCTGCAGCCCGGCTTCGATTCTGCAGAAAATAAGTCAAAAGTGAGAACAGTGAGAATTCATTATTATGCAAACTAACCACTTAATTCAGTAACAACCTTAATAAGGAACAGCGTGTATTTACGAAAATTCTTAGAGCAGATTAGTACATGATGGCAGGTTGGTTGGTTTGGAATAAGTCCATGAGGTACACTGCCCTACCATTAATATCTGAATTAGACAAAAAATGAGCTTTTATTGTGTCATTTAATATTTTTGTGCCGAAACGTTTTGCCTTTATGACTGCCTTCAATCTTCGCGGCATACTCGACGATCCAATACATCGCAAAGATGCTCTATAAGGTTCAGATCAGCACTCTGGGCAGGCCAATCCAACTTTTCTACACCCAAATCCTCAAACCACTCTGTTACGACCCGAGCAGTATGGCATGGCTTTCCCCGAAGTATTGCTATAACTTTGGAAGTGCATAATTGTCCAGGTAGTCCTGGTATTTCACAGCATTCATGGATTTGTCGATAACGACTAATGGGCCCAAGCCAAACTATGAAAGGAGCCCCATACCGTGACACTGCCTCCACCAAACTTCATTGTTGGGAGGATACAATCAGAAAGGGACTGTTCCCCTGGCATTCGCCACACCCAGGAAAGGCCATCCGACCAGACTGGTAGAGTGCGAATCTCGACTCGTTTGCCCGTATGACTGTTTTCCGCTGCTCTACAGTCCAGGATTCGCGCTCCTTATACCATGTTAATCGGCGTCTAGCATTTGTTGAGGTGATCAATTCTGTTGAACTGTTGAGGTAATTCCGTTTAACGTGTCATCTTGCATGCCCACTGTTGCAAATGTCTGTTCGAAGCCCAGTGTGCATATTTATAGCAGGTTCTGTGACGTGTTGCATGCACAGGAGTTTCCCCATCCATGGAGGGGTGTCCGGATATTAATGGTAGGACAGTGTGCGAGTATATCGTGCTCAAGATCGAAAGTAAGGATAATCTGGCACCGGAAATGATAACGAAAGATTTTTCTGACTCTTTCGATTTTGTATATGACCAAGGAACCGGTAGTAGCTCTGGATCATAATGCTTGAAAATATCCTTTAAAGTGAGCTGTATTTTAAGAATAAAGAGGTCAGTTCTATGTCGTTAAGCTAAATATCTTTTTATTTAATAGATATTTATCCAACAAGATGCCACTATTATCTAAAGCTTAATTATCCTCATATTCACTGACCGTATCTCAAACATCATTTCACAGAACTGTATGCGGTGAGAATAAATAATTTAAAAGTCGTTGGATTGTTTACTCGCTGCTCGATTAACGAAAACATTTGTCGAGGCAAGAAACCTGTTTGTCTCCTCATTTTGCTCTCTCTAACGCGATAATATCTCAGTCGCGTATAACAGATTAGCCAAAAAATCTCTAGCAGAAACCACAAGATCTGTTTTCTGATGGGGAAATATCGTTTATCATAACGCTGGCACGCGCGTGCTTGGTCACTGGGGAGAGAGGGAGGGAAGGGGGTGATCATTCAGAATTATCAATAGTGAACGCATCTGCAACGGCACACAGATCTATCGGATGATTAATAAGTTTGAGAGAGAAAGAAAGAGGGAGCCAGCGATAACCATCTGTGACCTGATAGACACCAACTAAATATCTATTCCATGTATGTGGCCTATAAATATAAACAGGAGGCCACGCGCTAAACGTTATCGTTTGATCTTTCTATTTGTTTTGATAGCTACCACCCTAGGGAGAGCAGCGTTGGGTGGAAGCAGGAAGAAAAAAAAAGGAAAAAAAAACAGCAGTAATTCTATTGGGTTAAACACGGCAAGTAATAATGGATTAAACATTTTTTTGTGCAGTTGGCATGACTGCGTGCTATTTTAACGAAAGTTCCACTTCGTTTGTCTCTTCGTGATATAATATCCATTTCAAAATCTCTCCTAATCCATTAATATATTAATTAGGTCATCTCATTTTTCCATTTTCGACAGCCAATTGTGTGCCCATTAAAATTTTCAAAGTTTTTCACCCTCCTGTTGGAAATAATTATCTCAAAGAAGCAAACAAGTGAATGATACACATCATAAGGAAGCAGTGTTAAGATATTTTCTCTTTATACATCATACACTGAATATGTGAAGAGCGCTGAAATTAGATCAAGTATTCAAGCGCATCTTTAATAATAGCATAACTTCTTTAACTGTAACAGTCATGTGTAGCAATAACTTTTAAGTACTAACTTTATTGGCACTTTGCTATGCACGTTAGCATATATGCGTAATGTGCCCTTGCGCCTTAAAAATCCAAACCATAATGTGCCCATTGTATTAATTGCACTCCTATTGGACTGGACGAATTTTCACGAAATTTATACATTGCACTTTTAACAAGATTTCTCGAACCATACAAAATTCCATCTGAATTTCATCAAATTAAAATCAGAACAACAGAAATCCGGCAATTATTATTTCTTTGAAATTTTATATTTCAGTCCATTAGAATGATTTCTCGACAATTGTTATTTATTTTTTTTTTTTTTTCATTCGTATCATATAGGCTATCCGTGTACTGTACATTGTAGCTGATAATAAACTGGATATTATGTTTACTGCCATGTCCTGGTTGGAAGAATCAACGGGCAATGTGGCGGATGCGCAGAATGGAATTTTTTCGGTTCGCACATAAAATTCGTTGCTTTTTTCTTTTCTCTATGCGCCGCATAGAAACACAGGGGTAGTAAGAGTGATCATGCACCACAAGGATGACTATTGAGTAGTACGGAAGCACCAGTAGGATATGCATCGCATTGTGCCACAAGGAGACACAGCGGCAGCGACCGTGAATCATGTAGGGAAATTCAGGTCATACACAAACTATGAGATGCATAGCTATGATGGCCATTCTACTCTCAGTAGCTTTAGCTTTAACTTACCACAGTCAGGCAGAGAGCTCCTATATGTAAGTCACACAGTTAGTCGATGTTGACGTGGAGGATGTAAGGGAAGGCATCCTCTGCAGGTTGGGTGTGATTTCTCCCACCTGGTGGGAAAGTGGAAGAAGCTGGCCCTCGAAAAGGTGGGGAAGACAGTCACGTATCAAAGGAGACACGTGAGATCGTCAGATGGCTTGGAAATGAGGTCTTAGCCTAGGTTTAATGTTTGAAAATCCTACCCTGGAGTCAAAGTGAAACTATCAGGGCTTCCAATTCAAGCTATATTAGTGTCAAGTAAAGTAGGTGGAAGTGGTTACAATCAGTTGTGCGTTATACCTTCATGGGGGCCCAAGGCAAAATGGAATTTGGGGACCCCATCTAAAGAAAAAACTAATAAAGAACATTTTTAATTTAATTTTATTGTGACAAGAAAACAAACAAATTATATGACATAAGAACTAAATATTGTATAAAATTTCATCAAAATCGGTAAAACCATTTTTGAAAAACACGTAATTTTCATATTAATCTTCAAGTAAACATCATCGATCCTTGCAAGTAGAAAATTTAAGTTTCCGATAAAAGTCATTGAACAAAATATTAGTAAAAAACAGAAATGAGTTTATAAAACAGTGATTTGGGGGACCCCCTGCGATCGGGGCCCTAGGCAGATGTCTTTTTTTTCCTATAGGATAACGCGCCACTGGTCACAATCTAGAAGAAGATGGTCACAGCCCGGTTAAGATAGTTTAATCTGGTGGAGATGTTCAATATCTCAGAAGACGATGTCGATCAGCGTGCATTGGTTCCATGACACTATACCAGTGATCTTCTTCTCCTGGTGAACAGATCATGGAAAAGGCAGAGAAAGAGTGATACTGGTCTTCCTCATTTATCAGAAAATGTTCACTTCCTCGAGGCAAGGCATGTACTTTTGTTATGGGCAATACTCACAGGTCCTCGTAGATTGAGCAATCATACAATAAGTGATCCCAGTCTTCGTTTTAATAATCAAGGCAGTGAGGATCTTCCTCCACGATATTCATAGAGGGGGCAAGTTTGCGATTCGTGTATCAATGGTCTGCTATCAGGAATATGGTGTATAAATCTGGGCTGTACCATGCTGGAGCTTTACGGTAAATCTGGGCTATTTGAGGTAAGATTTTTTTTTTAATGACGGAATCTTTGGGGTTGTATTCAATTTGTTTTGCCAGGCGTTAAGAAGATGGACTGCAAGTCGTTTTTTTTTTTTTTTCTTTGATGGCGTTTGCTGGGTTAGTAGTGAAACCTAGAATGGCGGTAGAGAGCCCCTTGGCGAGTCGGTAGTGCACGCTTTTCATCTTTCAGGCGCTTTACTACTTGGCCTGCACGTTGTATTTAGGTCTTTGTTTTTTACATTCCCCGAGACATTTCTACAGAATTTTAAGGAATCATTATTAATCCTCAGACTGATCCCAAAACTGAACGAACCAGATGATGGAAATCTAGTACACAACATCTGGCAGAATAGATGGAATTATACAAAAAAAACGAGCCATTACCAAAAAATTCACTGCATCCATTATCCACAAGAAAATGGTTTTTACCCTCACTGTTTACCTTCTGAATGTTAACTGGATATCGTTCGCTTAACGCAAAACATTGCCAATTTATAATTTCAAATACGTTCTCCTGTCAATGCGGGCTACCTGAAGACAGTTCTCAGGTCCTGTTTGAATGCTCTCTTTGCGAGTTGTTATTGTTGCATTAGGGTTTTAGGAGAATCAGCGACTAAGTCTATACTTTCTGTGGAAAATGTCTGTTGTGTGATCGATTTTCTGCTTGCCGGACGAAAAACCCGAGTTTCTCGGAGAAAAAACCATGCTATCCTCGCCTGACACCAACTAACTCAGCCACATTGTGAAAAGGACCATAAATATTCCTCACGTCATCGGTGGGACTCGAACTCAGGTCTATTCCACCCAGTGTAGGGAAGATGGCGATTCTAGAAACTGTGTTTCCCACAAGGGCCTCTTTATGAGGACCTAAGGTCTGCTCTTAAGGAAACAGTTTCAAACTTGTCTCCTGGATGTGGAGAGATACTCATATCTATCAATAATTTTCAGGCTCTTCAAACCTTCTGTAATGCTGATTTTAATCATAAGAAGACCTTCTATCTCAATGCAAGCAAGCAAATTTAAAACACATCATAAATGAAAATACAACCTGTTTCTTCGTCTGTCGTCCTAATGACCTCACAAACAGAATTTTGCTGGTGGTTTATCAAGAAAACGCCAAGGTTTTGGCAGATTTTGCATTTTTCTGTCTTATGTGCTTTAAGATTGTACGCAGCTCAACCCTTCCTTTGTACAGCAATACTGTCATCAACTAACAACTTTTGATACCACTCGATATTAACAAATTTGCATCTAGAACTTGTTCCTGCCTTGCTGATGTTGTTTTTTGGATAACTTTACTGCTGTTGTTTAATTGAAGACTTTTGCTCTTTGTGGACTATTTTGGGCAGCAATGGATAAAGTCATGATCGAGCAGTATCCTTAATCGTACTCTACATGTTTTTTTTTTCCCTTTATGCTAATTTCTTCTTATTTTGTCGTGTTCTGCTGTCCTGTCTCCTGGGTGAAAATACCTATACAATGTGGCTGATCAGGTACACCCCTTCATGGTGACTGTCTTTCCCGATGGCACAAATGTGTTTCAGCAGGACAGTGAGCACTGCCACGTTGCCAGAATAGCGTGCCCTGCTTCGTAGAATGATTCACCGAACGCAAAAGTGATTGCAGGTGTGCGCTGAATCGGCCAGATATGAATCCCAGAGAAGTTTTGTTTGGATTCTCTACCAGAAACTATCGAAGATCTATGGGACGCAATCCTGGCTAAATTGTACAACATACCTCCTACAAGGTCCAGAAGCTTAAAAGAGTCCATGCCTCACAGTGTGGCGGCAAGTCCTACTGCTATCGATAGCTGGTTATAATATTTTGACTGGACTGTGTATATATTGATGAGTACATATTACACAGGCTTGTATGACAATGACAAGATTATTTATTATAACTGTTCAGAAAATGTGTGCTACAGACAATGAAGCATAACAGTATGAAATCTGTGCAGAATTCCCATAATTGGCCTACGTGACCTAAAAATGATATCTATTTTAGACTGAGACTGACTTGACGAACAGTGGAGTTGTCAAATCGTATGATAGGATCTATGATAGAATACCATTCGTATGATAGGATCTATGGAACATTTTAGTTCCTAAAAGAAAATGAATAAATAAATAAGATAACGTCTCTCATTTAAAATCCATTATTATATCTGCTTAAGGGTTGAATAGTAATGGTATTTTACAAAGAGGCACACTTTGGATTTCCTTACGTCGGTGTCTTTTCCAAATGGAAATTTCCTTCCAAACGTGTAAGCACGTGCTAGCAAAAATCTTCAATTGTTCTAGCGCAAAGCTGCCTTTCAATGAATGGTCCAGAGGACGGACATCTGGGTATTTGTGTATATGGGAATGATCAGCGCTGCATCTACCTGATTCTACCATGTCGCTGTGAGATATAGTTTGATGCTCAACAAACACCACATTTAAAATTACTTGCCATAAACTACTGGACCTTTAGATGGCTCAATCGAAAACTCTGCTTTCCATTCCCAATCTCCAGGACAAATCCACAAAATAACCTCAAAATTAAACTATTGAAAGTAAGAATCAAGAAAGCTAACATTATCCTTCTGATCACGTCGTCTCGCAGATAATCAAAGCACCAGATATCAGCCAGATCAACCACAAAGTACCTGCCAGACACAATTCACGAAGTCACCTACTTTTAAGAACAAACCGCACAAAAACAACGGATGGACAGGTTGTTCCCCAAATCAGCACTATAACTAGAAATCACTTCAAAAACTGACTGCCTTCAGTTCCTAAAACTATCGATAAAAAATCTTTGGACTGTTTACCATTTTCAACATTGTCAGCAACTTCAAATGTTATACTTTTAAAAAAAAGTGGTAAATTTAATTACAGCTTTGGGACTTGGACACAATTGGCTCAAAATCAACTGGAATTTCCCATTGTACTCGAAATCGACTGCACATATTTTGGTAAGTTCACGTTTATCAATTAAACCTTTATTGTCCGAACAGTTTGTCCAAATAAGTGCAACACAACAACCAGTTGGTCTCGAAACAACAGATTATCCAGCTATCAGCCAAAAATTAAGTTCTGGAGACTCCACAGCCATCTTAACAAGCCGAAAACTTGTGTTCCCTGGCTCTGAAGCCATGAAGGACTTGTCTGTACCTTGACAACAGTGGAATGGTTATTTATATACACTATCTCCCACTAGTTAAAACCTTTTAATAATAAAAAAGATATGCCATTTATCTTTACATTGTATTCAATTTAGAGGCAAATTGGAGCACACCGGAATCTAAGCGAAACAGGCATTAGTCTGCTCATTTAGGTTCGGTGTGTTAAGTCACTTCTCTAGGTCCTTAAGACGTCGAGCTTAGCAATTCTACTAGCTTTCGAAGCACATCTGAAATCTTCAATCGTAATATTGTAAACTGTTTTTTCGAGCTTCAATTTCACCCCTGAAAAACACATGGTCATTGTACACGCAACAACTATTTGCTTGCATAATTTCATTCAATTTTAGAATACGTTGATGGATTTTACTCAGAACAGCCGATGGCTACAGAAAATTGATTTCATAGATAGTACTTCACAGCATAAAAAGTGATTATTTAAATTTTATTCATTAAGGACTATAATTACATTAATGCTAATTTCCCTGTTATTAATATCTCCAGTGAAAATTGATCATTGGTGCTTGGGAATTAATCAAATACGGATTATATAAACGATCATAAATCAAATGACAAATTATGTTTGTCATCTGATTATTTATGATCATTGACAAATTAGCAATGATAAATGAATGTAATTTATCATTTACAGAATCCTTATTTAAGCAGTCCACAACAATCACTGATCAGATATCGTCTAAAATACTAAAAAAAGCTCTAATTAGCAACCATTAACGCCATTAAAAGGATAATTTATTTAATCAATTTCCATGCTGCGACAGTAATACGATATGCTCTACTATTCGGGCGCTCGCAGGTAGAACAGTGAATATAATCACCATTATTCCCACAAGATTCGAACCAGGGAATTCGAACCAATCGATTGCACAGATTTTAGTAAGTTCACTTTTATCTATTAAATCTTTATTACAATGCAACAAAGATGTAATAGATAAAAAGAATTCAATCATTTCGTCTGATATCAGTTAGATATCAATGCCCAACCCAAAAAGCCTGTGACAAATGAACTCCTCTCATTAAAAGACATAACTGATCTGACTCGCTGATGCACCGATGTTATCCAAATTTAAACGTGGCGTTAAACGGCCTTACTAGCGTTAACAGCCACTGGTTTGTTGCAAAACTTGACAATCAAAGAAGGAAACAGGAAATGCTAAACCCAGAAGTTCAAACCAAATGAATGCATTGCATGACCATTCATGGATAGCATGCTTCAGGTGATCAACTGTAAGTCGGACTTTGATTTCCTAACTCAGCCGGTTACGATACTCCCTTCTCACCAGAAAATGCTAAATTTGCTCGATCCCTTGCTGATTATTTTTATGATCAAGCATTTCGTGCTCAATATACAACTGAAACTCTCCAACTGATTATTACGAATTAATGCAATTTAATTAACAGTATACACAAAATGGAATAACTGATATTCTGAAAATGGGTGTACTGAAATCTAAGTTTAAATGGATTGTACGTTGTTCCGAAGGTAGATTATTTTGGCAAGTTCACCCTAATCTCTGCTTCTTCGGATGAAGTGAGACCTCACAGTTGGTTCTTTTCCTAGCTTCCATCTTCATAGCTATAATCTTTGAGTGCGTATTAGGCGTTTTTCTCCATCTCATTTATCTCTGTGGGAAGAACTTAAAAGGTCTAAATATATGGTGAATGTATGGCAAAAACAACACGCAGCTTTTGATCCTCGCAAAAAAAGCTGATTGCAAGATGCAGAAGGTTGATAAACACTATTGTATATAAGCGTATCTTTTTCCTCTAGCCAAAAGCGTGATGGAGTTGCTTATAAACGTTGACAATAAAATTATTATTTATAAATTTTATTTGTGTAGAAGTCGCGGAATAACCATACATATTATTTGCAGCCAATAAATGTCATCATGAGAATAGGCAGGCAGTCTGTACTATAACTCTCCAATTCCTTTCTACAAAACACTGATATACCACTTTATTGAAGAGCGCTTTCTCATTAACCAGTTGAAGGATAATCACCGTTTGGTGGTTCGGAAGACATTGAAATGCAACTCATCTTCTAATAATCACTGGGAGTGGCGCCCAAAAAAAAATCATATAAAAAAAGGTCAGAGTTGCAGGAGATAGGGAATGGAGAGACAATAATTGGGTGCTTGTGTGTAGTATATAAGAGAGAGAGAGAGAGAGAGAGAGAGAGAAGAAAGTATTCAGTTTTATCGATCTATCACTATGTGACAAGATTAATCATTTCAGGGATGCAGTGATTTCCTGTGGTTCACTTCCCCGGCCCCTTTATCATCTCGCGAAAAGGAGCAAACAGTTAGTTTCATCTATATTTAATAATTACTCCTCATTGTGAACATCAGAAAACCCGTCGTGTGTAAAGGGGCCTCCCTCAGTTTCCGGAGTCCCAAGGGTGGGGTGTAGTTATCTGTGATTACCAAACTCTTCCACGACCTGAACAGTTCCGGACTATATTTTACTGTCAGATACTAGAAGATGCTTAATATGCACCCTCGCCTCCTTTCAAGAAAAAATTGGGTGGATTTATTCATCGGAGAAGTGCAGAAATGAACGAATTCAATGGCTATTACCACTGAAATTACTCATTTTAAATGGAGGGGGGGGGAATAAGCTTTGTACATAAGTATCTCAATTTCACACATTTCTGAACTATAACTTCGCGTGTTGTCATAATTCTTATAAAAACTATAGTGTGTCAATAAAACTTGGAACAATTTGATACCTAATGTTTTTCTCTCTTTTTTTTGTTATTGTTTTAAATGTGATATAGTTACGAGTACTGCGTGTTGTTACTGATTACACATTTCTTTTGATTTCAAAGCGTTTTGGAATCTACGCACAGTCTGAGTAGTTTTTCTTTAAAGAGATCAAATAAAAAGTCTTATTTCTATACTCATTCGTGTGTATAACATATTATGATGAAAGGGTTCTTACCCGAATTTTCTCAGCAACTCGCTAAAGAATTCCTCTGCATAAGCCAAAAATATTACTGCTTCTAGGCTTTTCTAAGTCATAACCACAGGAGCTAAAAAGTTCTCTAATGGAACTACTATATTAGAGACGTTGGTTGCTAATCTGAAATGAAGTTCAGCAAAATGCATACGTGTGTAATCTACCCCTTCCCGTCTCGAATAAGTATTGATGAGGCCTCACTAGAATTTTTTACCTACCGCACGTAAAGTGCACTGAACATAATTATGTCCACTTTATATGCGAGAGATTTTGCTCTCCTCCCATCCAGCAGTCAAACCTCGAAACCAACTGCTTTTCAAACTTGTCCCGGGAATCAGTTACATTAATATTGGACCTATCTAAAGAGTGAACAAACTTGACATAATCCTGCCTTCTCGCCCATGTTTCTTAGACATTAAGTATGATTTCTTTAAATCATCTATAGCTGATTTTAATTTTCCGTTGAGAGGTCATCGGTCCATCACAGTTATTGGATATATGAAGGTACGTTGATGTAGGCTAATTAAGGTGGAAATAGTGAATTTGCTGTTACGTTTAAGGTGAATAAAGAATGTGGCAATTACTCATACTGCTTACACCATTACTCCAAATGTCTTGCAGTAATGCACTCCGAAATTTATTATTATTTTTCTTAATCATATTAACATATAAACTCCGAGTTTCTTTATATTTTTGCTTTAAGTAATTTACCTCAACCTCTGACCATGTTATTAACTGTATTTTCACAAAACACCTGATACCTTACTTTTCAAACAGCCCCCCACCTCTGCTGATCGTAATTTTATTAATAAAAAAAAAACTTTTGTTGAATTCCAGCATTTTTCTGATAATTCTGATCGGGATTAACAACTCGGGTCTTTTTCCACCCGGTGGTGTAGGAGGACGGCGATTATACCAAATGTGCTGTCCACGAGGGCCTGAGCTGTTAGTGTTGTATATGTATTAATTGCCAAGGCAAACTAAGGTGCCTGGATATTATGTCCATAACAGCGTGTATTCTTTGGTTTGCTGAATATAAAACTCAAGGTTCTCAAAGACAGAACCATGAAATCCTTGCCTGGAACTGACTAAAGCGGCTGAATCCCTGTCATTATTGAAAGAAGGATGTATCCGTTTCTTCTTATAAAAGACAGAAAAGTAAAAATGCTCCAGTCAGAAATCATTAATGTTTCCTGCATTATAATTTCCTAAATGTTTTGTAGTTGGTGTTAATAAAAAAAAAAAAAACTGTATACTTTATTAATAACAACGATGCGACTGTTTAAGTCGTCGGCGATTTGACAATCACTACCCCAAAACTTACTTTGGCAATTCGAATTCTGAATGGTGGCGCCATCTTGTATCTAATGATTGACTTAAAGGCAGTTCAAGTTCAGCTAAAAACATATCCCAGTACGCTGAACTATACTGGTATTTTCTAGAGTGAAAATGTTCTGTATGAAATTTCATTGTTAAACACAATTTTCTGCGTACTTAGGCCAAGTCACATGCGCCTAAAAAGCTCATTTATATTGTGCCACTCTTGCACTCTAAATGGACAATCAAATAATGAAATTAAATATGTTAAAACCTTCACTTCGAATATGTTCTATTCTATTTAAGGTGCCAGCAACGATAACGAAACTCTCTACACGTCTTGTGGGCGAAATACTAGCAACCATCTGTCTCAATTCAATTTATATATCAAATTAAATTCACGTTGCAGGCGATTGTATAATCCGATTTTAAAACCAGGTGCTTAAAAGTGCTAAATTGCAATTCTGTTAAATCTTGAAAATTTTCAGGTGCCTGAAAATTAACATCAACTGCCCTGATACCGCGACATTAACATTTCTCATTTCAAAATTAGAATTCAAATATTAAAATCGTCTTATTTGGACTTTCTTTGAAACGTCTTATAGAAGTAAAATAAGAAGTAAGAAGGTAGAAGGGAAAGGTGGCTTCCTTTACATATATCCCTCCCCCACCCAACCTTCATTTGAGAGACTGTAGTTTTAAATTCGTAACTTGTCCTAAAAGTATTTGTAGAGAAGCTGTGGATTTGGAAATATCAAGTTTATCTCGGAGTCAAAGACCAGGACTTCAATGCGTAAGGAGTTTATGGCCTTCACTATGTCTTTTTGTCTGTCTGTCCGTCCCGCTGTAATAACTCCTAATTCCATTAAAATTTTATTTTTCGTTCTTTTAGAAAGATTTGTTGAGCTTTCCATAATTTAATTAAAATAGGACCAATGAAAATCCAGCAATTAGTGTTGGCGCTTCCCAAATTTAATTAAATTTGAGAAGCTTCGACACAAATATTCCCATACATTGTTTTGTAGCTGAAGTACCGGATATTGTGTTTGCTGTCGTGTGTTCCTTAGAGGATTGAATAGGTAATATGGCAGATGCGCAGAAACGAAAGGTTCTCGATTCGCGCGAGTTTTTTTTTTCTGCGCGTCCGCCATTTCTGAAATGCAACGTACTATGAACATGAATTAACTTTTTCTTTTCCCCCCTCACAGAAATATTAAGCTAAGTTAAACCTATCGGAGCTTTCACACGGTAAATTTCTTAAGTGTGCATGCTGGTATTCGAGGAGCAATTATAATCAGCCGAATTGTTTTGCTTAAACTTTTTCACAAACTATAAGGTCCTATATCATGTTTTGCTAGTTTTCTGGGTTTTTTATGTTCACCCCGCTAAACTGGCAGCTAATGGGGGGAAGAATTAACCTCCATAGGTGAACAAATGATAACCATGATTAAGTGGAAAAAGGGGAATAAAATATCGTTTAGAAAAAAATATAAATTAAGGCAAATTTGATTTTTTCATGATTATCAATTGTCACCCGTTACCATTAAAATGAATCAACAATGCGCCTAAGTAAACAGATAATAAATTACGTATCATCTGCAGATTTCAAGCTCTGTATTCCCTCTTTGATGACATTCAAGACAAATAGAAATAAAAGTGTCCCCGAAAAGGAATCTTCAGCGACCTAGCCCTTGCCCACTCTGAAGAATAACCATTTATAGTAACCTTTATATTCTATCCTTTACCATTTGTCTTTCAATTTACCTGGGGATCCTGCGCATAATACAACTTTTATAGCAACCTCTGGTGTAGGACCGTGTAAAATGAAATCCCCTAACAAGGCACTCAGACCTCCTTGCCCATTCAAGCTGCATATTGAAACTCTTATTACACCTACGGCTATAATTCGATCGGTAACACATCCCCACTCTCAACTTTCCTTTGCCTGTTGTTATTATTATAGTTCATTAGCATCCCCACAAGTATGTGTGTTGACGAGCCGATTTACATGTTGCGCCGGCAAAAAAACCCTGAATAATTCACCAAACAAAAAAAAAAACTTTATCCTCCTCCAAAACCTTATTCTTCCCCCGCCTGAAATCGGCTAACTGTGGTTCTCTCTAAGGATTTCTCCAGTCTTTGATGCGATTCCAAATCAGACTTCTCGAACAGAGTGACAAACCACTGTATTGTTGCTAATGGTCTCTTTTGTCACTCTCCATCTAGCATCACATAGATTCAATGTTCTTCTGAAATTCTTCGGAATCAGGATACAGTCTTGTTGCATTGTGGCAGCTTTTTATCAGTAGCATAACCCCCTCCATTCCTCTCTGTCCTTCCTAATACACAAGTGTACCTTTCAAAATGAAACGAAATGATAATCGGAATTCTACTATATACTTCTGGAAATACTGAGGTAACTCGTGCTGACTTTCTACACAGTTAGGAGATGGGTGTATTTTGTAGTTTTTGTTTATAGAAAGGCAAAATGGTATTTATGAGAAATATCTACCACTTTACAGTAATCTAAATGTGAAGGGGATGAACATAGTATACAAGAAATTAATTTGACATCAGTCTCGAATATAAGGGTTATTTTTAACTAGGAACTGGTCATCTGGGGACGAGTATAGTCTAGAACCCTTCAAATTTATGCAGTTTTATGGAGCAGTAAACCAAACCATATTATTAGTCCTAATTTAGTAATAACTCCATGAAGTGTTACATTTCGATTTCTTCCTAAGTCATAACGAGCTTTTAACTGAGAGTGTATAAAAAACTGTAGCGATTATTTTCAAAGCAGATCATCAACCATCACGAACCATCCCCTCCAAGGGAGGGGATGGTTCCTTGCTTCTCTTCAATATACTTTTAAGGCACTGAGCATGGATACCATGTTCAGTGCCTTAAAAAAATAAATAAATAACTGGGTTACAAAAGTTCTTGCGGTTCAAATAAACAATGATATTTCAAGCAATTCAAACAGTGGTTGAAATAATGATGGGTATTCCATACATTGCAAGTAGCTGCTTAAAAGAGGAACCATGGAGGAATCTTGGGAAACGACAGATAAGCCATTTCTGCATATATAAACTACCTGGCTATTCATTCTCTTAGTTGTTCTCATTCAAACAGCGTGTTTGCTCTTGGTTCATCTGGGTATTGACAATTTGGTTAGAATTGCGCTGTTTATCTTCTCACAGTGAGAACTGGTTTATTATCATTTTAGAAGTCAGTGCGAATTTTAGAAGTCAACCGAAGACCTCTCCATAGGAGTGACAGTGAGGAACCAGGTTTTTTCATGAAGGATTACAAATAGTCTGACTTAACATATACTCAGGCAAATTAAAATAATAATTATCATAACTGTATTTATAAAGCTAACCAATCTTACTAATCTATTTCATTAAATTACCAAGATTAAATAACCATTAAATAACCTATTTCATTAAATTAAAAGTTCATTAAATTATACTATATATTGCGATTAATCTGATTAGTCTAATGGATATCCTAGACCACGTTTACAATCGGTAAAAGTTCAAACAGACAGATAAATCCCCTCTAGGTAAAAAGGAAGACTGATGAAGTCTTGCACATTTCAAGGGCAAGTTATTACATAACTTTATTGATGAAAGCAGCATTTATCCCCGAAGGGCTCTGCCTACTCAACATCAGTATACGATCGAATGTATTTGCTGTCCTGCTCTGAATTCACCAAGGCCACGATCAATATTCTCCTCACCCTCAGCATAATATCGAGAAAGCGTGATAATAGTAGAGAACGATGGAATAAGACCGATTTCTTACCATCGCACAATGCACAAGTTCCCAAGATAATCCGGAAGAAAATATCGCGGTTTTCATTCAGTGGATCGCTAGCCAACCATTAGATTTTCAGCACCTTGATGAAAATCATGATCTCGTTACTGTACAATAAAGATAAAATAATTCTATGAATAAACAACTTTAATAGTTTGTATGTCCCTTCTGATAACTCCACATCGATTCAATTTACGCATAATTCATAACGTAGGAACATTCGTTAAATACTTCAGTGACCTTGACATGATTATTACATAATCTTATTTTAGTAAGATTATACAGAACAAATGAATAAAAACAATAATGAGATGGGGATCTCACGAGAGCGTTTAAAGAAAGTTCGGAAGTAATGTTGTCAGCTGCAGCTTAAAGGATTTACCGAAAAATGATTAATGTTTAAACTGTATACTTCTAAACTTTGAGCGCAGTGGAGTATTGAGATATTCTTAAGATGACAACGTCCAATGACTTAGGAAGTTTACTTAAAAAATTAGTATCAGAATACGAGGAATTAAGACAATATGGAATGCGCTCCAAATTTTATGGTTTGGCTTATTAATTTTCCCTACTTCATACAAGTATTTTTTGTGTGAAGGAAGTCTACAGTGATATCAATTGCCATCAGTGAATTTCGATTTAAACTGATCGAAACACCCTGTTCACTTTATCTGGCCCGAAATTATTTTCTTAGACTGAAGGAATAGAAACTTTCTAATGGCAAGGATATATCTGCTGTCAGTAACTGTTTTTATCACCTAAACAATTATTTTCGAAGCTGAATACAAAGGAAGGATTTCCCGAGAAATGATTGGTGTTTAAACTGTGTGCTTCTCAACCTCGAGCGCAGCTGAATTATTGAGAAGGTATATTTGCTGTCAGTAATTGTTTTTATTACTAAACAATTATTTTCAAAGCGGAATCCAAACTTCAGACCACCACTGGAATGTCTTGATATATGATATTTCAAAATACAAACGTTTTTAACAATCTCCTCCCCCAAGATCAGACACCAGCCAGCATCAAAATTCTAGCTGCCCTATTTATTAAGCAATAGCGGTTTCATATACACCAAGCAACATTCTTCATCGTCCAAGGCTGTCTTTCAGCAAAATATCACAGAGGACAATGATCTTACCGCTCATCTTCATTAGACTCAAGTAAAGCTGAAACCTGTCGAAATATAGGTGGATAAATTGAAGTACGGGGAGTGGTAACCGAGCTATCTGTTTCTGAAATTCTTGCCATACATCTTTTGTTCAAATTTCAATTATCTGTTAAATAGTAAAGAGTCATGATCAAGTATAATGTAGCATAGACCAGCAAACAACATGAAGCTCTCTATAGCCTTGTTTGTTATTAACCAATAGCTTATTGTAAATAAACTGTTAGCGCTACACGCTACTTTCACCCACGTGCAATATCTGAAAAATCGAGAACATTCTATCGCAGACTGTTTTTAAAGTAACGCAGACTGTCCACATACTAAATATTCCCACAGTAAATCGGAATTCACGGACCGTACATCCTTCCGGTGGAAGTCTCAAATAAAAGACTCAAAAATAAATGATCCTCTGTCGTCCGTCCCCTTTTCCCCTCAAGTTCTCTATCTCCACGAGCCATCTTCCCAGCTTCCTGATTAACCAAGTCGTGACAGCAGTAGCAACTTGTTATTCTCTTGTACGTCAAGTGGAGACCAGTTAAGACGATTAGCTTTACGTAAACCTTTCTCTAATGACTGTAATCACGTGCCTGTTACAAGTCCTTGCCGTTGCCTTGGACAAAGGTGTAAATATGATTAATTGTGTTACGACCCGAGATGACAGGAGAGTTAGCGATTATTCGCCTGTGTTCGTCTCCTGCAGGCTATATATTATGCGACTTAATATGCGCCCTAAAAATTACTTAATTCAAGGGGGCGGAGCCCTAAATATCATTAATTTATAGTGTAAGGTTTCATAAATCTCAGGTAAAGTTTCCTCCCCCCATCACCCGGTTGACATTCTTTCAAAGTAAAGATACTCCGCTGCATAAAACAGCTGATGCTGAGGCCCCAGACACGTATAACAGAGCATTAATCCCACGAGAAACTCGCTTATCTTCCACGTCCGAGCGTTATAGGGTAATCGATAACATCCAAGTGTCCTCTTGCAGCATTACTGCAACCATACAACAAACAGCATTGCGAAAAGGAACCGCCTCAGTTCGTACGGATGCTGACAGCGTGTATCTAAAAGTATCTCGCAAATTCATTTAACTGCGTGCTCTCCACCTTCAGAGATTAGATGAAGTCCTTTAAAGGAGAATTTCTTCCCACCAAGGAGTAATAAATGGATTAGAAATATTTCAGTAGGATAACAGACGGCAGTGGAAGATGAAAGGAAGGGCCCTGCAGTGGTGATTATTAGATAGATAATTTAAATTAGATATTTCTCAGTACGTGCAGTCATTGCTACGTATAGCAAACATGCATACTGGCGTGGCATCTAGTCATTGGCTATAGAACTGAGAACCAAACGCGCACTAATTTTGCCAGTTTGGCTCTCAGTTCTATAACCAACGACTTCGAAACAAACATGCAATTTTCTCATCGTCCCAGAATTCTTTGTTTAGTCTTTTATTTTTTTAATGAAAAATGTATCTTTAATGTACCTTTATCAATCCTAGTCCTCCCTAAATGCTCCTCTGTGACAATACTGTAGTTTGTTTCGCCACTTGTCACTCGTGTGGGGAGTTCTGGATTTGAATTCAGTCTATGACCGAAGAAATTGCTGAACTCCTCTTCAATCAAGGCACCAGAAGCACCACGGTGGAGTTGAACTGCGTGTCTAATAAACATAATCACAATGGCACAATACGGTCTAAGTCGTTGATGCGCCTAAAAACCCTACAACAACAATAATTAAATAATTGTTTGATTCGACTTACCATTCCCCCACCCCTCTTATTCTCTACCACTCAGTCAACTGATTAGTCTTCTCCTATAGAAATCCAAGATTCAGCAAAATCTAATTCAACAAATTCAATAAAAATCAACAAAAATTGTCTTCTTTTTTTTTTTTCTAATTTTTATATTGTACTACTACAATGTAAAGAAAGAATAAACAAATAAAACTTTCCGATAATTTTCTTTGCCCAGTCCTTGAGTCCTGTACAGTGTGGTGATACATCAACGTCTTTCTCGGTGAACAACAGTTCAAATTTGACTACATAATTTGCGATTTTGTATGTTTTAAATTTAAATTCAAAGCTTTCTTACAAACTTTTGCCCAGCTTCAGTAACTAAACAGGACGTTACATTTTAAAAATAAATTGAATTTAGAACGAAATACTTTAGAATTATTAGCCAACCTATATTGTATATAGATATACAGTAGAACAACTTTGTTTCGGTAAATTTCTACAATGTTTTCGTTATTTGCTTGCTAATTTAGATTGGTCGAAAATGGGTAAGATAAAGGGCAGGAATAACATGGCATGCATTTCTATAAACGCACGACAGATGGCGGCACCCTCCATAGTGAAATTAAGCGGGAAAAATCTTTTATTTATCTGGGACAGGGCTCACAATACCAGTCCAAATCCTCGTACTGGTATTTCTGTATATTTAATTTATGAAACCGGGATTCCGGTATTAATACCGGTATTCCAAAAACAAATGTTTTCTTCAATAAATTTTGATGACAATTAGGTGCAATAAAGTAAGGGAAAAAACAAGTACTGTAATTACTTGAATTCATGTTTTAAATAAACTTTTATTGCAAAAAATAAATATTCTGAAAAAAATCATTAAAAATACGGTTATTCTAAAAACAAAGAAATATGTATTGTTACTGCAAAGTTTAGTTATGTTTAAGCATCCACACTACCTGTCCGAATAAAGTGAGCTCTTAAGAAACATAAGAAATCAATAGTATGATCGTTTAAAATGGATATAATTTTGGTACATATTTGATTAGCGGCAGAAAACGTCCTTTCGGATTCTATTCTGGTACTGAGATAATCGTAGACGATCTCAGTCCATATTTTCAAGGTTTTGAACTTTTTTTAGCAAAAATAGTTAAAAGTATTTCATTAATTTCCGACTCAAGTTCATCTTTTAAAATCTCATTGGAGTCAGGCAATTTCTTATTTTGGAAAGAATTTGCGGAACACTGATGTTCTGTTCCACGCTGGTCTTCCATGGTTGAATTATGTTCGTCATTTTCTGAAGGCGAAAGACGTTTTATTCAGCGAAGTATAATTTTCACTATGATATCTTTACTGAGTCTAGCAGAGAGCAAAGAGTGGGGATAAGGAATAAAGAAAAGAGCAAAGGGTGCAGTTAAGGAATTCTTCACATATATAAATGCAAAGAACAGAAGGACAAATCAGATTGGACCCTTATGTAATGGACGTGGGATAGTATTAGATAACACAGCTGAAGTTGCGGATGAACTCAACAGTTAGTTTGCATCGATATTTACATAAAAAAAAACCTTTGTGTCAATGAGATATTATGGAAGTGAAGTTGAAAAAAAATGTAATTAATGATGTCGAAATTTCGAATGATTATTTAATGAGAACTTTCGCGCTTACAGGCGAGTAAGGCTCCTGTGGTTGATGGCATATACCCTATAACCTTAAAGGAGGCGGCAAGTGAGTGCATTGAACCATTAAGGCTAGTTATGAGAGCATCCTTGGACAGGAGAGATTCCGTTAGATTGGTGTAAATTGGAACATAAAGGTGGTTCTAGGAGTGTAACGGGAAATTACCGACCGGCCAGTCTAACTTCAGTAGTAGGGGGAAATCATGGAAGTAATGATCAAGGGTGGAATTCAGGATCATTTAGATGGAAATGGAATTCTGTAGGATACACAGCATGGTTTTGTAAAGGGAAAATCATGTTTAACAAATCTGGTTAGCCATTTTGACAGGTCTCGTGAGCTGGATTTAGGGAATAATTTCGACATTATGTGGATTTCACCAAAGCATTTGACTCAGTCCCACATGAGCGGTTACTTTATAAGTTGGACAGGCTGGAATCATACGGAAAATCCCTAGATGGATAGCACGATGGCACCAGGCAGAGGGTTGTGATAAATGGTTATTCCTCAGATTGGGTTAATGTAAGAAGTGGGGTTCCACATGAAGTTGTCCGAGAATTGTGGACAGGTTGCAATGTTGCATGATGTCCTATCGATGATTTATCAAACATTTGCTAGTAGAGATAACGACGTCATAATCACATAAAGGTGATTTTATGACCTTTATGTGATTAAAGTATAAACAATTATTTATTTTTTAAATTAGTACCGAAAAACCGGTATTTTTTGTATCAATATCAGTATTTCAATACCGGAAAAAAATGATCCGGTATTCGGGATCCCGGTATTGTAAGCCCTAATCTGGGATATTATTTTAAGTTCTGAATCCTAAAATATATTATTTATTTCTTTATATATTTCAGCATTTATTTCAATTATGTCAGATCCACCATGAAAGTGAAACCCAAAATTGTCTAGCTAGAAGTAAGAAAATCCAGAGGGAATGAGTGTTCAGTAAGTTGAGCGAGGTAGCCTCACTCTTAATGAAATTTATGAAGTTAAAGTATTTGTTTATTGAAATACAAAATAATAATAACTGGCCTGTTTAATTGAATATAGTTGATATGCTATATGTAGAAGGTTGGAGTGATACATACACATTCGTTGGCTTAGTCTTATAATAAAATCTGAAAGTGATTTTTTGAAAAGTCTAAAATTTTCAAATATTCATGAAGTGAGCATCCGTATCTTGTATAATTCGTCACAGTTTTTAATCCCGCACTGTTCTTACACATCGTGTGGGAAATATCCAGATACGAATCTTGAGAAAAATATTAGACAGTTTTTTCCCAATGGTTCATGATTTTTTATCTCAAAAAAACCCACAGAATACACCCAACAGGTACAATATACTGACGCCTCATAGCTACAGCTACTTCACGCTTATTCCACAACCTTATTCCTTAGATGAAAGAATTAACCTCTGGTATAAAAGTGAAAAAACGTAAGCATAAGCTGCCTTTGAGCGTTTTCTGTTAACGATTTGCTTTCAAAATCCTGGGTGTTATAACCATCTGATTTTTTGTGTGCTAACCTTTCATTGATACATCACAGTTATTCCAACGACATACTACATAAACTGGCCAAAAAAATACAAACCTTTATTTAATATCAAATCGGGCCGCCTCTGTTTCGGATAACAGCAACTGTGAGGCGCAGTATGGATTCTATAAGTTGTTTTAGTACTTCTTAATCTAACTGCAACCATTCTTCCACCAAATTATCGCGTAGCTGAAACACAGCTGAAAGAAGACGACTTCGTTGCAGAATAGTTCTCTCCAGCAAATCCTACATTCTCAGCAGTAGTTGTAGTAGTAGAGTAGAGGCATGTGATGCAAGAAAGCAAGAAAATAGGCTTACGTAGCATTGGCCAAAAAAAAAAAAACATTTCACACCCCCATTCCCTCAGAAAGGTTTGTCCAGTTCATCCTTGAATTTATTTAAGCCATCAATTTCCACAACGACAGATGGAAGTTTGTTCCAGCAATCAACTACCCGCTGGCTAAAGGCAAATTTACGCACAATCTATTCTACAACTGACTTTCCTTAATTTGAATTTATGCCCCATCAGGTTCGTAACCTGAGCATGCGGAAAAATCCCATCAGAACTGAGCCTGCTCAACCCATTCAAGGCCTTATACACCTCAATCAGATCACTTCGCAGGTGCCTAGTCTAGTCTCCAGATGCTGCAATTTGCAGAACTTAAGCTTTTCTTGGTAAGAAGACCTCATCTTCCCCTCAACAATCTTGTAGACCTTCTCTATACTCGGTCAAGCAGCCCTACATCCTTCCTAAAATGAGGAATCCAGACCTGAATGCAATAAACAAGGCTGCCCATTGCCTTATACAAAGGAATAATCACCTCCTTTTCCCTAATAGCAAAAGTCCTGTACATCATTGACAACGCCCCATGACCTGCTCTGGAAGCCTGTCTGCACTGCATAGAAAACTTCATATCTAACTGCACAATGACTCCCAGGTCTTTTTCATTTTCTACCACCCTAAGTGTAGTATCACACAGTTGGTACGTTTCTCTGGGGTTACTTCTACCCATATGCATATGTCAATGTTAAATTTCAGTTTTCACTTCTCAGCCCATCTGCCCAAATTTTCTAAATCCTGTTGCAGTAGACACTGCCGTTACTGTCATTAACAAGCCTGCCAGCCTGTGTGTCATCTGGAAACTTGGACATTAAGCCTAATATACCTTCATTAATATCACTGATAAATATATAAAACAACAGTGGGCCCAACACCGAACCTCGGGAAACTCCACTAATAACATTAGTTCAGACGAAGGGCAGCGTCCATCGATTACCACTCTCTGTCTTCTCCCACTCAACCACCCTTTTATCCATTGTAGCAACTTACCCTTAACACCATACTGTTCCAATTTGTACAGTAGTCGTCCATGCGCAACAGTATCAAAAGCTTTCCTGAAATTCAGATATATGATAAAATTATTTTATGCATCTTTTTAACCACATTTTTAACCACATCATAGAATTGAGATCAGGTGAATATGGGGGCAAGGGAATGTGGTGGAAATCCGTGTTGTGTTCTCCGAACCATTCTTGCATGGTGCGCTTTTGCACTACCATCCATAAAGTGGGCATAGCCTTCGGGATAAAAGTGTAACATTGCACCGTTCAATAGACTTTATCCAAAATTCAGGTACTCCCTGGATGATATCAGACCTTCCATGTATCAACGGAGCCTGTCAGTGCCAACAAAATATTCCCCATACAATGGTAATACTTCTAGATGCTTGGATTGTCTTAACAAAGCAAGCAGAGTCCATCGCTCCGTGAGGTTCTCATCACACTCTCTGCCTGCCATCAGTTCAAAACAAAGTGTATCATGATTCGTCTGACCACATGACTTTCTTCCATTGTTCCACTGACTATCCAATTACGAAGTTTTCGGCACTACAGATTTTTCTGTTTGCCTCTGAAACAAATGGCCTCCGAATAGGCAATCGACGGTCAATACCCAATTTTTTTCAATTCTCTGCAAACGGTAAGGGTTTAAATAGACAGTTCTAGGTTTGGTTGAATTCAGATGTTATTAGCGGCACACTGCATGTCCTAATTTTCCATACAGTCCTTATTAGAGTACAACGGCTTTGCTTTTGAAGTACAGTATTGTTTTTCTGCCACATTTACGCCTTCAGAGGTGGAAGAACCGCTTGCATATTTACCAGTTGTTAAAAATCTTTGAGATGAGTGCTTTTGAGAAACCAGTTATGTCTTTCGTTTCTTGAATCGCTTGAATCGTTTTATCGTGCACCCACGATAAAACCTTCTTCAAAGTCTGATTTTCCTCATTCTGGCTTCAGATTACCGCAGTTGAACAGACTACAATCTTTATACTCAACAAGGAAACGTGTCACACCCCATGTCAGAGTTTTCTTTGCATCTAGTTGCATTTATTCGAATTTCTTCTGTCTCTGACTGTCTTAATGCAAAGGTTGGTATTTATTCGGACAGTGTGTATATAACTCCGATAATGGTTCTCTAGACTTCATACACTGCGTACAAAAAGTATTCACACACATCTGCTGTCATTTCAATTGACTTTTCCGGATAACCGAGTGACTTAGTCGACATGTACTTTTACTTTTTTGTCATCATATAATCGAGCTGAGTGATTTTGAGAAGGTTGTTACTGCCAGATGTCATGTGACTCTCTTGTCGATTCATGCTTATAGCTTACATCATACAAAGTCATTCAGACATTTCATAACATGTTGTTACCATGAAATGAAAGCATGAGAGTACCAGCACTATTTAGAAACGCACAGAAAGCTCACTGCGCTTGACCACAGAGTACTCGGAAGGACAGAAACAATTATCGACAGACATCCCTGGAAAGCATCAATCAAGAGTTTAAAGCATCAATAAGGATCGAGTCTGTACCTACTACTAAGTACAGAGATCCGCTGCCTCGGTTTTCATGGGAGGGCAGTGAATAAGCTAAACATCACCAAACGCAATCAATCAGTGGTCATGCCAAATGGACTAATTACAGCGTTCGTTGCATGATGCAGAGAATGCCATAAATTCGTTTACAGAGCAGTGGAAATGAGTGGTTTGTAGCAGGTGTGGATGTGAACGACGCCTGCTGCCAAGGAATATTTGCATACTACATTGCTATTTTGGAAAGTTCTCTTGCACTTTCTAAATCGACATTGTAACATTCCTATGGCCAGCACACCAACCAACTCAATTGAGAGTCTCTGAAATTGCCCTTTCCGTTAATTTCAGAGATTTTCAAGGCCAAGACACCTATCTTCGTGCTCTTGCGGGTAGCACAGTTGGTAATCACCATCCTCCCCCACACCGCGTGGAAAAGAACTGAGTTCGGATCCCGTTAATGACGGAAGCAATTTTTATGGGTTTTTTGCATAACGTGGCTGAGTTAATCGGTCTCAGAAGAGTATAAAATAATTTTTCTCCTGGAAGGTCCAGTTTTTCGCCCAGCAACAGGAAAATCGACCAACGCTCGCAATTTGCAGATGTATATACGGCACAATATGATCTAAGTCCCTGATATACCTAAAACCTAACAACAAGAGCCATCTTCGTTAAAGGAATTCAAGAGTGTTTAATAGGAGGTGGTGCACATTACCACCTGTTTTATTTCAGAAATCATTAAAACTCTTCACATGGCCAAAGTAAGTTTTCATAGCCAAAGATGTGCCAATAGGCTATTCATTTATTCGAGTAAATGCATGTGGGTTTTATTTATTATTATTATTTTTTATTACTACAAGTGTCTCATGACTTCTTTTTATAGATAGCGTATTTAAATTTGATTAAATACGCTATCTTTGGAGACTCACTTGATTTTTTGGTAGTGAACTGTAAATCACCATTTTACATAGGATTCGTTGATCATAGAGAGGAGTGGCAAACACATCTGGCAGTACCCTAGTGATTATGTTTTCTGGTAAGTTATCCAATGAAGCAGCCATTTCCCTAAACAAAACTTGGAAAGAATTCAAAAAAAAAAAGCTTCTTTTAATCTTTGCACAAGCAAAAATTGAAGATTATATACCTTCGAGCGAAAGGAGTGCCCCTTAATGAAAATCGCAAGCGGGTACGCCGCTGAACGAAGTTTTATGGGATTAAATGTGATATTTTGCACAATAGTTGATACCATCCCAAACTATTCAGCTTTGGAAACAAAAAAAAGGAATTCTCCTTTTCTTAAAGTGATCAGCTTTAGACATTAAAAACGACACTGCAAAAACTGTTTCAAAGTTTACCGTGACGAACTGCGACTCACTAACAATCAAACATGCGATAATATGCTTGAATTAGGCAGATGCAATTAATTGGTATTAAGCAAAATAAAGTGATAACAATATCCAAGCTTATTAAAACAATACGAGTTAAACTGCCTGTGAACTTTTCAGAAATAATAAGGCATAAAAACTAGAATTAATTCGATGTGGTGGAAGTCTAAGGTCGGTGCGTTTCTCTCCCTGGCAGCTTTCCTTAGAGTGAAGGGGAAAAGAACAACAGAAAAAGTAAAAGAGAGGTGCAATAGTGCCATAGAGACTAAACAATTTCATTGACTTTGTTTGGTTATAATGGTCTTAGCAAGGGAGAATGGGAGAGCCGAAAATCCAAATTTCTGAAAACAAAAAAAAAAGTTATATACTGTAAATTGCAGTATATGCAGATGTCTATAAATTCCGTGTGTTCTATGGTCGATTTGCTATTTTGCTGGACGAAAAACCCGAATTTCCAGGGGAAAAAAATCATGCTACCCTCATTTGAGACCGACTAACTCAGCTACTTTGTGTACTAGACCCATAAAAACTTCGGGCATTATTGATGGGATTCGAACTCAGGTCTTTTTCACTCGCTGTGGGGAGGACTGCGCTACCCACCAGGCACATACACCGAGAAGCCTATTTATAAATTGCCAGTGCTCAAACAAAACGAGCTATAAGAAATTTTCTGTTACTGTTTTGAAACTTGGAACTGGCGCTTTCGTTACACCAAGACCAATTAAAGACCAATCAACTTTGGTTCGAATAACTACGTATTGTGGAATATGTCTTCTGTACATTAAGAAAAAAATGAAACAAAACGCACTGTTATTAGAATTCGTTAAGTCCCTGGACTGCATGATTACCTACGACTTCAATAATGGTTATTAAACCATATTAAAACAATTTATGTTTAATTAATTTCAAAACTTTATCGATAAAATGTAATTGCAGCATCAACAATTATATCGAAAGCAATTAGGAGCATTTCAGTATAATTGCGAACATGTCGATTCAAAAGTATTGATACATTTACTATTTAAAATTTACATTAACGCACAGACACATACATATATACGAGGGGCATGCTGATATATTCTCGGCCTATGATAGAAAGAAACGAGATAATCCAATTATAAACATAGTTTATTCACCACATTCGCCTTTCAGCGCCACACGCATTTTTACGGTGACGTTCCAGCATTTGTAAACCTGTCGAAAGAAATTGAAAGACGGATCCTCAAAACGACATTCTGTTTGCTAGTATGGACCTCATCATTTGATGCAAATTCATCTTTTAATACCTTTTAAATATTTTTTTTCAGATTTGAGAAGGGGTACCAGTCCAAGGGAGCAAGAGACCTGGTGAACGGGGATGATGAAAAAGTCGGAAGGCTAGTTCATCCAGTTTAGCATGTGTGTGTGTGTGTCGGCGCATTGTCCAGCACTCCTCGATTGAGCTTTCCCCTGCATTCGGCCTTGAATTCCTCTTGCAGTTTGTCCAAAAGTGACGAATAATGCTCAGTAACTATCTTATCTTTTTTCAAGGTCTTTGTGAGCATAGACATTTGGTCATTTAAAAAATCCCACCCTTGTCCCAAAAGACAGAGGCTATGACTTTCCCACCAGACTTATGGATGCGGAACTTCTTTGGACGGAGAAGGCCACTCAGCCTCCGTTCCTTCAACTGTGGTTTGGTCTCGGGATCATAATGAAACAGTGTTTCATCCATGGTCTCAATTCCCGTCAAAGGCACCAAAAATTATTGGTGCCTTTCTCAAAATAGTGAAGAATGGCAGATGAAGGCAGGACATGTTTTTGATCAGTATTCAGGGACCTATTTGGCAGATAGTTTCCGCATCTCCAAAATGTCTTGAATAACATATCCAACACGATCCTTCGACATACATGGGGTCTCAGCTATCCGTTTAGCAAAAATTCGTCTACTACACAGTATCACAGCATGAATGGCATCAACATTTTCAGACACTATCGCAGTCCTCCTGTCGTCTCTGCTGCTTTCTCAGTGTCAAAAAAATATTTAAATTTTTGGATTTATTTTATTTTATTTATTTTTTTCTTTTTTTTTGAAATTTTAATTCAACCATCAAAAGCAGGTTTGCAGAAACCCGGCTTCTGATGGTTGAACAGCATAGATACTGTTCTAACGTCGCAATCAGTATGAATTTTCTTTGGTGTTTTCACCTGTAGAAAAAGGTATTTTATAACAACTCTAATCTTCAATTTTTCTGAAACCAAGATTTTGTTTTAATATCCTTTCTTCAGCTATAAAAAATAAAAATGGATATTAGGGTTTTTGACGCAAATGGAATGTTTAACATGAAAAGATATGCTCGTTCATAATTTGGCATCCATTTGTCAAAAAGGTTGTAAGTGGGTCGCCCCGAGAATTCATCAGCACCCCCTCGTATATACACGATAAAGACAAAACTGTACTGATAAAATGGGGGGGGGGAATACTGCTCTCCCATTCAAACTGTTCACTGAAGGTTCCTCCAAATATTTGCAAACACAATCGCTGCATCTCCTTTCAGATAGAACCAAGAACACAAAAACCAGGTAATTCTACATTTCAAAATTGAACAGACAAAGCAGAAATCGACAACTTATGGGTGCAACTGTCCCAGGCTGGCACAAGCAGTGATTTCGAACTTTCATTCAATGAGGAATATCCAAAATTTACGCATTTTGAAAACAAATGGACAGATAATTCCCAAAACTTTACATAAACTCTTCAACAAACACAGAATTTACTGCCAGAAATTTGTCACTAGCAGATCCTGCAGAACTCCAATTACCAACCGCATCCATAGCAACTGAAGACCTCCTTACGCTAGCCAATTAAAAGTACCAAATTATCTGAATTTCCAGGCCAGCCAACAACTGCCTTGAGGTTCGACAGATAGATTTAATGGACAATTTCAATGCCAGTGAACTCTAATAGACGTAGCCGAGTGGTCAAGGACATTAGTGTAGTAGCATGCGTTCTTTGAGAAGACCGGGGTTTGAGCCGTGACTGCTAAATAAGATTAACATTTGTATAGATAAGTTATTGTAAACTCCACTGACCTGGTGGTCGTGCCGGAGTATAAACAAGAACATTAAATGTTATCTCAATTATATAACTAAATTCTTTACATAAAATCTTGGCTTCAAATCCAAAGTATTCACTTATTGTATTTGACATTAATATGCCTAATATTAATACAAATTACAAAATTGTATTAATTCAGTTTACACACATATATTTATGTGTGTAAACTGCAATATTTGGTCTGTTTGACAGACCAAAAGTAGATGAAAAACCCGAGTTCTCGGGAGAAAATACCATACTCTCCGAGATGGACTAACTCTGTCGCGATCGGTGTATGACAGTTTGGTGAATGATATTTCGCTGTATGTGGCAATTTGATGAAAGACAATTGGCAAGTGAGTACGTGCCTATTTCAGCATGACTGCGTCCATATTGTAACACATTTAATCCAGATAAGATTATTTACTAATTGTTTTTTTAACATATATCTACTAAGTTGGATCCTTTGCTTTTCCAGGAGCATGAATTTATTGAGGATTGGGAAGCTAGAATAAAAATAAGGGCGCAGAAACCAGGTGAAAGGAACAGATATGAAGATTATCACTGTGAATATTGTTAAAGCCATACACTGTTTCAGTAATACGGCGACGAAGAAACTAATCTACATAATCTTCAGGGAAGATTACCGAATTACCCTGAACCCACCCACGGTTCTAGCCTACTATTAACTTCTTTAAATAAAAACTATAGCGCGCAGATTGCAAACCGAACGTCAGAAGACGCGCATTGCCCAGCTGGCATCCATTTATGACCTCTGCTTTTGATCTCTGCAACAACTCACTCCACCCCCATGGGACATTTCCTAAAAAATTCAACTTACAAAAGTGAAAGTCAAGTGGGAACAAGGTTCTCCTGTATCCCAATCTTTAACCTATCTTTGGCACTTTTTTAATTGGATCTCCTAAAAAAATTGGAATTGAATGTGCATTAAAAAGCAAAGGTGGATAGTACGCTCCATCAAAAATATAAAATATGAAGAACGATATTCACCATTTACAGCACTCCATGTTAAAAGTTTGCATTTTCTGTCTTGTTTTGCCATACACCGGTTTCTCCCAAAGAACTTAACCAATTTTCGTAACCATCGATTGTCTTTCACCAAATTGTCACATACATTGGGTGCATGTCATTTACCAAACTGACATACACCGAACTGACGTGATCCATAGCCAAAGTACAATCGATTCACCAATGTTATTTATCGTGTATTATGTCTGTACACAAATACATGTGTACAGACATAATACACGATAAATAACATTAACTGGAGAAACTGCTGATGTGGCAGTCTCCAAACATCAACTACATAATATATTTTTTGACTTCTACGATATCTAGTTAACTGTGAATTTAAAAATAGCTGATGGGAATACTGCATTGATTTATGTTCATACGTTAGGGAATAGGCCTGCAGTCTGTGTGTGTTTAGTATGTTTATAAAAGTAATTTGAACTGCAAATATTTTCTTCCCATTACTACTTTGTTTATTGGGTGCTGATGTAAAACCCTCTGTTATCCAACTACCTCTTCGACTCTCTGTCTGAGTTATGGCCAAATAGACGCAGCATTAGTCTCGATTTCTTTCTCAACCCGATGGTATCTTATTCCAAGTGCTTCAATTTCCTGAAGATTTCAATGTAATAGGGCTATTTTCTCGCCATTTATCTTTATCCAGGTCTTCTCTTTCGTCGCGAGGCGTTTCTCAATAACACAATTCGTTTCTTCCAGAGAGAGAGAGAGAAAGAATAACAATGAAACTGGGATAGCTGGTACTGTTCGCAACATTGGCTCCATCTGTTAAGCGTTGCACAAAGAAAATAGGATCGTAAGGCACGAATAACTAAGTTTGTATGACCGCGCACGCGCGTGCATACGCCTTATGACGATCGCTGCAGTTCTTTTTTTGGCGAAGAGATCATTCTAATCTCTCAGACTGTTACGTGCACTGACACATTAAGCCTATGTGCAGCTTGTATTCAGTTACAAGAATAAATTCTTACAAAACCAAAGAACGACCCGAGTCTTACGCTCAGTCGAGCATACTGTTGCAGAAGTCAGAAGCTTAAGGTTTGCGCATGACCTGAGGATAAAAATCACGAGGGTTTATCTAGCTATTTATTTCTGTTGTCTAAGAAAGACTTCTAGTTGTGGTAGTAAAAAAAGAAAATGAGTTGCCACTGCGAACTAAATATATAAAATAGATCTCCAGTACTTGATGAGATGACCGAGAAATGTTTCCTTTTGACGAAGTAATGCAGTAAGAAATCTTTGTTTTTTAAATCTTTGATGATACACATTTTGTTCCGAACAATCGTAAAAGCTTAATAATAACCTGGCCGTAAAAAGAGCTGTATAATTTCTTCAATGAAAGAAGTTTAATGTTAGTTTTATGTCATTGGCTGAAATTTAATGTAACGAAAACAAGAAACTGTTGCCGTTATTCAGAAAATAGGTCAACCATTCTTATCGTTATTAAACAATCGTTGCCACTCTTCAAAAGGCGAGCAAGTTTTCATAGCTAATGCACAGTCATTCAGTGCATGAACTGAAACAGTAGCATCAGATATAGTTATCATCACATACGTGGGACTACCAAAGTATTAGACGTATAGTTGATATTAACAGCGAGTTAGTCCTCCTTGGCAACGATTCCACAAAATGTGCACGGGTACTAATGCCAATGCCAAGCCAATATTTTGTTGATATTAATCACTTTCGGACTAGGGCTGCGCGGTTCTGTTAATCGACCAGAGCATACATGCAGTTTCAAGGCACGATATTCTGATGCCACTCCTTTTTTTAGCCTTAGTTACTTTGGGACACAAACGACAAAAAGTAAACAGTTTCTGACACATGATCCCTCATGGGCACTACAGCCCCACCGGGTGGAAGAGATCACGGTTCCAGTCTCAAAGTTTCAACTAAACGTGAGCAACTGTTTTCTTTCCATAAATTAAGCAACCCAACGCGCATACACACAATTTAAAGACAGCCTGACCAATCATGACCCTAATTGTCTTGGCACAAACTCAAAAACACCGAGAGAGTATCCCAAATGTTTTACAACCTCACAATGTAACGTGCTTCAGTTGATAAATTGCCACTTTAACTTCAGATGCTCTTTCTCTAAATATATACAGCTTCGGGGACAAAATGTTTTCTATTGGCTTTTGAGTTTTCTGGACACAACATTACTCGGGGCCAAATCATCAGTTTCTTCACTTTGTATGGTGTTGTCAACAATAATCTTTGTTACTGTTGACAGAGTAATGCGTTCCATAAACGAAATGTCAGAAATATGCTCGGAGAAATGGCGTTTTAAAGAGGATTTGTTACCCGTAAATATCTCAGTGGGTGGCTTCGAGCAGTATTCATTTGGCAGGAGTGAGAATTTATTAAAGAAAATATTTCATACGCTAGAATATATCCTGTTTTCAACACGATAACTATGCCCTTCCAACTCGCACAAAATACAGCCTTGAATACTGCGATAGACGCTTCAGCGATTTGCGATATTTTTATTCGATATTTTGTCTCGACGTCTGAGATATGGGGGTCAGATACAAACAAGCATCCAGTGTTTCAGAAGTTGCGGTCAAATGGAAGTGGTAGATTTTAAAGTTTGGCAGACATATCGGACACTAATCGAGGGCTTTCAAACAGCATCTGGAAAAATAAGAATTGACTCCCCCTTCCTCCCACCCACAAGGGAGTGATTTCTGCTCCTCCGTGTGCCGCAAAAAAGATTACCTGGACTGATTTCACGGAACAAATTACGTGTGACGCTGCTTCCCGAGACATTACAAGAAACGAGTGGAAGTAAACATACTAAGTGAAACATCAGCGCCCTCTCTTGGGGTTTGCGTATATCTCAGCAATGTCAATGTGCACCAGCGGAAGCAAATTATTTCCCTTCGGAGTGCGTGAAGGCCTCTCGTGTACTACAAATAAATATTTTCCATTGCTGTTGAGTCGAAACAGGCTATTTTGGTTTTATTTGTTTTTCTTGCACTTTTCTGAATTAAAAATACAAGATAAGTGGATGTTCCCTGATGCTATAAACGTAGTACTTATAATCAAATCCTTCAAAACGAATTTGACAAGTAATAGATTCTTATTTAGATTCTTTAGAGGACTACCCGTGTGCATTACTCATGTAAGAACAGGCCTTGTTGGTAACTCTGAAAAAGAAAAAAAGTGTTCGCAATCCATGATTTTATTTAATCCCGATATAATCCACTGTGAGTCTACTGCAGTCGTGTGGATTAACCCGATTTAATCCACTCAGAGTCGAGTGCAGTAGCTCGTTTTTCCCGTCCATCATTGATTTTAGCCATCACAGATAACGATGGGAGAAGTAAACTCCTTCTGGAGATTGGGATTCATGAGAGCTAGGATGATTGATCACTGAAACATACACCGAATGCCTGTAGTGAAATAGGATAAAGGCATAACGTGCAGTCCACATCTATGGACAGCACGAATATCCACAGAGTTTCTTTGCTGAGACAAGCCGCATACGTGAGGGTTTTCGTCGAGTACTCTGGTTTGTCTTCACAAACAGACAAACTGCCCGACCACTGAAAGCATAGTCAGTTATATACAGGTTTTCTTCAAACACTCATTTTCGAGTATACTGAGTTTTTAAGGAATTCTCAAACGAACTACCACACTCAGGACTCATTCTCTTCTTCAACATCGGTTTGCCTTGATGGTTTCCTCCAAAATTTAGTAGTTGATCATCGATAACAGATATGGAAAGAGACGTATATTATTAATTATACAACCAACTTGAAAAGCATGCAACAATAAAAAATAAATTTAAGTCTAAAAACTATATTATGCGGATAATGATTGCTAATGAACTGCTTTCTTAGCAGCGTTGACCATGAATTGCATCCCAATTTTTCGACTAGTGTGTGTGTATTTCTTTTTAACCACGAACATACGAAAGGGTATTAGAATCTACAATACTTCAGTAACATTTATACGTTGAAGACTGAGAAAACAGAAGACGCTTATTGAAATTAGACTTGACTTTCTGTAGACTAATTTTCAGGAAATACGTCTGAATGAAGTTTGTTTCAAAGAACAGAAGTAGAAGGGATAAATGAGGACGAGAAAAACTTAGTTCAGCGAATTTGGAAAAATCATTGATTACTAGTATTTAACAGTGTTAAAATTTGAAAGACTGATGTATTTCAAAAATTAGCACGATTTTAAATGGTAATAAGACTCGCTCATGGAAGAGGAGACTTCCTTCACTTCATAGAAGCGAATTTTATTTCCGAAAATCACTCCTAGATATGAATTATGAAGACCGATTCTGTCTACAAAACCAGAAGTTTATCTAATGAAAAAGTTTTTCCTTTAAACTTATTCAATAGCATAAAATGAATGCAACTTTTCTAACACCAGGTCCTTTAACAGCCAATACGTGGATGAAAAATTAGCAGGAGGTATCGACTCACCGTTTTCTTTGCAAATTATTGTGTCCAATTATTGTGAAAGAGCAGGAAAATCAAGATTTCAATGATTTTCTGGTACAGTGTCATTACTTAATTTTAAAGAATACTTCAGCTAGTGAGTTACCAGATTACCTTGAGAGAACACACAGCACGATCATAATCTGCCTGAAGTCATCGAAGATGCCGACTATTGTGCTTTTAATTAGCGCGAGAGATGAATTGCCTCTTTTCCCTTTCATTATAAAGCAGAGACAACCTTCTTTGTGATTGGAAACTATTATTAATATAATTATAGATCATTCTTTTAGTGTATCATTTCAAGTATTTCTAAATTAAGCAGTACTTTGACAGGAAATGTAATTATTAACCTTTCATTTAAATAACTGGGTAAATTTTAATTTTCTGATGCAGAATGAAAATTCTGTCTTCGAACATAATGAAGCAGATAGTTATATGCATTCTTCACTCACTCTAAACAGATAAAAATTATTCATAATATTTTAGTAGCGCCTTAATTAACTCAGAATAAAAAGAGACGCTATGTACAATTCGGAAATTTCAGTTTCAATCTATGCACACTGTTCGCTCAAAAGTATATTTGGGCACACCGTAATGTTGAAAAACAATGAGTTTTTATTAAATGAATCGACACCACTGGGCCGTACTGGCCCCAGTGTTGTCCATTCATTATCTGTATTATCGTGCTAAGTACCTATAGTACTTAGCACGATTGAAGGTTGAGAAGATGAAAGAAGATATTTGTTGACTTGAACTTCTATAGATTGTAATTTTCAGGAAAGACATATGAAGGAAGGTTGTTCCAGAAAACGGAAGTTGAATGAATAAATTAGAAAGAAGAAAAGTTGGTTCTGTGAGTTTTAAGTATAACAGTAAAAGGATGATAACTGGTTGTGGCGCATGTTCGGACTGCTTTGTAAGAGAGAATAGGAATTACAGAAGCTAATTCAGATGAACAGTCCCATGGAAGTATCTGTAGAAGAGGCATGCAGCAGAAACAGTTCGTCTATAAGACATCGAGTGGAGAGACTCTGTTAAATACGAGTCATTAATTAACCTCACTGCCCTCTTTTGAATAGAATCTACAAGTCTGAGAGAGGTTCTGGGTGCACTGCCCCAGATGTCCCACGTGGAAGTCTTCTTAGTTTCTAATTGGCTATATGGAAGTCTCAGTTACCTCCATAGCAGCGAACCACAGCGATGACCACGGCCCTCAGGCCGGAACGATTGACAGTGAAGATAGAAGAGATACGCTAACTCTCATTGTTTAAATGCTCACTGGAAAGATCTCCACCCCCAACATCTGGGATGTGTTTCGATGGAGAATTCCCCCTCCTGCACTGAGAGCAATGCCTCAGCTGTGCTCGACCCATGGGAGACTGCACATGTCTGAGAGATTTCTGCCCACAGAAATGTTAACAAGGATACAGTCACTTGACGTGGATCTGAACAAGTTCGCCTGTGACAAGCAGTACACGATATGGATCCTAATGCAAGTACGTGATCTGCTCCCTGCTCAGTAGTGTACAGTGCAAAACTCTGTCGGTGCTACTCTACCTGTGAACCATTTATCCTCTTATCTAGATGTATGGAGAACTGACTCACGTGGGATCTGATCATGGATTATTTTATTGATTTATTATTGCAATTTCGTTATTAGCATTATACGTTGTTACTCAATATCAATATTTTATATATTTATATCCATGTGAGACCCCGGCAGCATGCCGTGATGGGTTACAAGAGGTATACCTTGTATACTCTAATTTTCCACTGCATGAAAAACTTAGTAGGAACATTACATTTAAATATGACCACAAAAGTATAGAACTGCAAGCAACAATTTACTGGGGAAATCCTCGCCCCGCCCCCAGAAATCACCAAAAAGAATATCATAAATTAAATTGTTTCCGAAAGAAAAGATTTTGCAGTTCTTAAAATACTACCCATGGGACTCTCTCAAAAATATTCCTATACAGGACGCCACTTTTCTTCTTAAAAAATGGCTGAATCAACTGAAAACAGAGTCGGCATCCAAACTTGTTAGAATATCTTTTCAATCCAAACCTTAGTTCAAATCCCACCTGAAACCATACTTTAAAAGTAAGCAAAAATGCCACAGATGTGGAAGAAATACGGCACTTCATCAGCACACAAAATATAAAAAGAGCAGAGCATTGTTTCGACTCAAAAAAATTCAGTCATACAAAAATTATGTTATGTCCACGATAAAGCACAATAAAAGAGCACTTTATACAAAAACAACAGCTACCTTACAGCAGGATCTAGTTTCTGAATGGATAAGATGCAATATGGAAACAAGCAATTCTGACATCTGCACTGAAGATATGCAGGACAGATTTGAAGAATTCAATTCTTGTGAACAAGCTGATGGCGTGCAACATGATATGTCTCCCGGTCAAGCCCTGCTAATTAACCAACTTGTAAACAAGAATACAGTTCAGAAAATTATTAACCAATTTTAATAGTGAATACGCATTCAAGGCGTCTGTGATTAATGTTTTAAAAGCATACCACAGTACAATTGTATCCGTTCTCTGCGCGATATCTACCCAGTTAATAGAGGCCATGTAGCACCTTAAGGCATCGCAATTTCCTTTTCTGAAATTAAAACCCATTCCTTTGCCTTTTACTGCTGCTACCTCTCTCGTCATCATCCACCGTAGAACTCCGTGATCACTTCCTGCTACTGGTTCCTCTACTGTCAGCCCTGTTATGCAATCTGATTCATGGGTGATGATGAGGTCTAGGATATTCTTTTCTCTAGTACTTTCCCTGACATGTTGATACAAATAACAGTCATCCAGTTGATTTAAAAATTTTGTTTCCCATGTCGAGTTTCCTTCCCATTTACTCCAATCAATTAGAGGCAAATTGAAATCACCCATAATAAGGCATTGACGCTTACTTGTCCATTCCATTTGCATGTAGAGGCTTTCGTCATAATCTTCACAAGCGCCTGGTCTGTAGATTACTCCTTCTCGCATTGTACCTTTGTTTCCAACTATCTCACACCATACAGACTCTGTACTAGCATGTGAAATGTCTGAATCCGGGAAAGCTATCGTCGCACTCAGGCTGCTTCTGATAAGAAGCATTACCCCACCACCCCTTCTATCTACCCTATTCTTCCTAAATACATTATACAAGCCGTACTGAAATCCATCATCCCCAATTTCCGGGTGGCACCACGTCTCCGTAAGCCCTATTATGTCCTCGTTACTTGTTTTAACCAGCAGTTCGAATTCGCTCATTTTATTGACGACACTTCTAACATTACTATATAAACAATTAAGACTTACTGTTCTTGTATATTTAACAACCCTAACACAATCCTTGAAGTTTTTTAGACTCTCTTCCCTGGAATTAGCTACCAGCTCCCTTGAAACGTTTCTGCCCCCAGAACATCTAGATAATATGTCCAGTTGGGGTAACAGATAAGAACTCTTGAGGTATGTACATTTGACCAATATTATCAGATAAACGCGTGTCAGTATTACCCACATCCCCCCTAACTAGCAGTTTCCCTGAACCTTTAAGGTATCCTCAATAATACTGGCAAAAACTTTTGCACCACCTTTGTTTAAGTGTATCCCGTCTCTACAAAACAAATTCCTTCTACCTACAAGTGTGGGCCATGCTGATAGAAATTTCCCCCCTAAAGCCTTGCAGAGTCCTTCAAGTCTTGAGTTAATCCACAAGGCTTTTTACATATAATCCCTCCTATCGTGTCTGGGCAGAATTGCAGACACATAGACATTGTGGCCTAAAATTTAACCTCTCATGTGCACAAGATTTAATTTTCAACAACAGTTCTTAAAAACAACTTACAATATGACTCAGCGAAATTCTGAGCTAAGTAAAACCTTATAAACTCTTTGTTGTTAACATATCATTAAGAATTTAATGATTTAATAAGGAGACGCAATTTTATGATTTAATGAAACAAAAAGGCATTTGCAATGCGTTTTTCGTCTCCTAAACGCTCTATTAGCAAATTCAGAGAAATACAAGAAATTCTCCCTTGTTTTCCAGCAACCGTGGAAACTGAGCGGGACTATACATATTTGTCAAAATCTGCAGCTGATTTCTAACATCTAAATAGTGGTTACATTCTAGGATTAAATGACAGACCATCTCTACAACTCCACAAGGGCAGAGAGGCGATGCGGACAATCCAAGTGCATTTAATTTGGAGTTTATACTACCATGATCTGTAATCATAAATGTGACATTTAAGCCGGAATAAAACCATTTTAACTGCTTAGTGTATTCAAAGACATTAGGAATAAAACTACATGTAACCCTGTCCAAAAGAGCAGAATTACATTCCAACTGCCCGTCTCTCATAAACTCTGATCTTAATCTAGCAACATTCTTATTTCAGTTAAATCCGTATTCAAAGCATAGCTACAAATATTAGCTGGGAGAGCCCTTCTTCAGTGGTATAACAGATACTGCAGTATTGTTTCATAGTAAATAGGTATTCGACCATTCAGAACCTGCAGAGCAACAGTAGAAACAGTTCTACAAGCTCTGGAGGTGGCTAGAAGAAAAAAAACATTGAGATTGGGTAAGATATTATTTTTAAAGTCCCATGCACCCGCCGCATATCATGGGCAAAAATACTTTTATAGTAAAGCTTTAATGTACTTGATTTTATACCCCAAACGTTTTTACTAATTTTAAGTATTTTCGCTGTTAAAAAACCTTAATCTTGTTCAAAATATACTTTGCATGTTGGATGAAAGAGTTTATGATCAAATATTACCAAGATCAAATATTACCAGGATTACCAAGGGTGTCCGAAAAGTCTACAAATAATGAGATTAATGCCACATCATATGCTTACTCTCATTTACAATGTGTTCAACGTGTCCACCCTGACTCTCCACGCATTTTTTCAGACTGTGTACCATGTTTGTTTGGATTCTTCTCAGCATTAGGATCGACAGCAGCAGAAGCCTTGGCAATTCTCTTCAGAACATGACGAAAATCTCGGATTTTTACAGCATACACCTGTGCTTTCAGAAATCCTCAAAATGCAATCCAGCGGTTAAAGTCAGGTAACCGTGGTGCCCACTCCACTGGTCCTTTCCTCCCAATCCGTCGATGAGGAAACTTGTCATCGAGCTAATGACGCACTCCAATTGCGTAAGGAGGAGGTTTGTAAGGATGAAACTTTCCCTTTTTCAGAATACCATGCAAGCATGCTCTTGGGCACTTTGATTTCAGCACTGGTCCATCTGACGGATTTCTGTGGGCTGGCGTGAAACTTAGAAATTAATCTAATTCGAGTGCCTTCACTTACAGAAGGGCGACCACATCGAGGCTTGTCGACAACAGATCCAGTCTCTTTAAATTTCTTCACCAGTTTCCCAACTGCGCTGTGCGTTATTGGATTCCTTTCAGGATATCAAGTATTAAACTCGTCCTCCGCTTCCCTCTGGGTCCCTCCCTGACGACCACTAAGAAGGTCTATCTCCACCCTTTCATCCAGTGTTAATGCCACTTTTCACTTGTAAAGAAAAACATATTTTTACCATTGATTCCAGAATTTTCGGACACCCTGTAGTTTTATGCTTTGTTCATTAAGTTTAACAACTGGTGGTCTATTCAGATTCAAGTTGCTCTTAAAAAGTTGTTTGGTTTTGGGAACGGAAATAACTAATTTGTGCACACTGCACCATGAGTTTTAGTCATCCAAGATGTTATTTAATTTTTTCTGTAGCTCTAATCTTCAGGTTCCTCATAATCAAAAGGGCCAGGTCATCTGCGTAAGCAATCTTACAGACATTGCCATGATCAGAAGCCAGCCACGCGTCAAGGACATAATTCAGTGTAAACAATAAATCCTCACTAATTACACAAGGAGTAATTATTTCTAAAAAGATACTGATTTGCCAACCATAAAAGAAAATGAATACGTACTGAATTCGAAGCTTCTCCTGCTGAAGCTTCGTATTCAGTAGCTCATTATTGTCTCAGTAAAACCATATTTATAAAATAATCTTATTTTCTACGCTTGCTGCTCGAACTTCTTGGATGTCAGCATCCTCCACAAATTACCAACCATATTTTAAGCTGTCTCAGTATGATTACTTTTCTCCGCTCATGACATTTCAACCGTGTTTCTCGTCACATGTGCTTCGTTTTGGTTGTATGGTTACATTATTCGCACAAAATTTAAGACATCCACGCGTGAGACCAATTCAGTGCTTCATTGATGACTAAAAGAGCAGAATAACGGCTGAGAAACTGCCCTTTCCAACACAACTCCGTTTGGTACACGGGAATTATCATAACGTAACAGCTGGAGAGCCTTCATCAGAGAGACGGCACAAGCCTTTGCCATAATTACGGAATTACAGTAAATCTTGTAAACTACGACTTTTCCATTCTGAACAGAGAAAATCCAGACTTTTTCTATAATTGATTCGGTGGAATGAGACTAAAGAGAGCTTCTTCATTTCATCCAGTTTAAAAAGACTTCCGTTTCGCAACATTAGTTTTTAGAATTATTTCAACAAAACTGAAATTAGAAAACATTAACTGCAAGCGCTCCTAACACTGCCCAAAATTTTCGTGAATACCACGGCCAGAAGGTAAAATTTACTCCAGTTTCTCTGAATGAATATCGGGACTAGTTCCTTATTTCTATAGAAATATGAAAATGTTTCTATAAAAAATGAAATGTGAAAAAGGCCCATTAAAAATTCCTCTGGTCTACACAGAATCCGAAAGTAAGCTTTCTCCAAATGGAATGAAAGAACGGAGATCGTGACCAGTGTATTAACTGTGAACGAACAACTTTCCATCACAGTAATTATTCTACTACGCATCTGAATTTATATTCCAAAGAGTATATTGAAAATATCGAAGATTTAATTAAGGTTTCCCTAGACACTACCCCTTTGATTCCTTAGTATCAAAGATTATCAGAAATGGTTATCAGAATTGCCCTAGTGATGCCATCACTAGAGTATCATCTATCAATTTTTATCAGAAAATAATTTGCATATTGTTATGAATTCTGTTATTCATATATATATATATCTACACACTATTCTGTTATAAGACAGGGGGTCCCCATCCAACTGCAAGCAATTTCATGGTTTGAAACTTGAAAATATTTTAGCCTATAAAAGTAAGAAGTAGTGAATAATGAATTATAGACTTGTCCCAAATTTAGTTCGAAACGATACGCACATGGATAGAGCTTTCAGAGGGAAATTAGAGATTGATGCCAATTAGGAGAAAATGCCTAAGTTTAAAGTTATTTCACAGGAATTAAACATTGCCAAGTTGATAATTGAAAACGCGCTGGATGAAAATGGAAGTCCAGACTTCACCAGACACTACCTCTGGTGAAGAACTAACCAGCCAGGTGGGCTCAAAATACTAAGTAAAATGGGCCAATACTTCTCATTTCACTCAGTACTGTATTGGGATAAGCAAATTATACACCTATTGTAAAGAATCATATTTTTAATAGATTTACATGTACTCGTATGTGCTACTTCATCTAGCATCCTTCAAACACCCTTCCAAACTTTTATATCGAAATTTATCACAGTTCCATCAATATCAGAAAGAATAATGAATCTCGTCTGATCCAACTCCTTACTTTTTTCAACTCAGAGCCATCGCCTTTTATAAACAGCATTTTATCTGTTCTGGTATCTTCCCATAAATGACACATTATTCCAATTTATATAAAAGACTGCCCTGAAAAACCTCAGTAAAGCAAATAAACTAATATCAAAATTATTTCTTTGTAACAACTTTAGCTTATCACATTAGTTAGACATGATTTCCATTTAACAACACATTTTCGTTCCTCGTAAAATTCTGTTCCTGTCCAGATATCCATAATTTTTTCTTTGCAGATTTTAAACTGGAGAAATGTTTGCACATTTTCAGTCTGCTCGGATTTCAGCTGAAGAGATATGGCCTGGAATTTGGCAGTCTGTTCTCTTGCTTCCTTTAATATCACTGCATAAATCTCACCAGCTCTTCGTGCGTTTTTCAAAGGACAGCATATGTAAACACTACACAGCTGTCATCGTGGATGAGAGGCAAGTCATTTATCAACTCATTTGATGACAAGCTTGGTGCATTAAAAGAAGCAGAACTGGCTGCAAGAGACAATCTAGCGTCCTGAATATAAATGAAGTTATTAATACTTAGTTTCTCCATAAAAAGCACTTGTGTGACAATTTTGACAAATAAAGCTTCTCCACCAAGAAATGATATCTAGTACGAATTGATTGAAACAATCATTTCCTAATGAATACAAGATATTATTTCACTAAATGTTTCAGTTTAAACAGTTTGAGTTTAGTGAATAATACAAAAGACACAAAGAGCAAATGTTTTATATTATTTTCTGTACTGTTCTCTTTTCTTTCCTCTTTTTTGCAGAAACCTAAGTAGTAACATAATGGGATGCATACCATTTAATGTCTACCCATTATCCTGTTGTCAACGTTAACAGTTTTCAGCTTCTTTTAGAATGAGTGTCGTAGTAACTGAAGACATGGAGGAGGCAATAAATTCTATGGTCTCTTTGAGGATAAAATCTGAGTTTTCGGGAGAGAAATCCAATTGGACCTGGAATAAGGCATGAAGCACTGTCGTAGCAGATCTGCAAGCTGATGTAAATTGCCTATTAGCGTGCTATTTTTCTTAGAATGGGTTTAATGAATTCCAATTTCTCAGTATTACTACTTCTAAGTGTGAATTGCCAACAGCAAGAGGTGCAACAGACTATTGATTCGATTTCTGTACAATTATTAATAACCCGTTGTTGTGTCCATCTACTGACTGTGTAGCACAATTCATTCCTCCAGTTCACGTTCGGTCAATGGTTCCATTCTCTATAATAGGCAATAGTATGGGCTGCTGGGAAACAGCCATGGCTGACCCGCAGTTGGGCGATTACAGTAACTCATTCTATGAAGTTTTATTTTTCCCAGATGCTTTTTATTCCCACAGTCACAGATTCTTTTTAGTCCCACAATCTCATTTTAGTCTCACTTCAGGAACAAGTGGCAGAATTGACGCAATGTCAATTCTGTCAACTGTTCCTCAAGTGGTCTCATTAAGAGTGTCTTTGCAATTTCCTCTCGCTATCCATTTCAACTGTGGACCTGATCTGGAGTTTATTGATGGTGGCCTACTTGTCTCAAGATGAACAGTCGCGTTACTTTCTGTCTTTCACTGGGATAGGGTGTTAACTTTAGGTGTGTCATTCTCTTCTGCTATCTGGAGAATGCACATGCCCACTATGTGACAACCTACTATCACATCTCTTTGGAAGGGATCTGGGTTCCTTCCAAACAGGTGTCGGAGCACTAGTTAAAAGCAACTTGCTTTTAACTTGTGCTGCCATCTACAAAATCTCTGGAAACAAACTCGGAATCCCTTCTTAAAGATGGGAAAGTTAGGAAATTTATGCTGTCTCATTAATACTAGTGTTTAAAATACAGAATTCTGTAGTAATTTTGATATTTGCTTTTTGTAATCGAATATATATCTTTCAAAGTAAGAAGTCACTTAAGTAAAACACTGACGGTAGGATATGATTCGAAAACCTTAAATTATTCATCTATAGTCGGGTTGTGTGTCGAAAAAAATCTAGTCGATGCTGTCTTAAAATTGTTCGTAAAGTGAACCTGGTCCTACGCACAAACAAAACAGAAAACTTTCGAGTTACATAACGAAATTTGTTGCTGTTATTTATTAGCTTTTCCGTCGTCCAAAGTCAAAACATGACTTTGGACGACGATATAAAAATAAAAATATTCATGTGTTGTTCTGGCGGATCCCAGGGTTTCCCCCCTGGCGTCCGCCACAACAACACAACCGGCCATAATTATGTAGTGTATTGAGTGTGTAAGTATTGTGATATGTTCTGTTGAAGTGTTGTCGGCGATGGGAAGCGGTAACACCTAGTCACGACGTCCCACTCCCATCCTCCCACGTGGAGGCGGCCAGGAACTACCATCTCGCTAATCCATACTAGGATAAAGTTCCAGTACAGATGGGATTGTGAAAAAAAAGGGAAAAATGGAAATAGTAGGAGTAGTCTGGGATGGTAAGGGAAAGAAAGAATAGAGAAGAGGAGGCGCAGATAGAGGGATCCACCAGGGAAGCAGAAAACAGAAGTAGTAAAAAGAATAAAGAAACAGAAGGAAATGGAGGAATTCTCTTCAAGCAAGTTCCTTGGAAGAAGGTATCCTGGAAGAATACCATCCCATTCCAACAGGGAGCCAAAATAGTGAAGATCTTCTTCATCAGTCTGCAGTGAGAGAAACCTATCCCACGAATTCCATCCCTATCACGATCAGCAATTTGAACAGTGAGAGACTTATTCCAGTGTCCACAAAACAAGTTCCTTACCAAAATCCAATCACATAAGGGGTTCAAAACAAGATGCAACGAGATAAAAATGCTTTAAATCAGTCCAAGGTTGTAGCAGGATCAATTTTCACACTACAAGAACAATGAGAGACTTATCCCATGGTGTCCATAAAGCAAGCTCTAAACCAAAAGACCCATCACTTATGTACTTCAAAGCAAGATGAAAGATGAAGATGCAGTTCTTCAGTTCAAGTTAACACATAATCTCTTTACGGCATCAGCAAAAATCCTCATCAGATTCAAAGCACATTGAAGAAAAGGAGAATAGCAAATATACTTTAGTAATCTCAGAGATTCAAGGTAATCATTAAACTAAAGGCATATCCATAACCACTAACAAGAGTCAATAGCATCAGCAGAAGACCTCTGCATATCTATATATATATAGGTCACGATCCATCCCATCAGCATGGAAGCTCCAGAAGGTCTAACGATATTTGTTGTTGTGGCGGACCCCAGGGTTTCCCCCATTAGCCGGTCTAACGATATACAACGATTGCCGTAGCCAGCATGATCACTAGATTTAAATCCTATCGAATGTGTGTGGGACGCCCTGTGAGTCTCGTATCGTACGCCGACAGCCAAATCCTCGGTCAATTGAGCTAAGGTCTGCCCTTGTGGAAGAAAGAGATTTGCTGCCACAAAATCTTACAGACACGCTTATATCGAGCATGATTCATCGTGATCAAGCCTGTTTAGTAGTGGGAAGGGATTATATATTGTACTGGTCATATGACAATATTTTTCAAGCATCTTGTATTGACTTCTATAATGCAACCTCTTTTGGAATTCTCATACAATCTATATAAATGTCCCTTATACCCGTACGAAGTTTCTCGCTGTCTCCTCATGTCATAAATATTCTATAGTACACCACCGTACCAAATTTTGTCACGCTTCATCGCAAGCTGCCTAGTTACACCACGTTTTCTACGTGTTCTCTTGATTTTGTCGAGCAGTATAGTAAAAAAGTAAACCGACTGATGAAATTACGCAATTACAGACACATACCTCAGTTGCTATAATCACTGTCCTACCCACACCGGGTGGAAAAGACCTGAGTTCGAATCCCGTCAATGACGCGAGGAATTTTTATGTGCCACAACGTGCCTGAGTTAATCGGGCTCAGGCGAAAGTTGCATGGGGTTTTTTCTCCCGGAAGTTCGGGTGTTTCATCCAGAAAACAGCAAATCGACCACAGAACATCAATTTAAGGACATTATATTATTAGGCGGTGCAATATGGCCTAAATTGCTAATGCGTTTAAAAACAAAAGAAAAAAAAACCCTACAGCTAGAACATAGACTTATTTACTTTAGCGCTTAGCAAACCCCACTCACCCAGATAATGGGAATGTATATTAGTAGAATGTACAGTACAATGTTATTAACTTCCCTGGCATGGACAAAAGAGGCTTACTATCTATAATCTTCGGAAAATTGTCTTATCAGCTTTTAAGAGGCACTAAATTGATGGGAAGTTTTTAACAACCAATAAAAAATGTGTGGGGGCGTTTAATTATTTTCTTTTATGTTAGGGCTGGTTTACATCTTCTCGTCTAACATAAATATTTCATATGCACCTTAATTATTTTATGTGCCTTCTTGATCGAAGAGCTGATTACAAAGCGAATTCTTGACGATGTTGGTTAAGCGCAGTGAAGAAACTAATTTAACTCGCTTGTCTGGTATTAAGAGTAGATGCAATTATATACGATATAGCAGGAAATTAAGGCAATCAAAGAGTAGCTCCGTTGTTTGAGGATAATCAAAAACTCTCTGAAATGCTGTACTGCAGTCTTTTTTTAGATTTATTTAACTGCTATTATATGAACATGATAATCAGTATTCAACGACTAAAATTTAAAGCCCACTAATCGGCGCAATCAGAAGTCCTCATTTATTTTAATGAAGAATGGTGAACCCTAACGAACCAAGAAAGGCCAAATGATAAGACGTCCTTAAGAAGAACACTAACGATAATTGAGGACTGATTAAGCCTAAAAATGAACAAAAACAGAATGAATTTTGAAAACAAAAGCGAAAAATGAAGATTTCATTCCAGTTTCGTTTCCATAATGAAACACATCCAGAACTTTGTTCACTCTTTTGTGGTGACTTTTAAGCAACTGTTTTATGTAACGGCATTTTATCATCTAAGCGAATAAATAAGATCCTTGATGAAAATGTAGAACAATATTTTTCGCATTCTCGTAACGAATTTATGAAACAAAAAGTCAAAAGAGTGATTATGTATGAAATCGCAGTTGTGGATCTCAATAACATCAATATGAAACCTTTTTTTAAGTCGTTCGTAAATCAATCTGATGGGAGAACCTTCCTACTAAAAATCCGTTGTAGAAGTCCACATGAAATAAACCAACCAATACAGCCTAAAAGACATCTTCACTGCGTGAGGGATATTTGCCAATTGGTATCACTATCAAGCAATGAACGGAACGTGTTTAGATTACCAATTCCCTCCTTGGAGGCTGATAACGGAATCGGAAGCTGATAACACTGCAACAAAGGTCATCCAACTTTATCACCCAAGCAGATCAAGTGAGTTTAGATGGCAAATGCGGTATTCATAAGAACATATTACCATTAGGTAGTTTATAATTGTCAGTTACACCTATAATTTAAACGTTTTTTTCCATTTCAAAAAGAGCAGTTTCGATATAGTTCCCAGTTAATACGATACATTAGCGTTTTCCAAAGTGCATTCCAGGATATGGTGCTGGTTCTTTGGAAAAAAAAAAAAACAATAAAATAAGTATAAAAAACTATATAGGTCCTTAGAAAATATAAAATAATCATATGATCCGACGCATAATCGTGAAACCAGTCTTAGGTTTTTTAAAAACAAGCATAGATTGAATTGGTTGAATTAGCTCGAATTCCAGAATAAATAAAATCAATTAGCTTGAATGTCAGAATAAATTAAATAATTAGTTACGATTAAATAAAGAATGAAAATGTATTCGTTTCTTATTGTTTTTAAGGTGTTTATAATTTCGGTCGGATAAAAAGAAATCTGTCGCCATGTTCCGGAAGCCCTGCAATACTTGATCAACAAAAATTGAATCCCAACAGAAAAAAAGTTTCGACTACTGCGTACAGGCAACAAAACTACTCTCTGATTGCCTTAATTCCTTATATCATAACATCTTTACATTACTGTTAACACCAGACAAGCATCGGCATGGCGCTCAGCACTATCATCGGAAATATTACCAGATACACCTTTTGCAGAATTTCGCTTAAATGTTGCCAAGACGCATATTAATAAAACTTCATTTTATACACAAGAAGCCTAACAAAATTTTAAATTTAAATCTTTTATGTGGTTCTCTTTAGAAATTTAAGAACTAAATATTTTAGTAACATTCTGTACAAACTATAGGAAAAAGGCCCATTAGTTAGAGTTTAATTTTACTGAACAAATTCGACTTGGATCCGTTTTTAAACTAGTTGGAAACATGAGGGGAAAACGTTACAGCACCTCCTTAAATACCACATTTACAGTTCTGTGGCTTTTTGGTATTATTTGAACTTTTAAATGTTGTATGAACACGTTCGGAACATTGTCACATATAATTGGCAATGGCTGTGGTAAATGGAGACCAACGCTGTGGGGGGTGGAAAAATAAGAAAAGGAATTATGATTTATATTTTATATTTAGTTATTGTTTTATATATTTCTTTGTTTTTATTTTTATTGTTTTTGCTTATTTTTTTTGGTTCCCTTATATCAGTTGTTGTCCACCTTATTTTAATTTCCCCACTTACACATCTGACTTTACTTTACAAGAGAATTCCAGATTCAAGGGAACTTCTCAATTATTTTTAATTCCTTTCGGACAGGCTGAGTGTTCAAGAATGACAAACGACACACACATTAATATATAACATAACATTTTATTTACACTCATATACACAATATAAAAATTAACAATTCTCAAGCACATATTATTATTACTCAAATTTGCCTATGTGTTATCAGTTATATATGACAATTAAATACATTGCTTTTGCACTAAAAAAGGTTATTTCTTTATACACAACAAACTTAATATCTTTACAAAAACTGCTATAGCTTCTTCTTCACACATGAACAATAATTACTTAGGAGGATTAGGTACACCCTTTCTCCACTTTAAATCAAATTCTTACCTTATGTATTGATTTAGGAATTTCACTCTTAACTTCCGTTTTAATTAGTACCCCATTTTGTCTTGGGGAATATAATTTCGCAACTTTCTTTAATCAAGACAGATAGTACATTGACATCAATTCCTGGACTAATGCTGGTCCCAAGTGTTATAAGGCTACATTCATAAGGCTATTTCTTTCTCTGTATTCTCTACCCTTCCCTTCCAAAATATATTATACCTATGTGTTAGACAATAACTAATAACAAATATCAAATTTCTCTCCTTTGCCTTTCTACATATGTCTAATTATACATTAATCAAAACCCAAAACTATCATCTGATTTATCTCTATATTTATGTATATATTTATATCTTTGTATATCCTTCCTTTAACATCTTTCTAAACATTATACTAATCTGAAGAGTTCCAACAGTCCTTTATTTGTGAGGGAGAATACTATATAACTAGTCACTTACTTAATTTTACGAATCGGATTTCTCCGTTTTGGGTCCTTCAGCTCCTTGTCTGGGAATGGCATCATCGTTTACCAACTGCATTCATCTCAGAACTTCAAGTTTCTCCATGGGCTGTAGTCTGGATAGAGCATCATTGTGTCTTTTAGGAATTTTATGGACTCGTCTTCGATACTGCTACTTAACCTTCGGTTCAGCTATTCTGGCGGACTAAGAATTACAACTTTATCTTCTCAGCTCACTTATCTGCGCCTTGCCTTTATCACTGCCTTCAGATGATGGACTAGGGTTATTTTTCTCCTTACACTACTTATTTTCACGCTGGCCACTTTCACTACCTTCCTATAACGGACAGGTTTATTTCTCCATACACTTCAGTCGTTTGCATACGGGCTACTACCCTTGCCTTTAGACGACGGACAGGCTTATTCTCCTTACACTTCATTCATCTGCATACGGGCCACTACCCTTGCCTTCCGACGACGGACTGACTTATTTGCATACGGGCCACTACCCTTGCCTTCCGATGACGGACTGACTCGACTGTTCTCTTCTATTATGAAACTCCACTAACTCTTCCTTACTTACGAATCGGAATAAGTTTAGTGCAGTCTGTAAAGACTGCACTAAACTTATCTAACCCTTCACTACTCCATCTTAACTTTGTCAGATCTTTCCCTGCTGACTGACAGGATAGGACAGGACTTATCTAACCCTACACAACTTATTACTCATTTTCCCACTAACATTGTCAAAAACTCAACTCTGTCTTTCCTAACTCATTTCCACACACCCCCACATACTCAACTCGGGGTTCTCACTGTTTCTAATTCATCTTCATAACCGCCCACATAAAGCTCAACTGCTGGGTCTCTCTCGTTTCCCTGTGCTCACTGACTTTTTTTTACTCTGAATTCAGCAACACCCCTCATAATTCCTGCCCTCATTTTTTCTGATTTTACCCAATCTTCTCATTTTTGTCAACTTTCATCATTTCCTATTCGTCCTTTAAAATTTCTCAAGCTGTATATTCAGAGCTCATTTTAATAAATTTCCAAATTTTTCCCAGGCAATCCGCTGCTTTGAAGTTTGCCGTCATCTTCGCCACCCCTCGTTAAGCTTAGCAGATTTATTTTACATGCTCTAACAACCATGCCATCGCCGACAGTCAGACGCAAATAGATTGCTAACCGGAGCAATTTTACCCGTATTTACTACCAGACCGATTCTAGGAGCCACCGGACAAAGGGATGTCCGACAATGTTCAGTCTACAGCCTTTTGTTCTTTCAGAGACAAAGTTATTCGCACCTGCACGTCAGTAGTCGCTGCCACCATTCCCGTTGTTATTGTTTGTTCTATGCCATGGTGGGAACTGAAATGTACCCCTAATTGCTAATGGCTTACCGCTCCCTTCTCTAATTCAACCTTGTCTAATTTTTAATTCCTTGTGAGTGACCTAGAATAATATTAGTGACTGGTAATGTTTACTGTCCTATTTTGCTATTTCCTAAGCTTTATTTTAAATAAATCTCACTCATTTCTAAAATATTAACATGTAAGATTTTTCATCTTACAACGCGAACCATGGTTTTGCCCTTGTGCTTTGTTGATTGTCATGCAGAACGCAAGATGAATAAGAAACTATCGCCTTTTAAAAATAAAAAGGAGGAGTTGTGCCAGTTGGTGTTAAGTCGATCCGAGGAAGTATGTAAAATCCTCTGCCCGATACTTTGGGTCTTTGGCCTGTAATAAATTCCAATCTAAACAGTTGCCATACATATTACGAACAATTAACTTTGTTCCATTTAGTAGCCCCTGGGAAATATTTAAATTTCTTAATAACATCACAAATGCTTTGGGTTTCAATTTTAAGATATGCGGAGGTAATCGCCTTAATTCTGAACTATTCAGAAATTGTATTGGAAATTAAATAATTGATTTCTATCTTCAACAATCAAATTATAAACACCAACATACATTCTTGGCGTTCCAGATAAGAGATCAATTACTTTTGAATTGATTTTATCACAATGTTCGTTTCTTTGGTGAAAGAATGGCAAATTCACAGAAATTCATGACATCGTCTGGTGATGCAAACGTTTCTACATAAATTTCAGAAACAATGTCTTTTTCTGCTATTATAATGGATGGTAATTCAATAACACCTAACGGTTCGCCATTTACGGAAAGGTAGTCACCATTTCACCTTAAAAAAGCGATAAACTGAACAATCTGAACAATAATAATAATTTCCAATTTGTAATTTTAAAAAATCAGCAAATTCTTATTCCTCCGGCTTCGCACCTAGGTTTTTAATTAATTTAAATATCTTAAATGTTATCCAAATAAGTGAGAATTTAATACAATTTTGAACAATTGTTTGTCTTGAATCATGGCAAAACCTGTCTAAAATCTCTTCCCAGAACACTTAATTTTCCCCAAAAGGAACATCATTACCCACAATGCCTTTTACCAGCCCATTAACAAACATTAATGCATATGTATATATATTTTGGCCGGCCATGGGCGCTTCGTCCCACATGATCAGTCTCACCGACCTAATAATAGCTGCTTCCTTGCTATGTATTTTTAGAGCCGACACATTAGTTTCGTTTAATTTAATGACAATTTAAAACGACTATGTACCATACGACTATTGGACAATAACATAGCAACATTTCCAGTCCATGTAGTAGTAGTAATAGTAGTAGTGGCATGTGATGCAAGAAACCAAGTGTATGCGCTTATGCAGCATCAGCATAAAAAAAATTACAAAAAAATTCCCTCTAAATGTTTGTCCAGTTCCTCGTTAAATTTATTTAACCTGTCAACTTCCACAACGACAGATGGAAGTTTGTTCCAGCAATTAACCACCCGCTGGCTAAAGGCAAATTTCCGCACATCAATTCTACATCTGTCTTTCCTCAATTTGAATTTATGCCCCCTTAGGTTCGTAGACTGAACAAGTGGAAGAATCCCATCAGAATTCAGCGTGTTCAACCCATTCAAAGCCTTATATACCTCAATCAGATCACCTCGCAGGTGCCTAGTCTCCAGCCGCTGCAATTTGCAGAACGTAAGCCTCTCCTGGTAAGAGGATCCCTTCATTCCCCTCACCAATCTTGTTGCCCTTCTCTGTACACGCTCAAGCAAATCTACATCCTTCCTAAAATCATGCTTCCAGACCTTTACGCAGTACTCAAGGCGTGGCCTGACCATTGCCTTATACAGGGGGACAATCACCTCCTTTTCCCTGCTAGCAAAATTCCTGTATATCATTGACAAAACCCCATGACCTGCCCTGGCAGCCTGTCTGCATTGCTCAGAAAACTTAATATCTGACTGCACAATTAATCCCAGGTCTTTTTCATTTTCTGCCACCTTAAGTGTAATACCACACATTTGGTACGTTTCTCTGGGGTTACTTCTACCCATATGCAGTACTTTGCATTTGTCAAGGTTAAACTTCAGCTGTCACTTCTCAGCCCATTAAAGGGTATTTTCATTTCTACATTGTAAAATATTTTAAAGGTTTTTTCATTCCAATTGTTTTTGTTAATTTGCATACTAAAAATTGAGAGCTATCTATTCATTTTCAATGGATTTTCTCTGAACAAATTTCAAATTCTGCAATATACAGTTCAACTATAATTTCAGTTTATTAGTTGGTCCAAAAACTTTTCCGAAATTCAGAGGGCGCCGCTGTTTTTTGGTTAAAATTATTTATTTAGTTTGTCCTTTAGTATTCAGAACTGAGAGGACGCTGTTGTCACTAATTGTTTGGTATAAAGTAACATTGGGTCAACATTTTCATTCTTTTACTTAGTACAGTTCAAAGTGGTCAGCAATTTTTTTTCTATTTATTTATTAAAATTAGTTATTTGGCTATTCTTAATTATCTGTTCAGCATAGAACATATGCTATTTGGTAGTAATAGGTTAATTTAACTGATCTATAAAGATTGTCTATAATTTATTATAAAAGCAACTAGTATTTAAGCATTTGGAATGAGCCATTCCTTTATTTCCTTATCATTCCATATTTCAGCATTATCTTTATCTATTAAACACCAACTGGTGTCCTCTTGTAGTCATACCAGGATCACTTACTAAAGGGTCGGGCAGTTATGCTCCCGGTATATATCCTAAGTACAATTATATAAAACTGTTTCTCTCTACTTTTCACTTTTTACTATATAACCCTAATTTTTCATACTTCAAGATCTATTAGAGCAATTCGAGGTATTATTACTATACTTATCCCTACTTCCTTTCTCCTTATGTCAGCAGAAGCTTTCTTTTTCTTAAATATAAATCAAATAAAATTACCACAACTGAAATTGAAAATTATGGTTGGCCCTCTATTTTCTATATATTCATTTCGAAGTTATCTGTTGGGATCACTGTTATCTTGCCTGTTTGCTGCTAAATTTAAATTATAACAAAATTAACCTTTATGTTTATGAATTGGACTAGTTAAACAGGCAGATAGCAATCAGAAACAGATAGCTCTGTTAATTTTGGTGGGATATATTGAAAGGGGTTATTTCCAGGTAGCTAAATAACAGTATTTAGCTATCTCAATACTGTTTGCAGTAATGCAATACCAAAGTCCCCCATTAGAAATCCAAGCCATCATAAAAATATACAAAAAGAAAACACTTAAATGCGCAAATATATAAATTATGCTCCAGAATACTTGACGAAAAACAATGCCGAGGACACCTATAAAAGTTGAAATTACCTGCTTGAAAAATCTATGCAATTTCAGAAATAAAAAAATCTGTTTTAATACAAAATATTGCCTTGATATGAACAATAGTTTCTTAGAGAAACGCTGTTTATTTTAAAAATGGTGTAAATTATTGTGATTATTTGTATACTTCTTTTTATGTTACCTGCATTATTATGTTAGTTTTTCTAATTGTGCTTGTTTCTATATAAAGTCTTATATGTAAAGTTCCTGGCCTAGTCTGTCATAGTGAATAAATCTATAATAAAGTTAAACCAAGAAAACTCTTTGTGAACGGGAAGATGACATAAAATAACAGTTTTCCAAAATTTATAATTACCGATCCCCAGGTGGTGAAAAATACCCGAGTTCCAATCGCGTCGATGAAGAGGAATTTTTATGGGCCTTTCCACAACGTAGCTGAGTTAGTCGGTCTCAGACGAGATTAGTATGATTTTTTTTTTCTCCCGGAAACTCTGGTTCTTCAATCAGCAAACAGAAAATGGACCACAGAATGCATTCAATTTAGAGACAGTATATACGGAGCAATATGGTCTTAGTCGCTGATGCTTCTAAAGCCCTACAACAACAACCACAGGAGGTGTCGATTGAAGAGTTTCTACTCTAATGATAACTGAATCTGGCCTTTTAATAGCATCCGTTGAAGGGTCGGTCAAATCAGCAACCTCCTTTCGAAGTTAGAGAAGAGTCAGGACAGAAAAAGTGGCTAATCCGCGACAGAAGCATTAAGAAGAGTTTTGTGAAACCGCTCAGTAACGGGAAGTTCTGAGTAAACTACTGAAGCCTGTACCCATCTTAGCTTAAGAATATCTTTTTATCCCACGCATCCGTTCACGAGTTAAGCACCGCTCCATTTTGTTGCCATCTTGAAAAGAAACTGCTCTCTCTAAAAGAAATACCGCTGATTGATTGAAGTAGATGTGAGACTTCACCCCCGTGCGGTTCTCAATCTGCCAGCGTTGAACGAATAATTGGCTAAAAGCACTGGCTTATAACGTTACGTTGTAAGTACTCTCAATGCCTACGTGAATAAAAGAATCAAATAGGTATAATATGGAATAATAAACATTTAATTTCCTTCACAGTCTTTCTAAACATAAATTTAATTAGCTTTCAAATTATTTCATACAACCTGTTCAAAATTAAATTATTTTGTTTCTTGTATTCGCATTCACTACCACATAAAAAATAAAAATTCATCTGCCTTTAATGCAGATACAAACAACAGAAAAATATACTTTCATAAAAAATACTTTAATTTCGTTTAATTGCGATAATTACAAAAAAATAATGTGTTCTCTGCGATGAACGACGGCCATGTTAGTCTTCTTGCTGAAGAAATAAATATCGATCTCCGGCGAGCACAATGTGAGGGATGGGCTTCCCTCGATGAAAACAACTTAGCCATATGAAAGTGATACTTGGTCAGGTTACCTTGACGGAGTAGTGTATGGAACCAATGATGTTAATTATAAGGGCATCATTGGACTTGGGAGAAATTCCTTTGAATTGGAGAATTGCCAACGTATCTCCAGTATATAAAAGTGATTCTAAGAGTGAACTCGGTAACTACAGACCAGTTAGTCTGAGTTCAGTGGTAGGGAAAGCCGTAGAGGCAATGATTAAGAGTGCAATCAGGGAACGTTTAGAAAGAAATGGCATTCTGAAGGTCACACCCAACATGGTTTGTTTTGTTAAGGGAAAATCATGTTTAACTAACCTAGTAGATGTAGGGAACAATTTCGACACAGTTTATTTGGATTTCACTGTATAAGCTGAATTACTGGAAAGATTCTAAGATGGATTGCAGGGTGGCTGGAGGGCAGAAGGCAGAGGGCTATAATCAATGGATCAGATTGGTGTAACCTTAGAAATCAAACCCCCTAAGGATCGATCCTTGGATCTGTTGTTTGATTTTCATAAACGGTATCGAAAAGGGGATAAAGGGTGTAATGTCAACATTTGTAGACAACATAAAGACTGGGAGAGTTGCTAATTATCAGTGCCAAGCGATCCTTCAGAATGACTTTACCAGGCTTCAAGAATGGTCATAAAAATGGCAGCTGCCCTCTTTTAATGCAGCAAAATGCAAGTTGCACTTGGGGAATAGTAATTTGAAAATAAATTATACACCTTATGGGGTTGAATTAAAAACAGTAGAGGAGGAAAGGAATCTGGAAGTTTGTTAAGCAGTGTAAACAGGCAGCTAGGAAAGTCCAAGATGTTTTATCAATGAGTTATCTATCTCTATCCTGTAGAGATAGAGAGGTCATAATCCCACTGTAAAAGGTAATTGTAAGACCGAATTCGGAATTCTTTGCAAAAGTATAGAGACCTTATCTAAAAAAAGATATATAGCACCTTGAAAGTACCCAAAGACGGTTAACTCGCATGGTGAGATCGGAAAAAGGGCGACAGCACGAGGAAAACTTCGATTATGTGAGCTACACAGCTTGGCAACCAGGCACCTAAGAGGGGACCTGATTGAGGTTTATAAGGTTCCGAGAGGGGTTAATAAAATGAGTGACTGAATAAACTGTTACTGTATAAAGAATTCTAGAACCAGGGACCAAAATGTTTAATTACAGTGGAAAAGGTTCTGACTAGATTGTAGGAAGTTTTCTTTTAACCGTTAGCCGTTGATTACTGGAACAAGTTGCCTCCGCAGGTAATCGTGGCTGACAGTTTGAAGAAATTCAGAGGTCAACTGCATGGTCACGTACATGAGGACGGAAGTTCATAATTTGTATTTTCTTGTCTACTTTTTTTTTGGCAGGTGCGGCAAATGTGGCTTCCTTGGACTATATGACTATACTAATATTAACCTTTCCTCTTTGCTTGACATCCCAGAACACCAAAACTAAACGAACTTTCACTGGTATATGCATTGTACAAGTATGCATATATGCATTGTACAAGTATGCATATATGCACTGTACAAGTATATGCATTGTACAAGTATAACTACTACTATTATATTAGGCTACCCGAATATTTAAATTCATCTGCCATGCTCTGCGTCTTATGTCTGTTAATTGCGTGTGTTCTATGGTCAATTTGTCTGTTTTTCTGGACGAAAATCCCCAGTTTCTGGGGGGGAAACATTGCTATCTACGCCTGAGACCGTAGATAGCAAGTATATGCATTGTACAAGGTACTGTACATGTATTGTACAAGTAGTGTAGGTTAGTAATGATGATATATGCATGTCCAAGTATTTGAATCGCCTCCAATTAATAACAAGAAAAATCATTGAAATAGGATTTTGATAGCCTTTCATTGATGGATCAATATTTTCTGTAAAACAATATGACAAGAAGATGGCCACTTAAAGAAATATTAAACGGAATTTCATACATATAACTTTTATAAAATTATTAGCTTATTAAGAAGTTCAAACGAGTCTTTCGCTTAGCCAAAATGTCTGACGCAGCCTTCCTAGAGCATTTATAAAATGTCTTTAGATTCTAAAATTCCTTAAATATTTCTTTGCGTTTCTCACGTGTTCCAATGTTTTTGCGTATCTCCCGTATTTCACTATTTTTGCAACCAATTTTCTCACTGAATCTTGAGAGAGCTACTAAAATAATTCATGTCCTTTATTTTTCGTCTGAGTCACATTTATTTTTCTTTTTTCAGGTCCCTAAGATAGGAGTGCATACCCCAGAGAGCCATTCCACTCTTTTTAAGAAAAGGTCCTAGGTTGATACAGTCAAGATCGAGAAACTGGTTTGAATGCCGCGACGAGAAGATGGCAGCGTTTTAGGTTTCTATGGTAACCACTGGTGACAACGAAATACTTCTATGTTAATAAATATCTTGTTCACTCAGCATTTTAATCGCGTATATTATTTTAAATAGGAAACAGTATTGTCATAATAGCAGTTTGCAAAAATTTGCACCAAGGCCTCCCACTTGCTTAATTTGAAGTCATTAAATTTTAATAAGTAAATGACTTAAATCGTCGATGTAATTTATGCTTATGCAAAAGTGAAGTCAACAAAGGTTCCAAAATATGTTGTTGAAATTCAATTACTCTAAGATACTGAGTCACAATTTAGTTAGATTATTTAGATCCACAATTGAGTTTCCCCATTTATACTTTTCATATAAAAAAATGAGATTCTGATGGGATTCTTTCTCTTGCTCAGATTACAAACCTGAGGGGGCATAAACTCAAATTGAGAAAAGACAGTTATAAAATAGATGAGCGGAAATTTGCCTGTAGTCAGCGGGCAGTTGATTGCTGGAAAAAAACTTAATCTGTCGTTGTGGGGGTTGATAGCTTAAATAAATTCAAGGAAGAACTGGACAAACTTTTGGAGCGAGTGGGTGGGTGTAATGGGAATTTTTTTTTTTTTTTGACTGATGCTTTCTTGCATCACATGCTTCTGCTAATGCTAAAATCGATGTTAAATTCTTCCTTGGTTAATTCTTACTGGATGCAGGCCAATTACTGCATCCATCATTCTCCCTGTCCATCATTAGCGCAACATTTTGGATTCATTTACAGTATGCAATTCATCTTTGTATAAGTAGTGGAAAAGATAAATTTAAAATATATATTTTCGTTAATCTTCAATGCAGTAAGGGTAAAACCATAAATGAATGTTTAAATGAATGTCTAAAAGTTGAGAAACTTACATAAAATCAAATATTTCGAATGAAAAAAGTCGTTTTATGAGATCAAACGACTTTCTCCATAGCCGTTTCTTTCCATGACATTGAACATAATATAATCTCCATTCTATTCAGATGAAGAAACTTTGAGAACGTTTGTTGTTGTCAGGTTTTCAGGAGCATTAAAAACTAAGGCCATATTGTTCCGGGTATATGCGGTGGTCATTCCATGACCTTTCCACAATCCTCCTTATTTGGTGGTCACGGGCTCGAACCTCGGTCTAATCAAGAAGCGTGTGCTATGCACTGCTGCTCTTGCCCAGCTGGCTACGGAGGCGCCTGAGAACATTTGTATGCAGCGGTTAGATTCATAGGAAAAGAGCCGGCAAATCCTCTCTATTGTATTTATTGTTCAGTTTATTCAAACAAATGATTTGATCTATATCATGAATAGGAAAATTGCTTAAAATGAAATAATTAATGTAAAAAATGCATTTAAAATTTGCGAAATTATACAGATACTTAATTGAACATTTACATGATTCCGTCCTGTTGTTGATAGTAGTTAATGTCTAAAAAACAATCATATCAGGTGCCCGAGAACAACCCTATCCACCGATGAGTAATATTTTCCACGAATTGCGTGTGTTTTGTGGTCGGTTTGCTTGTTCTTCTGGAAGAAAAACCAGAAGAAATTCTGGTGGCAAAAACTTGCTATCCTCTCCTGACACTGACTAATTCAACCACGAAGTGAAAGAAGCCATAAACGTTCCTCGTTAACGGAATTCGTTGACGAGGAATTCGTTTTTCCACCTGTTGTGGAAGGACGGTGATTATAACCACTGTCCTGTTCGCAAGGACATTCTTGAATAGCTAAAGCATTTCTGACGTAAGAACACTTGGACAAATTGCCAGTACTGATACATCCAAGGACTTAAGTGTCCAATTTCGATAGTCTGCGCGGATGGCACAGTGTTATCGTCACTGTCTTCCCCACACTGGGTGGAAAAGACCCGGGTTCAAATCCCGTAGATGACGCGAGGAACTTTAATGGCCTTTTTTCACTCAGTAGCTGAGTTAGTCGGTCTCAGGCGTAGATAGAAAGGTTTTTTCGTCCAGCAAAAAAGGCAAATCGACCAGAGAACACGCAATTTACAGACACAAATACGGGTTTATGTAATCAATTACAGGTAACCCTAATATTGAAATTTTTGTCCAATGTTGATCTGACTTTCATCCCACTTCTCATGTTGATCATGTCTTAGACCTTCAAACTTCTTGGATTAATTAAGCGTTCTTCCTCGATTTTCAAGAGTGACAAAGTTATAATTCTTCTCTACAAGCAGCTTATACTTCCCATTATTGATTTGTGATATTATTTGGTACCCACAACAGAATTATGTTTCTCACAGACTTGAGAAAATTCGAATTAAATTCATCAAATTCTTATACTTTCGAAATCGCCTTGACTTTCACTATACCCCGCTTGAATTCTCGTTATAAAACTAATTTCTCACTGCCTGTCCCTCGTACTTAACAACTTAGTTGGAAGTTGTCTGATCCGTTTACTTCAGGTATTGAATAATCACAATATTGATTTTACGTCTTAAACGTATATAATATATTGCTCTTTACTCTTATTTGTTAACCCAAATTTCGTATATATTTTAATACTAGTTTTGTATTGATTCTCTGTAATTTTCAGAATTCTCACCATTATCTAGGATACCCTCTGGGTGAGAATATTGTAAATAAATAAAAGTTCGCAAAGTTGTGCTCTGTAAAAATTAAGGAATACATGTAGTCAGATTAATTAGTGTTCAGTGTAACCTGTATGTACAAATACGATTATGTAAAATGTATATAACCATGTAAATAGCTGTGAATTGCACTAATTTCATAATACGCGTTTACATAATGGGCGTTTTATGTACTCTTTAACAATTGTGTTAAGCATTATATCCACGAGGTCTCCTGAATATTTCAGGGAATTTTGTAAACTTGTAAACAGTTTTCAAACGATTGTTGTGAGATGTCTTGATTCTCAAGTGTATGCAAGTGTCAACTGTGCAATGTTATGCTAATGTATAATAACAATGACGAAAGTGTGCATGAAAGTCAGTCCAGAAAAGTACTGTACTGTATAATTAAGTAAATAAATGAAATGAATGAAAAAAAAATGTCCCAACATATTGGAGGGCAGTGTATACAACAATACTGGAGAGCTGTGTATACAACAATGTTGGAGAGCAGTGTACAGAACAAATTGGAGAGCAAACATATTGAAGAGTAGTATACAGAACAATACTGGAGAGCTGTGTATACAACAATGTTGGAGAGCAAATATATTGGAGGGCAGTGTACAGACAAAATTGGAGGGCAGTGTACAGAACAATATTGGAGAGCAGTGTACAGAACAATATTGGAGGGTAGTGTACAGAACAATATTGGAGGGAAGCGTACAGAAAAATATTGGAGGACAGTGTACAGAACAATATTGGAGGGCAAACATATTGGAGGGTAGTATACAGGACAATATTGGAGGGTAGTATACAGAACAATATTGGAGGGCAGTGTATAGAACAATGATTCTGGATTGATTCAACAGAACAATGATTCCAGAGGCTGTACTTTTGTTACAGTTTCATTTTGTATTATGCTCCATCAAATTTTATGGTATCGTAATCGTCATATTTCTCTAAAAATAAATAAGCTGATCTTTACAAAAGTGAAGTGTAAATGAAATAAATAATCCCCGAATTGATGACGCATAACCATGTCCAACGACAAATGTGGAACAGCGAGAAGAGGTAAACCTAAAAGGTGACTCGTTTATAATAAATATAAAGCTTTTGTTTCCGAATATCAAGTAAAGTTTGTTTTCAGATAAAACTTTGCATCCTTCAGGATTTTGTGTGTGTTTATGCTCTTGGGAAAGATAAAATATACTTTGGAGTAGCAGCATTAGTTACAAGACAGCGGGTGTAGTTTACACGCTCAGCCCTGGTTTCCTTCGAGATGTAGTGAAAAATATCCCAAAGACAGAAAATATTTTATTACAAGTCCCTATCGCTTGCGTGTTACATATCTCCTGTCTAGTGGATAGAACAACGCGGATAACAGATAAGATCTAACGTTGATACGAATGTGAATGTAAGTAGGTAGTGCATTTCCAACTGGGCCTCGTTGCTTTTATTTATTTAGAATGAGATAATCAAAATATATGAAAATGGCAAGTCAAATGTTATATTAATTTAATGATCCCTAAGATTATCTGGAAGAAACGACGATACTTTAGTCTCTCTAAACATATTTTCAGGCTAATCCTGTTAATATGCTGCAAGGGAATTTTTTTGATAAAAGGTTTGAGTTGACTGTTTAAATTAAACAGTCAATTCAAACAATGATGACATTTCACTAATTTTTAGAGCAGAAAAAGTTGCTTAATCTCAGTAATACCAACTGAATAAAACTTGGTTTACTAAAGTAATTTGATAAACGATTAGAACTTCGTTTTCCCAAAGTATCTAATGGAAAGATATTTTCGTTTCATGATACATCTGAGACTCGCTACTATTCAATACATTCCATGTTTATTTTCTCTTGAGAAACTGCTTCAAGGCTAGTGTTTGATGGAAACAGACATTCTTCTCCTCCTCCTCCTCCGCTCTATAGCATAATAAATATGCACAAAACAATCAATGTCCGAATACCTTATGGATGCTGGATGGATAGGTTGGCTTCGACCATTTCTCTTTTAGGAAAAAACATGTTCCTCACAATTTACGTACAGTCCAGTCATAGCATTCTTAGCATCTTTCATATAAACGGCGTTCCTCTCGGCTGTGCTTTCTCACATGTTTCTGAATCCATTTATTATAGAGCCTGACCTAGTGTGCAGGTAATAACATTTTCGCGTGCACAAGAGTTGTTTCCCGGCAAATAACTAGATTACACTCGTTTCAAGATGCCCATGTAACTTCCTTAGAGAAAAAAAATGTATTTTAATGCATTCATACCACGTTTCAAAAGTTTTTTTGTGTTGTTATGGGGAGGAGAATTCTTTAAAGTCTAGAAAGGGCTACCTAGGAAAAAGACTAGGCAGACATGCTAGTCCTTTTCTAGTACGAAAAGTCACTCGTAGTTTCAATCATGTGCATGTTTTGTGACCGCCCTGCGAGAATTTATTAAAGAGTACCTCTGTCACCCAAAACGTTTTGTTCGATATTATTAAACACAAACGAAAAGTGGACCAGAAATTAAGGTTCTGTATTTTTAGTTAGGTAATATACACATTGCGTTATATTTCAGAAGTATGTACAGTTATAAAATTGCGTACATTATCGATGACACGGGGTATCAAATAACGTAAAGAAGTCTTGGCTGGGTTCAAGACGTACTTACCAAAATTTCATCAAAGGATGTTCGAGGAATGTGCAGCCCTGAATTGAGATCTGGATAGCTGATTCTGGGTACTCCTTCACAACACAGGAAAGTGGGCCAGTCCCAATGGGGCACGTACTGTCTCAATACGATACTCTGACCCCCACCTGATGTTGCCAAAAGGCGGGACAGTTCCTCTGGGGGCCCATTTCAGAGGAATAAAAAGAAAACGTCTTGTCACTCGTTTTAAGAGGTCTGCGAATCGAACCCAGACCTCCTAAAACGAGTGACAAGTAGCAAAACCATTACACTGTCACAGAGCAATGCCCCCCCCCCCCCACATTTATCTGCCTTATTTTTTCTGATGCTACTGCTGCGCATGCCTATGCAATTTTACCGCCGAACTTTGTTCTATTTGCTTTTAAACATTTTATTAAATGTTATTAGCAAGCTGGTAATACAGTTAAACAATCAAAGCCTGAAATAATTCTAGGCTTCTGTAGAATTCAATTCTCCAGCACTCGATCTTCTACTCTGTGAGACTACCAAATTGTCAACCTTCAAAAACAAATTGCATGTACAGGCGAGTCACAGTGAATGGCGTATAAACGGAATGGTCACTGTTTAAACGAAAGCCCACTACCCAAAATTTTCGATTGATAGTTTTATTAATCTTATTTATAATTAATATTAGATCAGCCTAACATTTGTTGTGTTCGTTTCTCTAAAAGTTACAATTTTCTTCATACTGGTAAACAAGATTTGCGCTTTTCTCTTCTGTCTGTAAACATCCTATGTATTCAGTGAAGGACATTAATATGATATATTTGATGAAGTGATTTCATATGCGAATGACACCAAAACCAAGCGAATTTTACCGTGCACAAAGTATCACAATACGTAAGTTAATGGATGGGAGTTAACTTGTCAAAATATTTCAACTTAATTCATCAAGTACAGAACATAAATTAAACTAAACTACTTGTAGAATTAAAAAAATTAGCAACGTCGTCAACAATTTTCACGGTAACTCTGCCTTTTGCTGTTCGTAAAGTGCTTATCTCTTTCCAGATAATGTTAGCACCAATAACTTTGGTTGATATCTTTTAATACTTCGCTTAGTACTTTCTAAAATGTCTCTGCCCTCTGAAAATACCTGCCGAAGTCATTAGTTCTTTCTCGGGTCACCATTACAAGATCGTTAAAGTGCGTGGGTTGCTGAACATGTCGGGAGAAGTCGTTATAGTTTCTCTTTCACACTAAACGTTTTTAGAAGTATACTCTACAAAATTGGATACTAGATTGGGTTAGTTTTCTTGCTAGGCAAGACGCATCCTGCTTTGCAATGTCTGAACTCAGAAACCTGTTTAATGTTGTTCTTTGAAGACAATTTCATCATGTAACTGACATCCAACTCATTGGCTATAATTATGGGCAGTATTTCAAAATTCAGTGCTGGAATACAGAAAATATTGTTTAAATTTCTAAAAACTGGAGAAGGAATTCAAATAAAATCAAAGAAATCCAAAGAGACCGAAAGTTCACCCTACTGAAGAGACGAAAGCTCATCCCAGAAAGAAAGTATGGCGTATGGTGGGTCTACCATACGCCACAAGAGTTATGCAAGCTGGACAGTGCCACAAAACATGGTAATGTTCTTATACTCTTCCAGGAGGAAATAAGTCAAGTACTGCAAACTACTGAGTGAATATTGAGACGATATATTATTAGTTAATCAATTTTGTAATTAATTGTGAATAAAGATAATTGTTTACTTATTTTTAGTTTTTATTAATTACAGAAAAATAAAATATTTAATTGATTTAATAAATAAAAATAGTATGAATCAGAGCTGTAATACTCAATATGTTCTACGTTGATAATAATATTAGTAAATTAATAAGAGGAGTTTACCTCAATATAGTACGTGGAACACTTCCGTATGATACCCTCCAGAAATTAGAACGGAAAAAACGAAAAAATCGACAACTTACCGGTACATTAAAGTAAAATATAAATAATTAAATAATTAAAGTAAAATATAAATAATTAAATAATCAATTTAACACAATTCAAAATCAATTCAAAACAATTAAAATTCAAATTAACGCAATTAAAAGAATCTAACGAAAATATTCAAAACGATTTTCCTTCCTGAAGCTGACAATGCTTTTCGACCGACTGTCGTGATCACAGGAATGAAAATTCATTCCTGTGATCACGACAGTCGGTCGAAAGCATTGTCAGCTTCAGGAAGGAAAATCGTTTTGAATATTTTCGTTAGATTCTTTTAATTGCGTTAATTTGAATTTTAATTGTTTTGAATTGATTTTGAATTGTGTTAAATTGATTATTTAATTATTTATATTTTACTTTAATGTACCGGTAAGTTGTCGATTTTTTCGTTTTTTCCGTTCTAATTTCTGGAGGGTATCATACGGAAGTGTTCCACGTACTATATTGAGGTAAACTCCTCTTATTAATTTACTAATAAATAAAAATGGAAAGCGCCTGAAATGCAACCCATTGTGTACATCGTAACTTGTTTTGTCAGCTGTGTAAAGGCTTGTTTTTGACAAGCTTACTATGTATAGCTACCAGCGATTAAGTCTCATTCGAAAGTGTAAATTTTCTTTTTCTTTGTTCACTTTCGCAGTGAAAAATTGATTAAAGAGAGACGGTCGTGTTCAAAGCCGCTAAGTGGATTTTTCTTATTAATTGATTTGAAATTATTGTTTTTCTAAAACTTTTGATTTAAATTTAGTAGTATAACATTATTTTGTGATTTTCTGATTAATTTGGAGTATTTATTCTTTACTCGGCCTTGTAATTGCATAAAAGTATCGGTAAAGGTTTCCACGTGTTTCAACTCCGCTACCGTTTGTAATTTTCCCGTCTTTGTGATACGATAGTTATATACCGTACTAGATAGCGTTAGTTGAACTTCGTTAGCAGTTAAATTGTACGTTTAAATAAATACATATAACGACTTAGATTACAAACGTAATATAATTAATTATATTTAACATAATTAATAACATAACATAATTAATTATAATTAATTAATAAATTAATAGAATCATGACTCAGACCAGAGCAGCAAAGCAAAAGGCGCAAGCTAATGGAAGTGCTGTGGCTCAGAGCAGAACTGAGGGGGGGCAGTTGTCCTCTGACTCACACCCTTATAAAATGCACTGTTTGCTTGATGTTTGCAGAGTAATCGGGTACGGGACATGATACTGCCAAGGGGGATGTCTTTGTGTGTGTGCGAGACAAGGAGTGTATCGATATCAGGCAACAAATCGGCGTTCTTGTGGGCCTATATGAGAGCTTGAAGGACAGGGTGGATGCCCTCGAAGAAACTAAATTGAGGGGCCCATCAAGCTCTCAGCTGCCCGCATCAACGCCAGAGCTTGCACTTGGGCATCGCGTGACACAGAGACAACCCCCAAGGCAGAATGCGCTGGTCCCGAAGGAACTAGTAGTTGTTGGTGACTCTATTGTCAGGGAAACGGGGAACATGCTTTGTAAAAAAGATAGGTGGAACAGGACCAGGGTATGTCTGTTCTGCCAGGGGCAAAGGTTGATGACGTTGTAGAGCGAATATCATCTTTTAAGGGCACAAAAGGTGATATAGTTGTACACGTTGGCACTAATAATATTAGGAGTAGGAGACCGGCAGAATTACTTAACAAGTACAGGTCACTGTTGAACAAAAGCCGAGAATTAGGGTTGAATTTGAAAGTGTCTGCAATTCTGCCCAGACACGATAGGAGGGAGTATATGATGAGAGCCTTGTCGATCAATTCGGCCCTGGAAAGATTGTGCAAGGCTCAAGGGGTAGAAATTTTTTCAGCCTGGACTGTACTTGTTAACAGGAGAGATTGCTTCCACAGGGATGGGATACACTTAAATAGAAAGGGTGCAAGAATATTTGCTGATGCTATCGAGGCAGTGTTAGGTGGGTCGGAAAACTGCTAGCTTGGGGGGAGACAAAGACCAATAGATTGACAGTAGCCACTGGCAGAGGTGAAAGAGATTCTTGCACTGCTTCTATTAGAATGAGCAGAAGCCTGAAAACAAAGATGCGTGGTATTTCAGAGACTGCTGGGAGCCATTGCGGTACAAGTAAACACATGGGTTGTGTTAGGGTAGCTAAGAATAGAAGCAGGTGCAGGTATACTTGCGTGTACACCAATGCTAGAAGTTTAGTAAATAAATTTGATGAATTTGAGGTATTGCTCAAAACATCAAAGGCAGATATTGTTGGGATATCAGAGACGTGGTGTCACACAGATATAAGGGATGCAGAACTGGAATTTGGGGAGTACAACGTCTAGAGAAAGGATAGACAGGATAGGAAGGAGGGAGGGGTTATGCTATTAGTTAAGAAACACATAAAAACCAAGGAAGTGAAGCCAGTCGACATCGCTGGACAGTGCAGTGTTGAGTCAGTTTGGTGTGACATAAGCATTGGGAGATCAAAATTGAGAGTAGGAGTGTGCTATAGGCCTAATGACTCTGATGAGTATAATAAGGAACTGTACATAGAGTGGGCCAGTAAATCAGAGAGTCTTATAATGGGAGATTTTAATTTCCCAGATATTGACTGGAATTTGGGGGCTGGTTACTCACACACTAGCAGGGCTTTTGTGGATTTACTGGATGATTGTTTTCTACATCAGCATGTTCGGGAGGCAACTAGAGGGAGTAATACTCTTAATTTGATTATCAGCAGTGATTCTTCATGCATTAAGAATCTGCAGATAAATGAACCACTAGGTGGCAGTGATCACAGTGTGCTGAAGTGGGATTTACTCAAAGAGGTAACTACCATTAGGGGTAAAGGGAAGGGTTATTGCTTCCGTAAAGGCGACTACGATGGACTGAGACAGTATTTAAATTCTATACAGTGGGACCAATTGATGATGTTACCAACAGCAAATTCAAAATGGGAAGCATTCAAAGAAGTTATCTTGGAAGCTACTAGGCTTTACATACCAACTAAGAAATATTGTTCAAGGTTTAGGCCAAAATGGATGTCAGATGAACTAATGAGACATATGGCAGAGAAGAAAAATGCATGGGATACTTACAAATTAACACATGACACAGAAGCCTATGATAGATACAAGTTGATATGCAACCAAGTTACAAAGGAGGTTAGGCAGGCGAAGGCAGATTACGAGAAATCCTTGGCAAGGGATTCAAAGAAAAAGAGCAAAGAGTTCTTTACTTATGTAAACTCTAGAAGGAAGGGTATGAATCAGATTGGTCCACTTGATATTGATGGGTCAACTGTTGATGATCCTGCTCAGGTAGCTAACAAACTAAATGAATATTTTGCATCGACATTCACACATGAGGAGTTATTCAGCAAGGGGAATGCCAGAGGTGTATTCAACTCTAGCAGTAAGCTACAGAATCTTGAAATAACTGGGAGTAAAGTGGAGGAGAAACTGTTGAAGATAAACACAAGAAAGGCACCCGGGGTGGATGGGATCTATCCAGTTATATTAAAGGAGGCAGCAAAGGAAGTAAGCAAACCCTTAGCCATAATTATGAGAGCTTCCTTGGACTCGGGGGAGGTACCCATAGACTGGAAATGTGCAAATGTGACTCCAATTCACAAAGGAGGATCGAAGGCTGACACAAGTAATTATAGACCTGTGAGCTTAACTTCTGTTCCAGGAAAATTAATGGAGGCACTGGTTAAAGAAGCACTGCAGGATCATTTAGACAAGACTTCAGTTATAGCTCAGACACAGCATGGTTTTGTTAAGGGGAAGTCTTGCCTGACCAACTTGACTGGATACTATGATGCAGTCACAAAAGAACTGGATGCAGGGAATAACTTTGATATTATATACTTGGATCTTAGAAAGGCATTTGATACTGTTGCACATGGAAGACTGCTACACAAATTGGAGCAGTGTGACATTGGAGGCAAATTGCTGCTATGGATAAAGGGGTGGTTGAGGGGGAGAAGACAGAGAGTGGTAATCAATGGACACTGCTCATCGTGGACTAATGTTATTAGTGGAGTCCCTCAGGGCTCAGTGTTGGGTCCATTATTGTTTTCTGTATTTATAAATGATATTGATGATGGTATATCGGGATTAATGTCCAAGTTTGCAGACGATACAAAGGTTGGCAGGGTTGTCAAGGACACTACTGACACTATGCTGCTGCAACAGGATCTGGAAAGGTTGAGCAGATGGGCTGAGAGGTGGCAAATGAAGTTTAACATTGACAAATGTAAAGTACTACACATGGGAAACAGCAACCCCAGAGCAACGTATCAACTCTGTGGTACTACACTGACAGTGGTAGAGAATGAAAGGGACTTGGGGATGGTTGTGCAGGCAGATATGAAGTTCTCTGAGCAGTGCAGACGGGCTGCAAGAGTAGCTCATGGAGTATTGTCAATGATATACAGGAGTATATCAGGAGCAATGATATGCAAGAGTAGCTCATGGAGTATTGTCAATGATATACATGAGCTGCAAGAGTAGCTCATGGAGTATTGTCAATGATATACAGGAATTTTTCCAGCAGGGATAAGGAGGTGATTATTCCATTGTATAAGGCAATGGTCAGGCCACACCTAGAGTACTGTATACAGGTCATTTCAAGAAGGATGTAGAGCTGCTGGAACGAGTACAGAGAAGGGCAACAAGATTAGTGAATGGAACAAAGGGGTGCTCTTACGAAGAAAGGCTTAAGTTTTGCAAATTACAGTGTCTGGAGACTAGGCACCAGCGAGGTGATCTGATAGAGGTGTATAAAGCCTTGAATGGTTTAAGCATGCTCAATGCTGATGGGATTCTTCCTCTAGCTCAGAAAAATCACCTGAGAGGGCATAAATTCAAATTGAGGAAAGACAGATGTAGGATAGACGTGCGGAAATTTGCCTTTAGCCAGCGGGTGGTTGGTTGGTTGGTGGAACAGACTCCCATCCCTTGTGGTGGAGGTTGATAGCCTAAATAAGTTTAAGGCTCAGCTGGACAGGTATTTTGAACGAACAGAGGGGTGAAGTGGAAGTGGGTTTTTTTTTTTTTCTTTTTTTGGCTGATGCTGCATAAGCTTGCTTTCCTGCATCAAATGCCTATACTAATGCTAATGCTAAAAGCTAGCGTTGGGGGTGAAGAGGAAGATTTCCATTCCTAAATAGTCAGAATAGACCAATGAATACAGGCTGTTACGGCACCTGCGCTTCACTTAATTAAAAATATATCAAATATCACAAACCATCCCATACCCATACCAGAACACAAAATATCCCATATCAGAACAAAAACTGCGACCTCGATATAACGCGGCTCCTCATATCGCGAGCAATGATCATTTACCCAAAACGAATTATTTAAAATAAAGTAGCGTGTTCAAAGAACTAGCAATTTCATAATTTTCACAGGAAAATTACTATCAAGGCCCTCTTCCATAGCATAACCAGGTCCACATCTGTAGACTACCCTCAAGGTTCCATCTTAGGCCCGGCTGTATGCAATATGGCGCTGGATGAATGGCTCTGCAACTTCTTCCAGCTTACTCCATGTTCGCGTACGCGGCCAATCTCGCTATTCTCGTGGAGGGTCCCACCCAGATCGCCTTTGATTTGCGGGAAAACGAAGTCCTGTCTGCTCTTGCACACTGGACAGAAATATATAATCTGACCATCTCTACCACCAAAACGAAGATGCTCCTCATCAAGGGAACTCTGGACATACATGTCCCTCCAGTCATTTGCATTCAGGGAGCATACCTCAAATCCTATGTTACAATAAAATATCTTGAACTCATATTGGACCATAAATGGACATTTTCCCTCACCCAGACTACATCAAAGCTAAAGTAAAGAAGTAATAAGAGGTGCTCGCTAGCGTCACCGACAAGGACTGACGACTCAAAGGAAAGACCCTCAGTCTCATGTATGCTGCTGATTTCATCCCGATAATATCTTATGGGGCTCCCATCCGGTTTCGCAGGGTAAATAAAATAACCTTTGTGAAGTCAACCAAATCCAGCGGCTATTTCTATTACATGTGACAAGGCCTTGAAGAACCACATCCATTCCAGCTCTCCAGGTGATCGATCTCTGGAAAACTTCCTCTAGATCACTGCCTACTGTGGCCTCCTCCATGGAGCGAGTCTAACGTTTAAACTAACTTTCTTTGTATATATCCACCCTTACCGACGACAATCACTTTTTGGACAAGAAGAGTTTGTTGTTAAATGCCAATTTATTGCATACCCGCTGGTCGTCTGGATGCAGAGCCACCAGAAAATTCATTCCTGAATTTTCAACACTTAAACAAACATACCATGGCCTGGTTTACTCCAGACCTGGAAACCACTTTTATATTGACCGGTCACGGCTCCGTTAAAGTCCGTCTCAAACAGATTGGCCGTGCTGAAAACATCTGTCTGTGTGGTGAGAGGGAAGACTGGCCCCACCTCCTAAAAGACTGCACAGTTTACCCAGACCTCAGTCAGCAGCTCCTCGTCCACACCAACCTTTCAGCCCTTGATTCATTCACCTCATTCCCTAACCTGTAAGGAAGCATTCAATACCTTCCTACAATTTTGTACCTCTCTCTTCAAGCGTAGAAGAAAACTTCTGGCTGATGCTCCCATTATTGAGGTCCTACCAGCTCCAGAGTAGACCAACTTTGCCTGAACTCTGTTCTGTGCTCTCTGGCGCTGAACCTCAACTTCATGCTAACCCTTCGGTTTGGATTTCTTACTGATGCCACTGTGTTGGCGTGAGATTTCTCCATTACGTCTTTTAGCCTGTATATTCAAAAAGCATTAGTAACTAAAGTATTTATTTACTAAGTGTTTTTTGTGTTAAAAAAAAAACTGGGAAAAAATGGTAAAACTTTTCGGCTAAACGCGCTTGGTTTATTACACGGTGTTCAAGTGGTCGCCTAACACCCGCGTTATATTGAGGTTACACTGCATTTTTATAAAATAACTTAGAACAGTCGAATTATATAATTATATTTATATTATAAAAAAAATGCTACAAAACTTCTGAGTATAATGTTTGAATTTAATTTAATTTTGTTAGTAATACCTTTCGCTTGCATTACTTCATAAAACTTCGCAGTGGACAACACTTTCAATGTACTTTTCTTGTAGGGTTGGGTCTATCCTTTCATCTTCAATCAGCACTTCGATGCCATTTCTTTAAGGAGCTCGACGCTTAACAAGTGCTGGAAAGGTTTCAGGAGTAGTGCCCCTAGTTCTCATTGATATGTGGGGAAGGCTTATTGGGGTCTAATGGTGAAGGTTTGGAATCGATGGACTCGTACGAAAATCAACTACTCGCTGCTATTTTTAATAAAAATGGGTGCACGGGATGAATTGGGGTTTTGAAATGCACCTACGAGCTGAAAATAAATTTGAAAAAAATTGGATACGCCTCTATGGGTTTTTTTTTCCCCAGCTTTCAGGGCAATGCTCTAATGACGATTAAGTTACCTAAATCTTGCTGCGTCACTGGGAGGGAGAGCAACGAGCAAACGGAATGGCCTGCAAAACTGATGCACAAAATAGCTGCACATCAGCATTTAACTCCACTTGGAACTTTTATATATTCAATAAAGTTCCTGTTCCAAGACTAACAGAAGAAATAAGAGGGGAAATGAGGTTTACTTTTCGTATAATCAGGCATATTGCAAAATTTTCAATGTACAAACTCGTCAAAAGGATGTAGCTTGTTGTTTTAATAGGGTTTCAGAAGCATCAGCGACTAAGACCATATTGCACCGCAGATACTGCATTTAAACGAATTTCTGTTTGTTGGACGAAAAACCTGACTTTCAGGGAGGGGGAAAAATGCTAATCTCGCCTGAGACCGACTAACTCAGCCACTTTGTGAAAAGGCCCATAAAAATTCCTCCCCTCATCGGCAGGACTCGAACTGAAGTCTTTTCAGGCAGTTAGGAGACGGCGATTCTACCAACTATGCCGGACAGAATATGTATCATAACAGATACTTTACATAGAGCAATCGTGCAGGTGAATTAACAGGCGCAGATGATTGGATATTACATTGCTCAATTAAGGGAATCAGAGAAATTTGGTATTACAGTAGTATTATTGTTAGTCATACAGCAAAGAAGTCACAGGCTTTGGCTAGAGTGAAAAAAAAAAGGAGAAGATAATATAAAACAAAATAAAGTAAAATAAAATAAAATTATCGATATTCCTGCAAAAAAGTCACCTTTTTCCAAATGCTGTTGTTGTTGTTGTTGTTGTTATTTGGTTTTTAGGAGCATTAGCAACTAAGGCCATATTGCTCCGGGATATGCGGTGGTCATTCCCTGAATGACCTTTCCGCATCCTCCGTATTTGGTGGTGACGGGCTCGAACCCCGGTCTAATCAAGAAGCGTGTGCTAGGCACTGCTGTTTCCAAATGCAAACTTCAACTTACATTACAATTTAAGACTGCAAAAAGGGTTCGGTTATTTGGAGCTATTCTAAGGCAACTCATACCATGAGTCAGTTAGTGTGTTGTATATAAAAATTACTGGTGTTGTCCTCTTTGCGGGAGGGAGCGGTGACATCTTCTCTTGACGTTCCCTCAAAATAAAGAGTCTTAATAAGAGATCTATCGACACGTTCAAACACGAAATTTTCTAAACTGTGGTAAGTGACGTACTTCAGAATTTGTGTTCTTTCTTTTTTGATGATATTAACTCTTAGCTTGTGAGAAGTAATACTGTGTCATAGCACACTCTAATCTCATTACTATCTTTGATTGTGCAGCTTCTTTCATCTGATCGAAGAAGGGTTCTTTACTTCTATATATCCAGCTATATATATATTGAACTCAGCACGTTCTGCGACAAAAAATTGCACACACACTAAGGGAATTAGTTGACTTGTTCACAACACGAAAATCCAAGAAAAAATCTTTTTGGTGCTTTTAGTTTCTAATGCAGCAACTTCTTTCGATGAAACTTATACACTCATAATACAGTTTAAAGTGAAAAAATATATACAGGGTTTCTCAAAAATACACGGCATAACTTCAGGAATGAGTTCCTCATATGTACACAATAAAAATATTTTATATCAACATAGTTCCAGAAATGCTTGGTTCCCGAGTTATAACCGGAATGTCTTATCTCCCGCAGGTGATTTCCTTCATCACAACGTACTGACAGAATCTGGTGGTTTTCCATTCCGACCATGTACTCAAATCAGGAGCAAGCGGATATGCGCTTTATGTACGGTTTGGCGGACGACAATGCTCTGGAGGCTCGTTGTTTGTACCACGAAAGGTTCCCAGAACGAAGATGCCCAGACAGGAAAACGTTTGAAAGTATCCATCGCCACCTTTGTGAACGTGCGACCTTTACACCTCGCGCTGCCGATAGAGGACGACCGAGATCTACGACTCCTGAAGTAGAGGAGGAGATTTTGGATGTTGTGCATGCCACTCCTGGAATCAGCACACGCAGAATAGCAATGCAACTGGCTGTTCAACGTTCGACTATTTGGAGAGTGTTGCGAGAACACCAACTGTATCCTTACCATCTGCAACGGGTACAGGCCTTGTCACCAGCAGATTACCCAGCTCGAGTAATGTTCTTGCCAGTGGTATTCAGGCAGAAGTTGGACATTTTGAACAATTACTACAAGGTGATGTGAACAGTCTTGATTTGAAGGTCTGTCATAGACAGACCTTCAAAACTCGGAAACCAAGATTTCCGGAACTATGTTGATATAAAATATTTTTATTGTCTACATATGAGGAACTCATTCCTGAATTATGCCATGTATTTTTGAGACACCCTGTATATATGAGTACGTGTCGCTGTTCCTCTTGAACTGTCTGATAAAATCAGTGGCAGACAAGTTCTCTCATGAGGTCTTTGTTGTTTTTATTTGTTTTTGCACCAAAAAAAAAAAAAAACTAAAACCATGAAATGTCACTGAGCAGTGTCTGTAAATTATGTTTATTCTATATTTTATTTGCTCGATGAAAAACTGTTTCAAAGGAGAAAGAAGGAATATGAACACGCGCTCGAAATCGAATAACTTAGCCACTGTGAGAAAAAATAAAAAAAGCGATAAAAGTTCCTTTCCTCTACCCACTAGAGTTCACATTCACGTAAATAAGCCGACCGGGCTAGCCGAGTGGGTAAAGTACCTGCCCGGCAACCCAAAGGTCGCGGGTTCGATTCCCGCCTCGGGCTTGGATCAAAGTACTGCAAAAACCTTGGGAGGTGCAATATGGCCACAGAAGCCGATGCGCCAACAACTACCAAATCAAAAAAAAAAAAAAAAAAAAAAATCAAAATCACGTAAATAATATTTAATTTATGCAAATATAACTGCTGCTGATTTCTCTATTAACCATTGTTACTTCAATAAAGACTGTTCATAAATTTATCAAATTAGAATCTGCATGAAGAAATAATGTGTAATTTTTTAAAAAAAATCTTACTTTTAGCCCTTGGCATCTCGCTGTACTAAGTACGCTTGCGTACTAAGTTCCTGTGTTTCCTCTTTTAGTATATAATAAAGATCATCTTAGAAGGAGTTTTAAATATAACCATGACACATTAACGTTTTCCATCATTTCTGTTCCTGGAAACGGATTTCTCTGCTGAAACAATATTCCGTTCTGTTCTCGAAACTATAAATTGAACTCTCAGCACGCGCTAACTCTGGCGCGACAAGAGATCGTACACACACCACGAAATTAGTGGTTGCTTGTTCTCGATGGGAAAAGCATCTGCCCTAAAATAGGGATTTCAGGAAACAGCGTGTGGAAGTCGTTAGAAATGGGTTGTAGCGCGCGGACCGGAAGTCGTTAGGCAGTGAAACAAACTTCATAAACACACTGCTGAAGAAAACTTGTTCCGTAACATTAGCCATGAAAGTTTCGTAAAGATGTTGCGGAAAGGTTACAAAAGAGAAGCAGAAGATAACCTTAGAATTAAAGATAAATTCAAGAAAATAAAAAAATCTCACACATTTAATAAAGAATAAATTGCTAAAATTTGCAGAAAGAGAAATAAAACGTATAAAAAAATAACTGAATACGCAAAATAGCGAATAAAAATAAATAAAATGCATTTTATGTAAAGATATACAGGGATTTGGATAAGAATACATATATTTGTCGTAATCGAAAGAATCGCAATAAGATTCAAAAAGTTTTCTAAGAAACTAAACTATTCTTTATTTTTTTTATAAAGAAAACCGTAAAACAGGTCACTTGAGAGAACTTCTCGAAGAAGATAGGTAAACTGACCACCGGTATATCCTAGAAGAAATATCATAAATAAAGCTAGGAGTAGATGACAGAAGATTTGGAATAAAGCCAGAATAGATTTATTATATGAAGAGAACAAATAGGAGTAGTGATGGAGCAAGTGAGAGTCGAAAGAGAGAGATGTTATGCAAGATAGAAAGAAACAAAAATAACAAAATGAGTTTCATTAGATGTACTAGAAATACTGGAGTGCATCACTAAATCTTAATATATCAGTGAATGACAGGGAAACGAATCTTTGAAGATAGGTCTCGTATAATAAACAAGAGACAAATACATGTTTGCTTGCAAACCTCCCTCCCAAAAAAAAAAGAATTGTAAGAGAGAGACGAGTAAAATTGAGAAGAAGGAAAACTACTGAAAATACACAACAGAAGAACTCTCATTCTCCAAAAGAATAGAAAGAAATCTAAAGCGAATACATGGCCTAGATAGCATTATTTCTGGCACCAATCTTGCGGAAGGTTACAGCAATTGGGAATGTGAAAAGTACTCTTGTTTCTGCGCATTTTTTTTTTTTAATTTTACCCTCTAACATTACACTGACAACACAAAAAGAAAGAAAACATTTTATTAAGTAAATTGAGTTGCTTTAAGAGAACAAAGTCGTGTCGATGTTTGATATAAAGGTTTGCACGACGTATGTCAGTCTGCAAATCTTTTTTTAAAACAAAATCTCAGTAACCAGAATAAGCTTCGTTTTAGTAAAACAAATAATAATTTTCACAAGCTAATTCGAATATTTTAGACTTATTTGATCAGATTAAACAGGGTGCTAAACATCAAGAAGACTCGACTTCCTAGCATTATTAAAATGGTTAAAATATTCCTCTAGTAAATTCACTGGTGTAATGGCGTAATATCATTAATCTCCTTTATTGCCTTGCGCAAATTATGCACTTATCATATCACGTGCTGCGTGTATTCCGACAACAAAAACAAATGATCCACACATAATGAAGCCTGCAATTAATTATGCGTTATATTTCTTATAATAAACTGCCGAAATGGTGGATGGTGTTAAGGTAACAATTAATGAGAAGAGCACTGCATTTGTGTACACGAGATAAAAATTGCATGCTTTTAATTATTAACCGTTATGCACTGCCAGAATCCGAAGCAGCTATCAGATTTAAAATTAATCCTCCTTCAATTAATAGCCTAATTTGTTTACTAGTTTTCTTGGTAATTTGCGTTACGTAATGATTAACCGCATTCTTAATGGTGACAACGTTGAATTATGGGAGGATAACGTGAATTTTAAATCATGATTTCATTGCACAATCTAAAACTCCCTAATATGACTGGAATAATTATATTTCGTTGTTGTTGTTGTTTAGGATCATCAGCGACTAAGGCCATATTGCTCCATGTATACTGTCTGTAATTTGCGGGTGTTCTGTGGTCGATTTTCTGTTTGCTGGACGAAAAACCCGAGTTTCCGGGAGAAAAAACTATGGTACTATGAAAAAGTACCATAAAAAGTACCCAAAGTTGTGAAAAAGGCCCATAAAAATTCCTCACGTCATCAAATCCTCTAACTAAGGTCTTTTCTAGCCGGTGTGGGAAAGATGGCGATCTCACCAACTGTGCTACCCACGGGGACAGCGATTTGGTGGTGGTATCAAAAAGCGAATACCCGCGTATATAACTTGCCAAATATACAAATCCATAGGCTTTGGAAAATTTATATTTGGACAAATCTGACAAATTAATTTGGAAACAAGATTATGGTCAGAAGACTCAGAATTCTAAAAGGGTAATAATAGGCTAGCATAGACATTCATTAGTTTGTTAATTCTTAAACAGCGTGGTAGCGTTCTTGTTCCCAGAATACGTTCTTGTTCAGATGTGAGCTAACCATATGAATCTTATCTGATTCCTTGTCTGACAATAAGTAATAAATTCACGGTGTGGTATGTGTTTTAAACTTCAGCCTTTAAATCGTTTGAACAATGATACACAGGACTGAGGAACGGAACAGAACAGACTATGAGGAGCGAAATATAAACGAATGTATGCTGTGTGCTCTACTGGATTACTGCTTCTCATCACTTATCAGAAAAAGCGTGTAGATCTACCTGACACAGGGGGCTACACCTCCAGTGGGACACTTTTCTTTGATCACACAGCAATAAACAATATTTATTTACTGATTTTTTAAAAATTTATTATCAATAATCCACACGTTAACAGTTGGTTGATATCTCAACTTTAAGTAACCACTATACTTGGCTTAGTGTGCGACAATGGAAACTTTTTTTGAAAGAGAAGAAGAAGAACATGGCCCTTTCCTGATGGGTGAACTGACAGATGCAGACAAGAATCTGCTTGTCCTTCAGTTCTGGCAAATTGTATATCATGCATAATTGCTTGATAGTTGTTCTTGGTGGGTATCCTTTCAGGATTATCTACAGGAGCCTCTCAGCATCGATGATGATTTGTTGTTTTATGAAGCACTGACATCTTATGCAATTATGCACCAAATCCTCTTTGGGCATCGCTTAAAGTTTCACAATAATGTTTTTTTTTTTTTTGCCTCTTAATCCAGCAGAAAAAAATTATAATAAAAACCGTTACTGTTAATTTCTTAATGCAATAAACAATATAGGTGTACCACAGTTCTCAATTTAATGGGAAGAAGAAAGTTAAGATGGGATAACTGCTAATAAATTCAAAGAGAAAAACGCTAACCCATTAAGGTTTCTCCTTGGGGACACATTAATTTGAATTCGCGCGTAGATATACAAGCTCTTTTAGAACAGTCTGTTGCAATTCTTCTTCACTAAGTTTAGTGGAATGATTTTCTCCACAAGTCAAGCGAGGTTCTTAATTAGTCTCAAGGCCCCACGACGGTTTCCTTTGGTCGGCAATTAATTATGAGACCTTGCAGTTCCACAAATCATTCTCGTGAAGTGTCAAGCATTAGGTAAGCGAGATGTTGGAATATATCCAACAGAATACTATTGAACGTCTGATAAATCGATAGAATCTACATTTAGGGAGGAATGGAAGGTATCTGTATGATAATATAACATAGTAATTAAAATATCAATATATTATGCTATTGCAAAAAGCCAACATTCACAATAATGCTTCTTAATTTGCAATGACAAAAATTCTCGAAGAGATATACTTCATTCTTTCTAGAAAACAAAACTTACAGTTTACCACTAAATTACCACTAAAATTTTATGAATCACTAGTATTTCCTATTCTGGAGTGTTTCCAGAATAGGAAACATTATTGGGAGATTTTGGGAAATCGTTATCGCAACAACAGATGCTACCGATTGTGTAAACTGAAATGTACGGCCACAAGACCAAGGGTTATAAGGACAGAAATTACAATAATCTCAACGTAAGGGGGGGGGGGGGGTCCACATCTAGACCGAGCATATCATATCAAGCGGAAGGCAGATCACCGTACAAATATTATTAAATAGTACATAAGTATAAAGAATAAAAAGAAAATACAGAGGCGCGAATAAAACAACGATTATATGAAATGATGAAATAAAATGATCATAACAGCTAGACAGTTTTTGCACAGCATTACTTAAGCTGAAATATGAAAATATCAATTCCCAGCGGACACGAAGGAAACAGGAACACAGGGAATGGACGAGCACGCTCTAGATGATCCGGGCATCAATGTGTAGCGGATATTTTTTCTGTTTTGGAGTAGGAGGTATCACATCATAAAAGTAGAAGACATTGTTCAGCAGTCGTAAGCATCGGTGGCCAACATTAGTAGGATGTATCGTGATGAAGATGGAGAGGCTTTCATGAAACCAACGACTTGCACCGAAGAAGTACGGTAGGCCTTAAGAGCAGGCGGCGACACCTGGTTCAATAAAAGGTAGTCTAAGCACTGTCTGTCTATAGGCACAGTCAGTCTCACACTAGTTTAAGTCTGCATCAAGGATGTTAACCTGGGAGAGCATCTAAATACTGCAGGAATCTATCAGAAAGAGAGATCTAAGCGGTTATGTTGAGACAAAGTGAGGGAGATGATTGATAGTTCGTTTCAAGTCTCCAGCCCAGAAAGAAGGTGAAGGTGAATTGTCGTGACAAGGTTGCGAACATCTATTTGAGCAGGAATATTAATAAATTTACTATTAATAACTTACCGTTTATTCCGATTTGTACTTATGGCGCTGACGCCTCGTTTTGGTATACTAAGAAGGTTGCCATCCAAAAGAAACTCTCCTCTATCCAAACACGTATTCTCTTATTGATGAGTGGTTCCTGACGCATTGTCTCGACAGCCGCGCTACAGGTTTTAAACGGTTGCCTACGTCTGGACCTTCAAATCGCTTATCGAGGTTTTTGCTGTTCCATGCCATTCCCTCCGACTTTTTAGACTTAACTGTTAATATCCACTGCCATACTAAAACTGAAAAAAATCGTTGCTGGAACCACTTGGTTCAACTCTGGCAAGATTGGCGGTCTTCTTCCAAAGGTATGGTCACAAGAACATTTATTCCATCTGTGTCCTTTGCCTGACAAAAGTCTGTTCTAAAATGGTTCAGTCTGAGTCTCTACGCTCCTCGTGGGGTATCATGGCCCCCCAATCCTGGTGCTTGTTGCTTCCTGGTAGCAAAGTGGCCAGAAACAACTAAAGCATAACAAACACATACATGGCACAAGCATAGCATTACACACATTTCTGGCCTTTCTGCAGAGTTTCTGTATCATTGCAGTGTACCATGGCGTAGTTGAACTAGCATTTGGGAGCCACCTTACATAAGATACTATGTCGACATAGCATTGTTACCTAAACGTCCTGGACAATAATGCGTTACCTACGTTGTGACAGCACGTCGAGGAAGGCCCATAACCTCTCTCAACAAGACAACGCTGCATGTGACACTTTTCAGGTTGTGACAGACTGATTTGAGGACATGAACATCGAAGTTGGACTGGGCAGCCCAGAGCCGTGACCTCAATGCTTTCGGGAACCTCTGCAATGAATTAGATCGCCGAGTGTATGAAAGGAGAGAATGAAGAAAAAAAACAGCTAAATTGATCCTGCTTTGAAAGTCGAATTTCGGAAAATATCTGAGGACATTTATTTAAAAAAAAACTGGTAAGGAGCATATCACGAAGACTAGAGGGCTGTTGCAAAGCCTAAAGATTTCTTTATTAGTGTTACTGTAAATGAAGATTACTTTTAGATATGCAGGTGTATGGATATTGATAGAAGAGCATTGTATATGGTGACGACAGGAGCAAAACCATAAAAGAATATTGATAAAAAATGAATAGTTCTAAATTTTACAACAATTTAATATTTGAGAAGCATTTAAAACTTCTATATACTTTTCTACAATAAACATTTACAGATATGAATGAAACAGTCATGGAAACTTCAACTGTAGGTTGTTCATTACTTTTTTAAAAAAATAATAAATAAATCTTTTTTATTCCCCAAGACAGGAAAAGTTTACGGCTTCATTTTAACTGTTCCTGACAGTTAAAATACAAATAGATTGTGGTACTTTAATATCGAAGGATGTTGATGATTCAGCAATAGTACATTATTTTATTTGGCATTGGTCAAAGTTGCCTTGACGTCTTACAAAAACACTTGTAATCTTTTAGGAATCTATAATTCAGTTTAATAAGTGAGCCTATTATATGGATAACGTTTAGTTGAAAATTGTTTCATGGAAATAATTATGATAAATTTCATTATGATCGTTTTATTATGATAGGGATATCTACGATTGACACTGCTTTTCAAAAGTTAACTCACGTGACATACACCTGTTCCTACCATAAAAAAAATTGTGTGTGCCGAGCACGCATAGTGGAAGATAATCGAACTTCCTTAGGGGGGAACATTTATCACTTGACCAAGGACTGAGAATGAGAGACTCGAAGATATGAGAAGTTCCGTTACCAAATCTAGTTTCGGCAAGTGCTGTGGCATCGGATGATGTTTAAAACTATTTGACTTCCATAGGGCCAGAATCACTTTTTTCTTGAGAGAGCCACGACAGCTGTTACACGCCGACATTTTACTTACATCCTCATTTGGAACTGTTGTTTGAAGAACAGTGTGATCTCAAGCTGCTACAATCTTCACCTCGTTCTTGAACAAAAGCCGTCACACACGAAACAGACCGAACCGAAATCATTATCAGGAACGTACGGTTTGAACTGTGCGTGGATGCTTCGAAACTGCATTTCAAGACAAGGCACAATGCGACGTATTTTATTTTGACATCAAAGGTGCTTTCGACAACATAGATCTCAAAAAAGCTTTTCAAATACTAAAAAATCACTTTCTCGTTGACACAATGATTATTTCCTATCTTCAATACAGCCTAAATCGTAGACTTCTCCTCTTCCCCACTAATACTGACGATATTCTCGTCACAACCTCAACAGGCATTCCCCAAGGAGCCGTTCTCTCCAGTACGATATTTTCAGCATCTCTTCAACCACTTCTACAAGAAAATCCAAATCCACTGTCATATGCTGATGATTTAAAGTTATTTATAACCTCCAAAGCCAGTGATGATATTCGCAAAATTATCAATGATGCGAACTCACAGATTTGTGAAATCATCAAGTACCTGAAAGATCTCAATCTGAATATAAACGCAAGCAAATCTGCTCAAATTACTTATTCCCTTCAGAAACAACCCAACCGCATAGAAATAAAAATTGCAGATGTCCCAATCCCAAATGTTTACGCTCACAAAGACCTTGGAGTTGTTTTTGATAAAAATCTCTCCTTTAATGCCCACTATTTATATGTTGCTCAAAAAATTCAAAAAGCAAAATGGTTAATCAAACAAGAAACAGCAGCGATTCAAGACAGAAAAACAGTCATTAAGCATGTTCAAAGATGCATCTTTCCCATTCTGTCCTATGCTTCCGAAATCTGGTCTGGTGCTCCCCAAGTAACCGTCAAGAAATTCCTTGCCCTAGAATATTGGGTTCTTAGATGGCTCAATAGGAAGCTTCGCTTTCCCCATACAATATCCAGGCAACAGCTTTATAAAAACCTAAAAACAAAGCCTCTGCAACAGATGATCAACGAGTCTCTGGAGTCATGCTTCTTGCAAAGATAATCACCTCTGCATGCGATTCACTAAATTTAGGCAATATAATAGCTGCCCCCAACAGGGAAAATACAAGAAACCAGCGATTCAAATCCAACCTCTCCAGGCTCAAACAAATGGACAGAATGTTCCCCAATGCATCTCTTCACCTCATAAATCATCACAACATTGATTGCAACAGGTTAATCAACTCTGAAGCCTACAGGAGTCAGATCTCCGATGAAATGAAGAAAAATAATCCAACCCAGTAATGGCAGCTGAAAGCTAAATGTCCTGTTCTGCAATTTTTTAAATTCATAACTAAAATTCCTAGCCATTGTTAATATCTATATAAAATTTGCTATGTACATATACTTTATATCATTTCCTCTGTATTCTTATCTGCCCCTAGCCATGTGCTGTGATGGGCTTGCTGTATTTGCAATAAATGAATATTTATTTATTTATTTATTTATTTTATGGAGTACTTCTGGCAGTCGGTTTCGGCTTCTTTGCTTTTCGTTTAGGACTGGCTTCGAGGACTCTTCATCGTTTTCATTGCAGTATAGACTTCCACGACTCCTTCTTCCAAATTCACTCCTAACATTTCTGGGGAGATGTAAGACTCTGAAGGTGTCGATGGACCTTCTCCGGCTGCTTTGTTCAACTCCATCGCACGCTGTAGTTTCTTCCGCAGTCGAAATAGCTTAGATCTCTCCTTTGTACTCAATGGAAGTGGTTTCAGTGGTCGCATTGCACGTATACGTGCTTTATACGCTTTACAACGCTCAATATTAGTCTTCGACGTGTTGATTTTTATTTTACAAATTATTTTCCGTCGAAAATTTTTATTAAATACTTTGGAGATTGGCGAAAAAAAATAGCATGATGCAATCAGCATGGGTACTGATTGGGACATGCGTTGCTCGTGCCTGGTACGGAGTGGTACAATGGTGGGGGATGAATCATTTCGTGTTGCATTTTCGTTCCGTTTTTTGTCAACACACGAATACAAGCTACTTCCATCTGAAAACTGCCTGGAGCGTGTCCTTTACTATTCGATCACTTACTTTTCTGACAGAATCTCAGTTACCCGGAAAATATACGCCCATTGTGAGCTGCGGCGCTGAAAATCCAGTTGTCCTTAATAATTAATTCGGTATTTTTGTAGTCGCAACAAAGATGTAAACTTTTCTGGTCTCTGCCGTACGGAGAATAAACGGAAATTTATTTATTATTGACTTAATTATCCACTCTCGATTCCTTTCGCTTTAAACATAGTACCTGTGCATTTGTGATATTCCTTGTTGGAAACTACCTAATATGTAATCTCTTCTTTTTGATTTCCTTTGGCTTAAGGTCTCTTAACCCAATTCTGCCAAAATCTTTACTCCTAGAGCATCCGAATTATTTTCGAATCAAATGTGTAACCGTAAGCTTCAGTCTTCTGCACATATTACACAACTTTTTTTTTTCTCGAGCTACATAAGAGCAGCTGACATTACCTAACTGAAACAGAACCACAATTTAATCTTCCTTTCATCTCCCTCTCTTTCGAAATTTCCGTCAGCGATTTCCTCGTACTTGGTCACAAGACTCTGATGTGCTACCAGCTAACAGACTCATCTCTTTTGCGTCACATGGGGAATTGATTCATTGTTCAGTGATTGCATTCGGTCCTTTGGGTCATCTAATTCCCATCGAAATCCCCAAGTTCACACTTCTAACAGCGTCCAACTCCCACCAGCGCAGCTGCCGCTAAATGGCGTGTAGGAAATGGCTGCTGATGTTGATGGTATTCCTCAAAAGAAATTCCTCATGCGCGCGCGCACACATATACAAACACATTACTGATTAAAATGTTCAAGGGGATCCCCCCATAAGTAATAATTATAAAGAATGAGTTTTTTCCAATTTATAGGAAATAAACAATTAAAATATGTACGGGAATAAACACTGTGGCATCTTAAGAAAAGTAAATTTCTTAAGATGCCATACTGCCTAAAGTAGTACTTTTAAAAAATATGTTATGCTTTATTTGCTTGCCTATACGAAGTCATGCTATTGCACAAAATTCGTATTTTATAAGAAGCACAGGTGCTATCGTTTATTCTTTTGAAAAAAAAGTTTAAATTCTTTAATGTATTCATGCATAATGATACGTTTAGTTTACTTTCTTAAGTATTTATTAAGGTAAATTTATTTAGACGGCTTTTCTTTCTTGTTAACTCTTGCCTAAAATTATTGTGAGAATAGTGCTGTGAAATTGTAACATTCTGCTTACTAAAAAGCATAAAATTACTTCAAATACACTGCTAGACAAAATTTACCGAACAAAATGTTTTTCAGGAATATTTTATTGTGAACGGTGTAAACGAATATTTTATTATAAGACATTTTAGGGGTGCGGTTGGCCCAGATTTTCTCTTTACTCACGGCAACGCCACTGAACACAGAGCTCAAGTGATGGAGGAATATCTTGAAACTGAAGATATTCAACGACTGCCATGGCCGGCACAATCACCAGACTTAAATCCCGATCATGTGTGGGACGCCCTTGAGCATCGTATTGTACACCGGCAACTAACTCCTCGGTCACGCGGTGAGTTAAGGCTCTCCCTCTCTCTCCATTTCCATGGTGTCATGTACATGAAAACATAAACATGACATCATGGAAAATCAAAATTCTGGAAAAGAGCCTCATCACTCTTGCCAAACTACTAACTTCTAGGATAGGTTCCTCCAACGTGCAAGATATCATCTTACCATCAAGTATCTCTCCTAGAGAGCGACATAATCAACGTTATAGGTCGACTCTTACCAACCTCGTCTTACTTAGAGACATGTTCCCAGAGAACATTACTGAATATTTCAATAAGCTGAAAATTGACCCCAACAAACTATTGGATGACAAGAAATACAGGTAAAATATCCTGGAAGACTTGCGTCGAAGCACTGACCTATAGTCCTGACACGACCATGTTAATCCATCAAGCAGTTCATCACATGCCACCTACGGACGCATACATTTAAGAACTTCTTCACAGAATCTTACAGATATCTTTATATCCAGCATGGTTCACCGCTGTCAGGCCTGTTCAGCTGTTGGAGAGGATCATACGCCGTACTGATGTCATGTGACTATATTTTCTCCGAAGTTTCTCGCTGTCTCCTCATTTCATCGTTATTCTGTGCTACACCACCATATAAAAGTTTGTCCCGTTTCATTGCAAGCAACACGAGTTACAGCACGTTTTCTACGCGTTATCGTAATTTTTTTAGCAGTGTACAAACGATTTTGCTGAAATACAACACTGATAACGTATGTGATTTGTTTAAAATTCATTTACTTTAGAATTTTTCCAGGCCTCAAATTTAACGAAGTCGTTTTTGTTTTCAGAAGAGTATTTTTCTCCTCAACATGTGCGTTTACTCCCTAAACTTAACAAGAGAATCCCGATTTTTGAGAAATCGGGATTCATAAAATAATTAAGTTTCTTTGCGTTTCTTTTGAAATTCGGAAAATAAAAACAGATGAACTGTGTTTTAAGCTCTAGAGATCAAAGAGCAAAAAAAGCTATTGTTTTGAGATTCCTTAAGATAAACAGAAAGTAAAAGAACACACTAAATTCGATTCCAACTTGTCTTCTAAAATAGTTCAGCAAATATCAGCCAGCTGCATCGCCCAAAATCTCGAGAGGATTCTTGAACATGCAGTCTATACGAAATGCATTGAAAGAAAATAAAATCGTTTACAGTCGCAGTGCGAAAACGAAACAATCCATTGGCTTTGCTCAAGGAAATCACCTGTGAATGCAAATACATGATTGCATGGATTTGGTCGATGCACACAAATTTTGTCGATTTCTTGATTTTGCATTATTTCCCATCTGATAACTTTCTCTGCCTGTCTCAGATACAGTTCTCCTTGTAGCAAGTGAGATAAAATTCAATTTTATACACAAAGTTTATCACTTTCACAAACTGATGGACAGAAGCTTCTTTTTCTCTTCTAAAATAATGATACTGCCACTGAAGAATTGCGTTTTGTAAACAAAACTAAATCTTTCAGAGAAAATTTATTTCATACTCACCAAGAAAAGCAATCCGAATTTCTAATTATTTATCTTCTGCTTAGCTTTTTAGATTTTATTTTCTTTATGTATTCCTGCAGGCATCTGATTATCCCTTTTTAGGCCAGTTGGTATATATATATATATATGCATAAAGCGCCTACTGTGTTCACCTTCTTCGTCTGTCTGTCCACATGTATCAACTTGACTCAGAGGAGACTAAATTTCATGAAATTTTATATACAGATCTTTTAGCAAGATTTATCGGGCCATCACAAATTTCATTAAAATCAGACAAATAGAAATCCAGAAATTAATATTTATGTTTATCATACATATCACAGAGGCTATCTATGGTATGCTGTAGTTGATGTATTAAAAATAATGTTTGTTGCCTTACGCTTATTGGAGGAATGGACAATATCGCTGATGCGCAGAAATAAAATATTCTCGTATATGAATATTTCATACCCGAGCTTCTTTGAGGAGCTCGCTTTTTTGTTATTAGTTTACTAAATAAATAAATCATTTTGCTATTGGCATATTATTAATCATAGCAGACGTGAAATATTATTTCAGTTTTTATTAAAATCCCGGTTCGTTTGTTTGTCATAGAGTTTAGGTACATCAGCAACTTAGGTCATATTGTGCCGTATATATACTATCTTTTGCCGAAGGAAAAACTCTGCCACCATGCCTAATACCAACTAACTCAGCCACGTTGTGAAACGATCCATAAAAAATCCTCGAGTCATCGACGGGATTCGAATTCAGGTCGTTTCTACCCGGTTTGAGGAGGACGGTGATTACACTGTCCACTATTTGAGGACGCGATACTTAGTGCATTTTGGAGAAGGACGTCGGTATGCAGCAGTTCGAAGGTATGATCAGCTGGTGAATCTAGAGAAAAAAGATGAAAGAGTTCCGTTCTGTGTAAAACACAGATGTGAGTTAATGATGTATTGGAAGAGTGAGTTTATAGAATAACACCGTGATTCGGTCAAGTTTAAATTAGATAGGCAGAGATAAGTAAATGAGAAGAAAATAAATAAGATTTTCGCGTCGAAAGTTCTGGCTGTTGTTGTTGTTGCTGTTCAGAGTGGTTGCTGTTGTAGTTCTCGGTTCAGTTCGTGGTCCCGTTCTGGGGGAGTCCCGCTAGTGAAGAGTTCCGCCATGCACTACAGAAGTAAGTAGTGTGTGTATGTGTGTGGGGGGGGGGGGGGGAGAAGTCTCAGTCTTAGGAGAAAAAGTATAGAAATGAATAAAGAAAAATGGTACCTGTCTTGTCCAGTTAACGTTATCAAGGAAAGTTTAGCTTTTTTGTCATCGGACATGTTCTTGTTTTAGAAGTTTATCCGGAAGTTGAGTAACAGGCCAGTCAGATAGTTCCCCTGGCTTCTACTACTGCTGTGGTCTTTTCCTTCAGTATTAACAGAGAATAGGGCAGACTAGAAGAGAATATTGTACTGGAAGAGCAATATGGCAGACTTCAACTAAGAAGAGAGACTTGATCGCACTCCGCGGAAGAAATCCACACAGAGAAACCCACTGTCAAATAAAAGGAACGTAAGTCTCTAAACTGTGTTGTATTGGAAAGGGTGCTTAGATAATGTTGTAGATTATTTTAGTGTAACTTCAAGTTGAAGAAATTACGAGAAATGTAAGGAAATGTTTAGTATTATTATTTCTCCCTGACTGGGGATTCCAACTCGTGACGGGTATTGCAACCAAGTACACATGGTAGTTGTTATGTATGGTGTTACTTGCTGTCGGTCGAGGAACTGCTGACTATCCTACGGGTGTTCAGGATTGCGACTTTCTGGAATTCTTTGTAGGTGTTCGCTGGAAGACCTATTGCTGCTAGGCTGCTATGTAGGATCTCTGGCACCATACCGGTGGTTGACACGATGATCGGGATGGTCGTTCCATCCCGATCAAAGAGTTGTGCCTATGCCACAATTCTTTGATCTTCTGTCTTAGGTTCGTGTACTTCACATTTTCCCCATGGTTTGGTGCTGCCAGTGTTGGGTACCGTTATGTCAATCAGATAGGTAGTCCTTTCCTTCTTACTTACTTTTTCTGATTACTTATTATTATTTGTTTATCCCACAAAAGGAACCTCCCCGGGAAGGCTAATTGCCAGGAGGGTGTTAATTACATAGCAGGGTATGAGATACTACTCGCAGTGGGTTACATATACTGAACACGTACTCTCGTCCCTAAATATTATATACACATTCTCTATTTAATATATATATTTACACATTAATATTTCTGTAATATATATTATGCAAATCACATATTTACAAATCAGTAATTCCATATTATAAATGTTAGAGAAGGTATATTTTTCCAGTTAATAGTCTACCAAATACTATTTTTCTTAAAAGTAGGAAGTTTCACTTGGATACATTAAACACAGTTTCATTTTCTCACAACTCTTTGGTTGTCACATTACAACTGATTCATATTTCGGTTATATCTCTTTCTGGTATGTTGCATCCTCACAGAGTTTTTCGGCATCTATCTGCAGAGAGTTAAATATTTTTGCTAAACTTGATGGGAAGAATCTTCGTAGGCTACCAAGATTGTTCAGGATTGGACGCAGTGCATGATTTACTCCTCAGCTGGCGCATCCACTCTGCCTGTTAGCATTTGTGCGAGAGTGTGTATGTTCCTGTCAATTGCATCCAGGGTGTGATATTAAGGTTTGAGTAGAGAATGGCCCTTGAGATAGCAAAAGGGTGGCCATCAACTCTGTTAAGCCTTATAATGTGAATTTAGACTTATTAAGACTTATTTATTATTAAGACTTATAATGTGAATCAGGAGCTGAGGACCAAGAGAGGCATACATTGGAATTGGAAGGACACACTTTAAAATGTGTCGCTAGCTGAGGATCCCTAATTCCTACAAGTTCTTATCTAGTGCCTATATATAGCATATACATTTGTCATCATATAGCATATATTTTTGTCTTCATATGGACGAAGTGTTGAGCAAAGGTGAGTCTGTCATCTCACTTAAGACCCAGGTCCAAGTTAGAGTGCACTTTTGCCACACTAGACCCGTTCGCAAAGATCGATATGTCATTTTTCTTCTGCTTGTTAGTTACGATCATTTGGGCAGACTTCTGTGCATTAATACGGAGCCTAATGCAATCCAGATACGAGCTCTCAAATTCTTGTATTGGTTTATTGGTTGAAGTTTAAATAAAAATGATACTACTAAATTAAGAAAGATATAAGGAAGGGCTATCGTTAATATTGTTAGCTTATGGATTGCTGTTGTGAAGAGAATTGATATTGCTAATTGAGAGAAATTTTATGGAGATGATGGCATGCATAACGTATAAGCAGATTAAATGAGAAAAATGAATAGATTAAATGTAAATGAATACCTGTAAGTAATTTATGTGTACCTGTAAGTAATTTATGTGAATACATGTGAGTACGTGCAAGTAATTTTGTATAATAAATGACTCTGTTTTATAATATTTGTGTTATTGGTTCATGATAAACTGACAGCACACACACACACACACACTCACACACACACACATATATATATATATATATATATATATATATATATATATATATAATATATATATATATATATATATATATATATTTATCATTGGTCAGGTATAACATGCAGATGACAACAGAAACTGATAGCTCGCCAAATGTAGGAGGACACATTGTAAGGGTTAGCCCTCGATAAAGTCCTTTGCAATGTGTCTGATCTATCTTTACTACAATTGGCTCGACTTAGTTATTTAGTATTTATCCTTATATATATATGTTTCATTTTTGCATATAACCATTATGTTTCCCTACCAGGTTAGCACCATGGACCAGAGACAGCTATGACAGCTATCAAAGCACTTAGTTATCACCTGCTCTTTCACTAAACATTCATAGATATTAAGACTGATGTAATGTTTAATCTAGACATTGATGGCATTAATCAGCTCTTCCCTACCTTGTCAAGTTCTGAGTTTAGGTTTTCACTGACCGTATTACCATTAAATTTAATTATCTTACGTTTATAGCTGTAACCTTTGGCCATATCCACTATATATATATATATATATATATATATGGGAAAATCCCACAGCTCCTGGAAATTCAGATATTTTAAAGCAGTCAGGTAGCTTGTGGACCTCAGTGCTTGAGTGGAGCTTTTGTACTAAAATAAAAACCACAATTGCCACTTTGTGAGTTTTTCCTCCAGACACACACGTCTTCTTTATAGACAAAACGAATATTACTGAATACGCATGCATTTTGTGCACAAGCACAAAACTACTCCAACACTGTGCATCGTCTCGCTGTACTTAGATAAATAGCAACAGAACAATCATGTATTACTATTATTGGTCCACAGACAATATGATAGGCTGTTTTCCCAAAATATTAAAATGAATTTCTATAATAACGATTTTAATTTCAAAACTTCTCAGTTGTCTTGAAATATTCAGAAACCAAGTTAATGCACGCCGTGCATTACATTTTAAGTAGATTAAATAGAAATAATTCATAATTTCTAACATAAATTATAAATATAAAAAAATGCAACTACTTTTATGCGCGAACCGAGAAAATTTCGTAGGCATCAGCCCATCAACAAATATAATATCCAGTGCTTCAGCTACATGGACAGCCTATGTGATATGAATGGGGGAAAATGAATAAATAATCATTTCTGGAATTCTATTGGTCCAATTTTAATGAAATTTGGTATGGCTTGATAAAACTTTTTAAAGGGCCTTAATTTAAAATTTTATGAAAATCCACCCACTGAGAGTTGAGTTGTTACATGGGAACTGACGGACAGATATGGTGAAGTAGGCGCCTTATATAAATATATGCTGATGTGCCTAGTATTTATTTCCTTAGTGCCAGTAGTACAAATATAACAGCAAAACGACAACAAATAGATTAAACCACTTTAGTTTGCCAATTTCATGAAAATAAATTAAAGGGTATTTCTTGAACCACCAAAGGAATGGAATAATCTAAAAATATATAAAACAGCTATCTCTTATGCCAAACAGTCTTCGAGAATTCCCATCAAAAGCACTTCACAAATTAGAACTCTGAAACACAGAGTAGTAAGCATTTATATTCCGCTCTTGCTTCTGATTCCGGTTCAGTACAAAGCCTCACTGGTTGAATGGGTTTCTTAATCATCACTCATTTAGAAAGGAGAGATCCCGGCTCGAATCCCGTTATTGCGAAGTACTACTGAAGTTTATTCAAGTGGCAGTGAATTAGCAGTTCTCGGAACGAGAGTAGCAAAACAAATGGACCATAAACACGCAATTTAGAGGCATGGCTAACATATCACGACCTCAGTTGTCTTGGCACTGATCTAACTAACCTAAAATCTTTCTCATATGTTTTATGGGGCAGCTCACTTTAGTGCAGCTATTTTTAGAGTAATATAACATTTATTTCTTATATGGAGTGGTTAAAGAAGGAAGGCATCGCTGAAACAACACAAGTACCGAATTATTTTCTCCTTAACTAAGATCAGTATCAATTTGTGAATTATTTTCTTTCCACATGCTATCAAATTAACTGACAACTGATTTGAAAAGAAAAATCTCTAAACACTTTGGCATGCAAACTATAAGGCTAAAAGAAGGCAGGTTTTTTATTTTTTTCTGGTCAGTCGCCGATCATAATTTGTCTTCTTATATGGAGTTAAAGCTCCTATGAAATATTTTATCCTCTGAACCAGCATCCAATCTTACTTCGCTTCATTATCCCTCTCTTAGGTAATTTCAGCCGACATTTATTTTCTTAGAATGCTGGTATTTGCACGTTGCCTCAGCCATTACCCAACTGGTGCCAACACAATCTTAAGAGTTGTTCTGTGTCTTGGAAACGAACATAAAGAGTGATGTAACCGCATACCTCTTTGATCTTCGATAAGCGGTTATTTCGCACTTTACAAGACATCAATTACAGATGATGTTTCGCTAAAGATCAAACGCTAGCTTTCCCGGAACAATAAGGTCCATCTGGCTCTGGAGTAGTGTTACTCCCTACATTTTTCAAACATCATGAAGCACAGACACACACACATCAGTTGTTAATAAAACTAGGAGCTCGGTCACGAAGTAGACTATGAACGTAAGAAAACGCACTTAAAACCAGATAACACGAAGACGAAGAAACTTTTCTGCAGCCTGCCGGTGGTAAGATACTCTTTCTTATTTATGATATCCCAGAGCTCATTTAAATCTGTCCAGGTGATACATGTGAAGATTTTTATAGTTATAATGAACCAAAATGGCTCTCACAGGGCAAAAGGTTGTCGATCAATGTTCTAGACAATGCTACACGCGATGGATTTTACAGAGATGGGCTATACAGCAGTTCAATGCTCTCTACCATACAGCGCAATACTGGATGACATGGTCTGAATAAAACAGTGTACTACGTGCGGAATGGTGGGTCCAGAACTTTGATCTTAATCACATTCAACATTTGTGGGATGAAATAGAAAAGCGTGTGTGAAATGGACTATTGGTCCGGTTTCCTCCATGAGGAATGGAGAAGTTATTACATTATTTCTTTTTGCCAAAATGAAAGTCAAGATGAGCCTTACGCAGTAGCAAAGCTGTTTTTTTTTTTTTTTATTTACGTATATGAATATCTCTAAATGTCTTCACACTTTTAATATGGTGTATGCTAACTGGTACCTTGTTAGCGCCGTTGCAGCCAGGGACATGAGGCATCCGTGTACTGACGGATGCCTCATGTCCTCATATACTTTACGTATATTCATCTTTGGTTTCACTTTTTGCGTGATGAACTATTCAAGTTTCCAGGAGAAAATACCATGTAATCCTCATAGGAGATCTACTAATACCGTCCACGATGTAACAAAAAACGTTCCTCCCACCATGAATCGATTCCACACCTGTTCCATACAGCAAAGGGTGGAAGAAACAAGGGTAGTCAGTCGCACTTGTGTTTGCCGTGAAGGCATCTTTGACATCTCATTACAATGCAAAAAAAAAGACAAACCATTTTTCCGTTTAAGGATTTTCACTAAAACTGCTGTTTCGGATTGAGGTTTTAAATTACTGAAATCGACACAGTACTGTTTGCAATGTATTCTCTTTCTTCATAATTAAAATCTTGGTTGCTTCTTAGTTATAAAATATCTCTTGCGGTTTTGTCCTTCAGACAGAAGGCCCATTAAAGCAATGTAAATCTAATAATTTTCTTTCTCTAGTTTGATATGATGAAGTTGCAAATGCCAGTATTCGTCTTTTTTATAAAATGTTGCATCTTTTAATTATTACATTCAGATTGAAGAAATTCACTTCTTGCATCATCTTTCTTTGTCAGAAAACTCCACATGCATATGTATCTGTTTATAACATCTCTTACATGCTTGGCATTTAGAATGAGGAATGCATTTGCCTGTTTTTGTTGTTTTTATTGACAGTACTTAACTGAAGGTGGATTAATTGCATCTCTCTCTCAGTTTTTCCCATTTTCCTCGTCCACCTTGCCTGGTGGGGATTACATGTTATCTATCGCTATCACCTAGTGGTATTAGCGTCATCATCAGCAGGCTGGCTAATGCTATTCATTGGCACAATGCAATGACATTATCTGTTATGAACGTATTTTTTATAACGCTTCTGCAATAAGGTACCAGTTACGGTCAAATGTACTAAATCAAATAGCTAGCATTCATCTTTCACTTCTTGCTGCATAAAAACTTATTCAAAGTTCGTTAAATCATCATTTATAATAAAACACTGATGGAACCTTCTTATCATCAAAGTAGTATCGAAGGTTGGAACAATAGCACATTCATAATTCCTCCAACTACAAATAAGGATCATCTTGATTATCAAATATTGAAATATCTAAAAAGTGTTATTTTTAGACGCTCTCGCATGAGTAAAGAGTACATTGTTTTCAACATGTTCAACCATTCATATGTGAAAACTCGACTCCTAGTGACGGATTTTCATGAAATTTTATATTTAGCTCATTTACAAACATTTATCAAGCCATCCAAACTTCGTTAAAAATTAGATGACCGTGGTATGGACTCAACGATGTGTCAAAAGCATGCCACGGACATGCTGGTCCACGTTGACTCAATTACTTCCCACGCTCGCTACAAACTGGATGACTGCAGATCTCTATTCCGAAGCGCTCGTTTTACCACATCCCACAGGTGGTCAATTGAATTGATATCTGGTAACAGAGGTCAGCACAGTATACTGAATTTACTCTCACGTTTCTGGAACCAGTTCTATACAATTCTGGCTTTGTGACACGCGCATTATACTTCTTAAATAACTGATTTGCAGTTCGATACACTGCAGCCATAAAGGAATTCGCCCTGTCGGATATTGCTTCGAAAAAGATCCTCCACTAATATCAAGGGGATCAACGTTCACCACGAAAAAACACTTCCAACACCAGCTTGCAGTATGGACACTTGGCAGGACAAGCCCAAAGAATGATGCTGTTTCGGCATATTTTGTTCCTTCCATCAACGTGAACAGCAGGAGCAGAGATTCACAGTGAATTTTCGAGAAGTTGAGAATGTTTGTGCAGAGCAAAGCTTCCCACTCTGGAATGTGGAATTAAGTGTGTCATTATTAACAAAACTATGGATAGAAATTATAGAGTAGGCGGGGAAACGGTGATTAATATGCAAGAGGAAAAGAGTGGGAGAAAGAACTAGAAAGAGAAAAAGCTACTTTAATTTTATCGTTTACGGACAACAAAGGAGCAGTATTATATTGAAGAGCCTATTAGAAGGAGAGAATGTTTGAATATATTGAGTATTCAAATTTGGAATAGCAAATATTAGTATTAGTATTTTTTTTAAACTGCAAAAACACTAAAATTATTAGAACCTACAGCACTTAGATCCGTGTGTGGGCTGAATGTTGAGAAGATGAAAGATACTTGTTGATACTTAGACACGATTTCTGTTGATTGCAATTTTCAGGAAAGACGTGTGAACGGAGGTTGTTCCATAAAACGGAAGTTGAAGAAATAAATGAGGAAGAAAAATATTTAGTTCTGTGCGTTTGCAATTAGACAATAAATGGATGTTGTCTGGTTGCAGCACATGTTCGGACTAGTTTGGAAGAGAGGGGGAATTACAGAAGAAAATTCGGAAGAACAGTGCCCATGGAAGTGTCTATATAAAAGGCATGCAGCAGAAGCAGAACGTAGAGACAGAGAGTAGAGGGACTTTGTAAGAGATGAATCATAAATTAACCCAACTGCCCTCTTCTCAATGGAGTCTAGAAGCTGAGAGAGGTTTGGGGGGGGATGTGGGAAAAATATTCCATGGTAGAAAGGATTTGAGATTTGCACAAAGTGAATAGTTGTTTAGAAGAAAAGTAATGCCGAGAGAGAAAGGGAAAACCCAGTTATTTAGATGCAGAGGAAATAATATTTTGATGTGCTTATGCCAAGAGGGAATTTATAGTGTTCATTTAGGAGTAATACAACGAACCCAAATACTTAATGTACTTTGGGTTCGTTGCCCTGGTTATTTTCAAAGAATCCGAATGCTGAATATATTGATAAATCAGACTTCATATAAATGTATAAAGCATAATATCTGTTTCTGCTCATTTATCCAATGTGAAAAAGGTGATTGCAGAAATATAAAACACGATTTCGAAGATAATAACTATTTGGTTTCTAACAACGAATATTTCGTACATCGACGAGCATTGGTAGGAAATGGAATTAAAATATGTTATGATCAACAAGAATGCATGTCGTCTGAGAATCGACAGGTGATGTTATTTTAACTGAATAACGTGCTCAAAATTCCATTTTCTTGAAGTGCAAATAAAATGAAACTATCTCCTATTTTAAAATTCAACGAAACTGAATAAAATAAGAGAACCACTCAAAAGCAGAGTTCACTGTTCAATGCAATAAAATAAATTATGCAATATCCTGAAAGGATGAAATGGACAAAACTAAAACTCAAGGGTTTATGGCTGATATAAAGGAGAATATTCACTGAAATATCACTCAATCATGAACAGGGTGGTCTACTGTAGAGTAAAAGAAGGGGTATTTTCGGTGGCTGCTACCAGCAATCCTGGCTTCCTTCACTAAATTAAAACTGTAAAAAAAAATTAAAAGGCATCACGTCTTTAATTCTTGCACATTGCTAAATAACAAGAGGGCTTTTACCTGTAAATGTGATTATTTTTCAAATGTTTTAAGAAAACTGAAAGTTTTCATTATCCAAATCATGCTTAGAATACTGAAAATAACGTATCATCTGAAAATTAGATTCTCCAGAAAAACCTCTCTGTAATACTGAATTTTGTATAGAAATTAAGCTAAGCTATACATACGATCTAGTTATTACATTACAGCACATAAGGACTCCTTAAAAACCAAGAGTATAGAAATTATTAAAACATGTATTTTTATCTAATATTAAAGCTTATTCGTTAATATATATTATTTCTAGGACCTTACATGGAAATTTCCATTGCTTCCCACCTATCCCCAGAGTCAACTGTGGTATTAAAAATTTACTCAAACACAGTGTTCATGACACCTTACTAGAGAATGGTAATAAGGGAGTCTGAATAACAAAAAAGTGAAAGTACATAGAGCAAGTTTAGGATAAAATTAGAAATGTGCACATTTTATTATCTCTCTTATCTGGAAGACGATATTATTTAATACGTGGCTTCGACAATGCCTGTGTCACATACCCACTACTAGGACTTCTTTCCGTCACTAGCTGGCAACATAAAGCCAGCAAGGTTATACCCTAGCTGATCCGGATGCCTCCTAAAGAGTTATTTCCAACAGGTTGGGTCCAGTATACAATCTAGCGGTCGCCCTGCGAACACCATTCTAGAGATGTACCCTGGAAATGTAAGGAATACTGGATCTCAAATGATGTCCATCATACCCTCAAAAGACATCACTCATACTACTTGATGGAAGAGACATGGGTTGCCACAGCTTTGCTCTAGAAACTAAACAGGGGTTTCACCCCTACAAGCCTCCAATAAGCAAAGTGGTGGTGTTGCACCGGATGATGAGAGCCATCTAGCAGCTATTATTGCTTGGTGATCGATAATCTGTCACTTGGCAGAACTAGGTGTCACTTGGCAGAACTAGAGATACATCATTCCTCTATGATATTTGGACGTTACACCGCGATGTTTGCTTAATTTGTTTCACACCTGAGTGTTCATCCCCACTACTATTGTCAAGATAAATTCTATGGGCTCGTCAACACCTATCGTCAACTCTACATTTCTGCTAAAACTACTCCTGAAACACCCCACTTCCAATCATAATTCAGGTTCTGTATTACCTATCCAAATGTTACATATTGGAAATATATGCAGTCAATCAAAAAAAAGTATGCACAATATATACAAAGTTCTGAATGGATTTGAAACTTTTGATGACATTAGAAGAGTTTATAGATCAAAACAAAAGGCAGCTGAAGCGTGTGTTGTATCTAAACTCACAGTCTGAATGATTTGTGCTGAAGCAAATGCAAAAGTGGTAGAGGAGCGCCATGACAATGCTGGTCCTTCTTTTCAATCTCCAAGGGGTGAAAAATCTCACAAATCATATTCGTACATTTCATGAAGTTTATGATGGCGAATTACATATCCCACACGCCACAAACTAACGGAAGCGTTGAGTTTAAAAAAAATGGTTTCACCAGGAAGTTACCAAACAACTGGACTCTGGTTTAAACATAAATCTGCCATCGTTATTGCGCATGATCCAACGCTGAAATGCTCACTGTGGTCACACAAACAGAGAAAAAATATAAACATGATGAAATTACAACGGAAATGGGGTACGAGGTGGTACTGGTTCTTTTGTACTAATGTCAGTACACCTCAATAGATCTGATCAAGTGGAGTGAAGGGAGAAGATGCAGAAAAAAAAAATTCTTTCAAAAAAAGGATGTTTGAAATGTATTGGAGAACACTCTGCAACATATAAGTCGACGACTGGTGAAAAAATGTGTTTACCATGCAGAGGAACTTCAGGAACAAGACTTTCTCAAAGAGAGAGTACAAGATGAGTGAATAGTACGAATTATTATCAGTTTAAACGATAACAGTTCTGGTGGATTCGATGATTTTTCAAGCTATAATGAAATATAATTTTTTGTATTTGAATTGTTTTACGGTTGCAAATTCTTTACGAATGAGTCACTATCGATTTTATTCTGTGATTTAACATCGTAAGTTTTGTAATTTATTTCGGTATTGTAATTGTTTGAATTTAATAAAGGATTATGATATTTGTTAGTTTCTAACTAGATTAACAGGAACTAGTGCAGCAGTTTAAACATATTTAAAATACACACCGTGCGGAAGGCGTTACAATCTTAGGCAGTAATAAACTGTTGGTAAGAGTTGCTGTGCTTTCCAGCAGCCGTCACAACGAATTACGCGGGTGAAAGGTATACGGAGTGAGAGATAGAGAGAGGAGGGGCAATAGAGAGTGACCTTGAAGCGCCCTTAGAATTTATCTCGACCTAAACACCAACGTGAAGGTCACACACAGAGGATCTGGTTGTCGCAGAACAACCAGATTTCACAAAAAGGACCTGAATACCAGTTCCATCAGCATTTTAGACTCCCAGATTGCAAGCCGTAGCCTCTCATACCTGGAAGAATATCTGTGACAAGACTGAAGACTAAAAAATGAAGAAAAAATGTGTGTACCTTGTACTCACATTTTTTGGAAGTCCTTGGCTTGGAAGAGGTTAAAGGGTTTTAGAAACCACACTGAACCTTCAAACAGCTAGAACGAAGGTAACGTTTTATGCTCACGCCCGCTGCTTACTTTACCGAATCAATGTTAGTGACTGAGTTAGCGTCATTTATAATGTTACGTCATTTCCGTCTCGCATTTTATTTACTTGATACTTATTAAATTCGACAATTTTGACCAGTAATTCGAAAAATATCTCTACGTTGTAATAAAACGGAAGAGTGATGTTATGAAATGGCAACATAACAGAACCTTTAGTCAAGAGAACATTTCGTATATCTTAAGAGAAAAGAACAATACGACTGAAGATGCACTCTGTATATCTAATTAAATTATATTTATTTCATTAATTCAGACTACTCCCTTCCTTCTCCTTTAATCCGAATGATGTTCTGCATATATGAGTGCATTCAACAGCGCAGTTATGTCCTTGGCATAAACTACTGTGTATATATTATTCATATCAGATTACTATTACCATACATCTGTAAAAGGGGAATTAGTTTCCCTGTTGTGCATGTATATGAAATAAATGTTTAGTGATAAATAAAAGGTTACTGAACCTAGACGTTCGGGATTAGATCAATAATGCTACTATTTAGAAATCGATGCAGATTCTGCATGCATCACATAAACAGAGAATCTTTATGGGCACATTCGACCGAGAGAGAGAGATACTTCAGCTCGACAAGGTAATTACTGGTCTTGGCGATGAGCGCAGAATGTCAAGTGAATGGCTTAATGATCCTTAATGATAATCATCTCTCTGTACCAGTCTGATCTGCAGCCACATAATTTATTAAGTGTAAAAGTTTAATGTGGTAAGGTCCGTCATAAAAGTTGTTTACTGTATTACAAATATTAGTGTCTGATGTATGTCAGTAGTCATTAGTGAGACTTATATGAACACAGTACACCTACGTTTTTCAGTTTTTTCAAAACTGAAACCATAGCTATAGTTTAGTTTACGAGCAGTGTACAGTAGTTCACATACATTTACTAACAGAGTCAGAATTCGCAAATAACTTAATGATTTATTTATGAATCCACCTCCAAAGGATAAAGGCATTCGACTTCTGTGACGTCAATCGTCATAAGCAAGTCCGCAAAGCCGGTTATTTAAACAAGTAGTAATTACATATAAAATAATTAACTTGAACAACCACTTTCCCCATTATCACAGAATGAAACTTTGCTGAGGGCGACCTTTCCGAATGGCTGCATTAAACTATGCTGTTTTCAGGGAGTTCAAAAAGATGCTTCGGTGGTTTAAATCAGCGCCAAGACAACTAGTCCGACGATTCGCAGTGTATCGTGTCTATAAAGTGCTTGTATTCTAAGGCTTGTCTGCTCAATTGAGAGATGATCTCTACTTCTACTGTGCACAGGATCGAATTCGATCCCGTTTAGTGAATAGTTAGTAATAGATCTATTTCTCCATTCCTCTGTATCGCGCAGAACATCCGTCGTGTCGTACTGTGAACAGCGAAAATGAAAATGGTGAGCATACAGCTATTATTATAATTTAAAATACCCCACCCGTTGTACTGACTCTTTAATGTCTGTTACAGTATCTCCTGCATGCACTTTCAACCTGAACCCATGATCTTTTGATGGGAACGGTTTAGACATGTGTGAATGGTTGGATTATCATCTTCAGTTTCAAAATGATTGTCTATCAGATAATAAAATACCGCACTTGCTTTACATTTTATTTATAAACTATTTTTTTGTTTTCATTTTGATTTACTTAGGGAATAAATATAATTAGGAAGTAAATATAATTACTTAGGAAGATTTATCATCCATACAACATTAGCAAAAACGAACTTTGTTCTTTAAATAAATCACAAGAAATCACGATGAATTCTAATCCTTTGCCTAAATTTTTAAGATTTTGGATATTTATGGGATTGATCTGTCTTTTTCAGATATTGTTGAAAATCTGAAAAAGAGGTCAATCAAAAACTGTTGCTAATCGCATTAGCAACAGTTTATTCATTAATAAAATTAAATTAAACAAGCAAAATAAAACAAGTGTCTTGCAGTGATAGTAATATAAAACATGGTCGTGTAAGAAGAATATGCATTTTTTTCCCACAGGCTTCACTGATCAATTCTGCGTCCCCCATCCCACTCCACAACTCAGTTTTCGAGGATTCGATTTTATATTACTTTACTGTACTCATTACTTTACTGTACTCATTACGTTACTGTACTCATCCTGCAGAAATTTTATGGTCAGGATCAAGTCACTTTAAAAAGAAATAATCCCGTGCGAGTTTCTTGATTTTATAACTCTTACACGACTAGAAAGTGGACTAATCATCCAAGATTCTCTAACTATGAATGCTTACTAGTGGTCCTATTTCTTTGAAAAAAATCCTGCGCTAAAATAAATATAGGGGCGAGAGACAGAAAATGTTTTCTTACACAATTCTTCTAAAATAAATATGGGACTATAAAACAAATGGTGGTAAAATATGCGGAGTAATACTCTAACTGACAATTAGAAGTATGCATATGAATGAAAATATCAAGTAATTGGGAAATTCTCAAATTAATGGCATTGTTTTTTTTAACCATGACCTGAGGTTCTTTGCTTCCATCACTCACCGTCTTGATTTGCGCGCTTTCTTACAAATGTCATATTTCTGGTCCAGAGAAATAAATGGACAGAATTTATGACCTACCATCTTTCACTTCCGTCAGCTAAACAAAAACTCGCAGTCGATTAGAACAAATGTCCTTCAAAGGACAATGTTACACTGATTGTTTGTGCCTTTAGTTCTTTAAAACAGAGACTGGTCACAATCCCACTTGGGGCAAGTGTCAACAAAACTCCCTTGTGCCTAATCTTAACTACGAGGCTTAAAAATACGGAATACAGAGGTAGAAGGAGATTTGTAGAAGAGTACGCTGCCAGAGATAAGAAACTGATTCAAGAGTTAAGAATATTTTGCATGTGTAATTTATGAGTGCATTGGCATCAAAGGCCATATTTTCAGTGCGAGTATGTTCATAAATGTGCGCTCACAGGCCAATTTGCATGTTGAGCAGGCTGAAAAACTCGAAATAACTTCCTACTCCCTCCGCTTCAGATTGACTAACTACAGTCCCAACTGAAGAACCCCTTGATAATTCCTCCCGTCTCCGAAGGGTTCGAACCCAGAGCCCTCCTAAGGTGAAACAAGTGGTGAATCCGCTATATTTAAAAGGACTTTTCGTGTAGTAATCGAAGTGAAGTATCGGTAAAATTGCATGTAGTCATTCTTCCGAAATTATACGCGCAATAAAGAGTTGGCTGATTCCACTAAAAGCCGCGTTTGTTCATCTGTCCACTGCGTCTTCATAAAATACCTAATGGTTTAGAGATTGGCGTTATGCCCAGCAATGTGAAAAAACCCACACTTTTAGAGAATCGGATGCCCATTCTAAATTCCGCGTCTCAAAACCCACTTTTCATGAGATAATAGCCCTTGATATTCTTGATTGGTATTCAATACTTGAATTTAAAAAAAAATTTACCCAAATATAGAATAATGAAATATAATTTTTACGTATATTTCAGTTACAATTCTACGTTTTTTTTTGTTTTTTTTTTTTCAATATTAAACCACTCATTCGATATCTACCTCTGCGTTTTTATAGTGGTACGTGTTCTGACATTATGCATGAATTGTATTATATATCAGTTTACTTCTACTTCGTATTATAATCGTACATTCATTATGATTTAATATAACCTACAGATAATACCACAAAAATGGAATTGAAGCGACTGAAATTCTCCCAGCAAGTAGTATAGTGGGACGAAATGATACGCAGTTAATTTTCTTCTGAAGACTGACAACCTTTACTGGAAATAATCCAAAAATGTTATTTCATTTTCTTTATGTACCTTCTATGGCAAAATGCTCCTCAGATGGTTTTTTTAATGAGAAAGCCAAGACGGACAGGAAAGGGAAGAGATGGAAAGAAGCACAGTGAATATTACATTGCATTTGAGCATAATGAATTTATACTAGTAAAGTAATCCTAAAATTCTAAGACGGAAAGAAAATGTCGTTAAGACTTTTTAGGAAGAAGCTAAAAGCAATAAAAGAAATAAAACTGCTTCAAAGGAAGAAAGTTTTGATAACTCGCATGGACATACACGCCCTAATAAAACAAGCTGGGCCTCAGGGCGTAATATTCTTGAATTTTTTTCTATAAGAAATTAGAAATTACATAAGAAACCCAGAGTTTCTTCTGTCTAATGCTGAAAAGAAAGATGATTTTGTGCTCTCAAAAGCAGAAAATATACACCGAATCCTTGAAAACTTACAATTTTTTAAATGCATGAATTATTTCATAGTTTAGCACGAAACTTTGCTTGATAAATCTCTTATTCGGATGCTTAAACAGTTTTATTACTCTAAAATATAAATATAATTATGCTATGAAGTATATTTGTATACAAATACATTATTACTATTTGTAGAAAATGTTTTTTTTTTTTTCGATGTAATGCATCAAGCCTATAAAACTTCATAAATGTCCTCGTATTCTTTCCAGAATATATGAAATTCTGAATCAGCAAATAGTACATATCGTGTTGAATTATGTGTTTGTTCACTGGTGTCCTTTTTTTTGATAAAAAAGCAAAAAAAAAAATGTTACTTTATAAAACTGATAGTTTCTTGCCTATGTTGTTAGAAAGTAAAGTCTACAGTCTCAGCAAATAGAAAGAACTTCCTACCATATATTCCAAAAATGACATAAATATTTTAAGAATTTTCAAGTTAGAGAATAAACAGAGTACAGAAAAGCATACAGAGAGAGGAAGCGTTCTGGCGAAGATTCTTGCTCAGTAAATTGGTTAAAAAAAAGCAAGATTTTTGGACAACAGACTTTTGTTTACCAAAAAAGCTATGGAAAACTAGTTATGGGAAATAACATCCATTGAAATATGGATTTCTGAAGGAAATTCACTTTAAGTTTCCTCTAAAATTCTTGTCCACTCATCCATAGACACAGTTAATAAATATGAAACAAGAACCCTTCTGTTTTGCAAAAAATAGCTTTAATGGAAAGCTAGATTTTTCAGTATTTAAGTAGTTAATTGAAGCTGCTTCTCAGAAAAGATATATGATAAGTCATATTGGCGTTTCTTCAGGTAATGTTATTCTCAGCAACAAAATAAACAACATTTAATGGATGCATTTATAGCCCATTTAAAGTTGGCCTAAACAGACATAAACAGACCATAAATCATTCTGGAATGTGTATGGACTTGAATATCAGGCATTAAGTGTCCACTGTGCCGAACGAAAAACTGTCGCCCATATCAGAAAGATAAATCTTTACATGGGATCACTTGAAATGAAATTTATGGAAATATATCCCTGCCGGAAATCGTATTCCAATAACAGAAGTTATTACTGCTGTTGTTCGTCGTTGGCACAATTCTGCCCAGTTCCCCTACAGATAGATCTTTCATCTCACAGTGATCGAAGGAAAAATTCTTTATAATGCACACTATATCGTCTAATATGGTACCTTGATTATTGTAAGAAAATTGACAAGGGTGAAGGAAACCTCTAAGACAATCGATTATGTCAGCAGAGGATCAGCCTGTGCGTGTGTTATTTTCTGGATCATTTTTAACCTCTGGAAACAACAATAATCGAAATCACAAAGAAAAAAAAACAGGAGTAAAATAGTTCAAAAATGTAGCGTGTGTAATGAAGTGATGTTAATTCTTATAGGATATCAATACACAGAATTCAACAATCACGTACTATAATCATTAAAATACACTGCTCGACAAAAATTAATGGAACACAACGTGGTGTAACTCATGAAACTTGCGATGAAACGGAAAAAAATTCGGTATGGTGGTGTACCATAGAATAATGATAAAATGAAGAGACAGCGAGAAACTTCGGACAGGTGTAAGGGACATTTATAGACTTGTATAATAATTAACAAAAAGTTCACATTACAGAAGTCGATACAAGATGCTCGAAAATATGGTCACATGACATCAGTACGGATTATGATCCCCCTCCAACGGCTAAACAGGCCTGACAGCGGCGAACCATTCTCGACATAAAGGAGTCATAAGATTCTGCGGCAACAAATCCCATTCTTCCACCAGAGCAGACCTTAGCTCACCAAGTGACCGAGCAGCTGGCTGTTCTCTGTGAGGGCAGCCAACTGCTTGGACTTATATCCGATCGAACAGGAGTGGGACACCCTTGGGGGTCCCACACATGTTCGATCGGCGATCGTGCTGACCGCGGCAGTCATTCGATATCTTCAGTTTCGAGATATTCCTCCACCAGTCGAGCTCTATGTGCAGTGGCGTTGTTGTGCGTGAAAAGAAGTTGGAAGGATGGTACCGCATTCCTCGTTGTCTCCAGATGAAATAACATCTAGAATCTGTTTGTAGGCTAAAACGGGGCTCATCAGAGAACAGAACTGTACCCCATTTGTCAGATGTCTTAAGAGGCAAGACGGCCCCACATAAGACACAACACATGTTCAAGTCAACTATCCTTTTCTGAAGTTCTCGCCATAATCTCCTCTTAATTTATTGAAATATTTAAAAAGAGAACTTTATAGCAATTTCAGCTAATTTTGAGATCATTAAAAATACTTCTAGACTAAATTTCTAATGAGCTTTTGGTTAAGTTTAAAGAAAGAATATCCAGTATATTTATCAAAAAGCAGCTAACCTTCTTAATCAAAAAGCAGCTAACTTTCTTATTCCTTTTTCGACTACAATTTTAGCTGACATTTAAAGAATTATCTCTACCAAACAACTACTCATTGGCCTCATTTGTTTTCCCTCATATCACTTATATATAGAGAATTTATAAATTTCCGGACCGATATGTGTGTGACAATCATACGGTCCCTGTAGAAGTGACTATAATGAACTGTGGCATTTAGTGTGATCCAAAGCAACCGCTTGCAGCAAGACACCTCAAGCCTATATTAACATCTTCCAGCTCTAGACAACAGTTATTTAATTAAATGAACTATTTCATTTAATTTCAACAACGCCCCTCTATTCCAAAAGGCAAGCACTAAGCACTTTCTTATTAGGCAAGCCAGCTGTACTTATATTCTGTACTGCATGCCGAATAACATGCCGGTAACCCTTGTTCACTGCTGGGGTTAAAGACTGACAAACTCCCATGAACGGCAACTACTTAAAGTAATGGGAAAAGGGAAGAGGCTGTGGTTAATAGGAAAATAACGCCCTCCTTCACTTTATGAAAAGATACTATATTCATTTCTCCACCTCTCCACCACATGAAAATATTCCAATTGTACTTTCTACCTTCCCCTGGGAGCTGATTGGATGAGATCATTTTCATGGTTTTATCAGAGAGCATGGAAAGTCATTCAACTTTGCATTTTTTTCCTAAAAGGCAATAATAATTATTATTTTATAATTTCGAAGTTCTATTACTCTTTTTATAATTCAAAAAATTACTTTTCATCTACTATTTCAGTTTCTCATGTATCAGCGGTCACTCCTTAATTTTTTAAAATGATATTCTAAATTTTTCACTGTTGATATATGGGCTAGTATGACCAATGAATTTGGACTAGTTTCAGTCAGGAGAAGAGTGAAGTAATGGATCTGAAGAGGAGTGGCGAGCCGGACGGATACATAAGAATGGTGAACAACTTCAAATATCTAGGAAGCACCATTACAAAGACTGGAGTGATAGACGAAGAAATAAGTAGATGGATACAAGCGGGCGAGAATTTCTATAGGCAGACAAGAGATCTGAACAGGAACATACCTCTGAAGTGTAAGAAGGGTTTTTGATACCTCGAGGGGGTATCCTGGTGCTGAGTGACAGATGTGTGACAATTTATTTCATCGCAAATGCAGTGGGAATTAGTTATGAGTTTACATCACCATCTGTACATGTTTAAGGTCTCCGGACGATGGGTTCCAAGATTGCTGACTCCTTTGCAGAAACAATGTCGAATGCAATGTTCTCGCCAACTGTTGGATTTGTGTGCGGCACCCACCCTATTCTCCTGACCTAGCACCGTCAAATTTCTTGTTTCGAGAAATGAAGAAACCATTGCGTGGACGCCGCTTTGATTCATCTCAAAACGTCGTCAATGAAGCGGAATCGTGACTTCAGGCAAAAAAGTGCAGACTTCTATGATCAAGGCATTAAACAACTGGTCCATAGATGGGAGAAATGTGTTACTATACATGAAGAGTACATCGAAAAGGATTAAAGTTCCTGTGAAGTTTCACCTTTCTAGGGCTATTATTTCTAGGTAAGGGTGCGAACGTTTTCATACCCTATCATAGCAGACCTATTACGTACCAATCTGATGTATGCATCTGAAACTTGGACTATGAGGAAAAAGGATGAAAGCAGAAATCAGGGGCCAGAAATGAGATTTGTGAGGAGCATAGCCGGAAACACAAGGTGCGGCGAATCAGGAATGATGTGATTAGGAAGAGAATTCATGTTTAAAAACTCCAGAATGTGATCGAAAAGTCTCGTTTGAAATGGTTTGGACATGTCAAGAGGATGAACGAGAGGCGTTTGCCAAGAAAAATGTTTGATTTACAATTAAGGGACAAAAGACCAGGTGGGAGACCAAGAATGAGGTGGCAGGACATGATAAAGACCGATGTCATTAAGAGAGGAGGAAATTGGAGTGAAATCAATGACGGAGAGAAGTACACGGAGAGGGCATGGTGGGGAGGCTTCATACGTCGACCCGTAGAATAGAGGAACGATGACAAATGATGATTCTTAATTTTTAACGGGTCTTGTAATATTTTAATTTTTACAAAGAAGAAAAAAAGTAGAATATTACAATACCCGTAATCAAGATCACTTGTTCAATAACACTCGGAAGTAACTTTAACTCACAATCGCTAATAACTTTCTAGCTTAATTTTGCATTATGAAATAAAAGCGTTTAAACAGAAGAGTGCAAATAAATGAATTTGAATGTTACGAACAAATAATAATCTAGCATGATGTAAAATCTTTTGAAGCCTATGGCCGTTTCTAGGTTGGGACGTTCTCTCTCCCAATAACTTTATTAATTTATTTTATAAATTATTTATTTATTAAATAAATTAACAAATATATAATTCTTTCATGATTATTCACAGGTCCACAAAGGAGAGAATTTCTGAATTATCTGATGACCAAGATTTTTCAAAGATTTTCGTTAATGGAGATTCAGTTCGTATTATGGTGTACTTTTGCTCTCAATGTTTTCTTTAGAACGTCGCTACACGGCGAATTTCAAATTGATGAGAACAGCAATAGTAGAAGTACCGCATACAAATTACATTAAAGAACGGTGGATGCGCGATCCCAGTGGGAGAAGATCGATCTCGTTTAATCTACGAGTATAGGAATAGCGAGTAGAGGTCTGTCCAGCTGATAGGCGGTACTAAGAACCGAAAATATCCAAGCATAACTGCGAGGTATGCAGTCTGATTATTCTCAAAACAAACTTTAATTAGCTTTGGGTTTTGAAAGGGTACACCTTTTAACATTAAATAAACCGAGAAAAATTAAACTTGCGAACAACTCACGAATAGAAACGAAGCTCTTAAGATTGGCGAATCTTATTGGAACTTGCTTAAGTTCAGTAAAATGCTTTAGTTTCATTTCATAGATAACTCGAAACACCTGAACGTGATTTAAGTTATTTAAATATTCAAGGGGAAAGCAAATAAGTTAAGCAGCTGAATTAATGCCTTTTAAAAATTCTGTTTCAAACAGGGCTCAAATTGGAAAATTTCACGAAATGAAACGCTCGTAATCCGTATACTTGATACCAACATTCGCATGACAATCTGGAACGACGTTCTGGATAAATGGAACTCTGGTTTTAAAGCAAAATGAAATGAATCGGCAAGCCTCCCCTATGAAAAATTTTGCTCAAGTCATAGTTTTGTTAAACCAGTGAGAATAATAATGAAAAGGAAGGGAGAAATGTAATATCAGATATAAAGTTTAAGGTTTACAGGATGGATGCAGAAACATTCTAAATCACACGTGCTAAAAGGTTCGCATAAACAAAGCTAATTTAAATTTGTCTTAGTTGTATCCGGTTGTCAACTTTTAAAGTACTGTACTTTCCTGTCTGTTGATAACAAAGAAAAAAAATAACATCTTTCCTTTTGTTCATCTCCACTTTTCCGAATGCAAATGTCTTATCTTAGTCTTATCGAAAACTGAGAACGTTCAACAGATGGGACAAAAGGGACACATTTTTTATTTAGAAACATTTAATTAAAACAGCGAAATTAAACCTTGACTATTTCTCCTTTCACAAACCTCGCTTTCATTTCAAGATGCTGATCATGTCCCTATCGTGTGCAATAATATCGTAGCCTACTGAATTGACAGTGTAATTTGAAATATTCTCTGAGAACCGCTTTACAGTCGCCAATCTCCCGGGGAAATGAATACTTTATAACCAAGTACGCCTTCTATTTTTATTCAGAAAGCTGTCTTAGAAAGTGAAGTTTAAAAGGCCACTCTTTCTGATGAAAGGAATAAATTCTGTGGGCAGAAAGAACTAGTCCATGTCGACTTAAGTAATAACAGATTTCATGAAAAACCTCTTTGGACAAGCAGCAGTATTTCGTTGTAGAAAACAAATATATTATGGATTAAATTGGCCATTGTGACATTTTAAGATGGAATTAAGCTATTGCTTAACCCAATGGACCCTCCTCCGACTAAGAACTGAGTAGCGCAGTTTGGGGATCCATTTTTTTTCTTTTTTCTTTCTTTCTTTATTATTTTTTTATTAATATCCAAATAGAAAAATGTCTTACATATGGGAATAAAAATAAACATACGAATAAGTAATAAAAAATAAAGCCTATATCGGCTTTATTTTTTACAACTAAGAGATAATAAAAGAAACAAAAAAATAAGTTAATTAGAAGAGAAAATTATTCACAAATCCACTGATTGGGGGGTAATTTTCAATATCCAAATGTCCATTTTTTCCCTTTTAACAGTAAATAGCAATACTTTTTTTAATATTGGTTCTTAAATAAGAAACATCGACATTGCAATTATAAAATATTGAAAGATATAATGAGAAAAAATAAGATTTTAAATAATTAGTTCTAAAATTATGAAGATCATCACTCAGTAGTCTTGAGCAACAATCTACATAGATCAGAGATAACAGATTATAAACAGCAAATGCCATACATATGGAATTAAATTTAAATATGTGGAAATTAATAAAGTAATAAACAATAACATAAATGAAATGATGATATAAGATTTAAAATTGAATCAGTTACATCTACAAAGTAAAAGGGTTAGAAGAAGAGAGTATAAAATAAACAGAGTGGGATGAGTCAAGGTTTCGATTATTATTTTTATATTATTATTGTTTTTTTTTCCACTTAAGAGTAGACATCACCTATGAATTGTTACGCTCTTCAAAATTATAACAATTGATAACATCTTTTTTATATTGGTTTTTACATAGAAAACATCAATATTAGAAGAGATTAAAAATTGTAACTTTCTATTGAAAAAAAAAAATTGTGTGTGTGCTGAGCACGCATATCGGAAGTTAAGTGAAACTTCTTTAGACGAACAGTTATCATTTGACAGAGGATCCCGTATTGAGTGTGTGAATGCCTCAGGTTGTAAATCTGCATGAATAGGAGCCTCTGAGATATGAGACGTTCCGTTACCAAATCTAGTTTCGGAAAGTGCTGTGGCATCGGATGATAATTAAAACTATTTGACTTCGATAAAGCTGGAACCACTTTGTTCTTGAGAGAGCCACGACGGCTGTTACAGGCCAAGAATTGACTTATATCCTCATTTGGAAATGCTGTTTGAAGAAGAGCGTGATCTTGAGCTACTGCAATCTTCACCTCGTTCTTGAATCAAAGTCAATCACACATGGAACAGCCTGAACCGAAATCATTATCCAGGAATGTACGTTTAAACTGTGCGTCGATGCTTCGGTGAACTTTAAAACCCTGTCGCTCCTCCTGCTGTGTATTACGTGTTGAACGATTTGATGGAGTACTTCTGGCAGTCGGTTTTGGCTTCTTCGCTTTTCGTTTACGACTGGGCTTCGAGGACCCTTCATCGTTTTTATTTGCGGTATCAACTTCCATTACTCCTTCTTCCAAATTCACTTCTAACATTTCTAGGGAGATGCGGCTCTGAAGATGTGGATGAATCTTCTCCGGCTTCTTTGTTCAGCTCCATCTGTGATTTCTTTCGCTATCGAAATAGCTTAGATCTCTCCTGTGTACTCAATGAAGGTGGTGTCTGTGGTCGCATTGCACGTGTTTTACACGCGTTACAACTCTCACTATTAGTCTTCGACATGTTGAATTATGAATTTTTTCCCTCGAAATTTTTTATTAAATACGGTGGAGAATGACGAAATAAATAGCAAGACGCATTCAGTAGGAGTACTGATTCGGTCATGCGTCGCTCGTGCCTAGTGGTGGGGGGAGGAACCATTTGTATCGCATTTTTCTTGGCCATTTTTGTTAATCCACGGACGCATTCCACGTGTACGTGTGCTATATTCCTTACAACGCTCCTACAGTGGACCCCCGCTTTACGATTGGTTCACTATACGATCAAATCATTTTACAATGGACACTTCATAAAAAATACCGTTTGCTATACGATATATAGTAAGCGTCGGTCATTGTGATCACGTTTACGAATTGAATTTTAATTCTATTAACGGCGATTCAAATAGGAGGAATATTATCCACAGGCTATAAAAATAAAGATAAGCATAGATTTACTCTTTACTACCTTACCAATTAACAAAATTAAATGATACGTGAAAATCGGGCGGATATTTTCCACAGTTTATAAAAGAAAGGAAGGCAACTACACGGGGTATTCCAAGGTGACCACCATCCCAATTACTAACCAGGCATAACGCTGCTTAACTTCGGTGATCGGATGAGAACCCGGACATTTAGCCTTGTACGATAGTTGACTGTTCGGAATGCATGTAATGCGTTTACTTATGACAACGTAAGCATTTTCGTTGCGTTTTTTGCCAGTCCACGAACACAAGCTACTCCCATCGGAAAACTGCCCGGAGCGCCTAAAGAAGTTTCACTTCAAAAGTCAATTTTTAAATAGTTAGTTCTGAATTCATGAAGAACAAAAGGTTTATGACGTCTTAGTGATCTAGATGGACACCCTATATTGACCAGAGATAACAGATTAGGGGAACAAAAATACTGGAGATTAATAAATGCAGAAACTTAAAATCTGCAACGGTTCTTCTTTGATACATAAGAAATAAGCCGAAAAATTTATATCACTCATCATAGGATTTCATTTAAAAATTTAATTAATAGTTATATGTAAGAAACCTGATTATGGACCTCTGAATCTCCTTCAGTTGATTAATTTAAAATTTAGTACTAGGGGTCCAATCCTGGGAAGCTTATTCTAGAATTGGATAAACTGTCATACGAGTAATATAGGCTGTTTTTATTAGTTGCATATATTGAAATCACAAAAGGAATCGTTTCAGAAAACCTACTGTTTTTGAACCTCTGCCAGTAATTTTGTCAATATGTATATTTTAAAGTTTCCATTAATAAATGCAGAAACTTCGAGGAGAAAATAATCTCCAAATCCTTCGTTTCTTTAACCTTCTCTATTATTATGATTGTATTCAAATGTATATTTTTTCTGGAAGTCTGAAAGAGATATGAAACAGCATTTTCAAAGTTAATAGATAAGCCATTTTGCCTGATTCAAGAGTAAATATTTAGTCCCTATTCCAGTATAATACGACCATGATTGGAAAAAATCTTTGTCGAGTTTAAAATTATCAGCATAGGTGAGTAATTTAAAATCAATTCCTTCAAACATTCTTGGATATAATTTTAAAAATATCAAATAGTAGAGAACTCTGCAGCACCCTCCTTTGAACGAGAAAGAAGGAAGATTATACACCCCCACCCAAATATCTGCACTTTGCCTAATAGTAAAAAAAGTTTTCCATTAGATTTGCCCATCACCCATGGTGTCAAAGGCTTTCTTAAGATCCTAATATATGATTTCCATCTGATTATTTCTATCAAGTACATTATTAATGTGAAATTGCAGAGAAACAAGATTAGTTATAGCGGATCTCCCATTAAGGAAGCCATGATGGACAGATCCAATTTTGTTAACTGGTTGTGCATTTTCTTACCATGATCTTATAAAGTGGGTTTGCTTTGTGAATAGGTCTATAAGAAGGTGGGACAAAATCTTTCCCTCCTTCTTCTAGAAGACGAGAGATAGTTTTTAATTTGGATGGGAATATTCCATGCTTAAATATAACTTTTATTAGATGTAGTAATTGTTAATGAAGTAGCACAAAGCAATGTTTCCAGAGGGCCATTGGAATTCCATCCAGATTCTGAGAATAATTTTGAGAGAAACTGTTCATTGCATCTAGTAAAGTATTATAATCAATTGACTGTTGAATCAATCTTTTTAAGTTTAGGATTTAAGTTTAGGATGACTGAACGATAGGATTGATTAAATCCTATCTTTCAGTCATCGCATCAACAAAGGAACCCCGACTTCCTTGGATGGCTCCAAGGAAGTCGGGGTTCCTTTGTTGATGCGATGATTGAACGATAGGATTTTTTGGCTGAGTTTGTCTGAAAGTATAACTGTCTAATACTAATCATTAGTATTAGTGCTTTTATGATGACATTCCTTCTGATTTAAGGAAAGTTCTATTCCAGGACCAGAGTGAAGCATATTAAGGTAATCATTATGAAAAGAGGAAACAATCACTTTTGTTAACCATAAGGTAATGATTAAGGATTTTGTAGTTTAGACAAAATAACGAATCTTTCATTGTAAGAAGTTCCATATACCTTAGATGTCTTAGTTCTTCATTAACATGTTGAAACTTATCATCCAGCTTACTGGATGATAAGTTACAATATTCGTTGTAGTTTCAAGTGAAAATCGGCAAAGAAAGAAGGATAAACTTCCTCAATATAAAATCGTAGTTTGCACAGAATTTTTCTGGCTTCTTGAAGCAGAGAAATGGTTGGTTTCTCAGAAAGTCCTTACTAATAAGCCTTTTCGTGAGATTAATGAGAGTAACCACCTGATTAGTTAAAAAGTCTAGTGAAGCCAATTTTTTTTTCATATTAATCTTTGATTTCAAGGTTTCCGGTACAATGTAACTGATCTGCGCTTGAAATAAGTTAGGAATTAAATCTCAAAACAAGAAATTTGTAATCTTTTTTCATTATTTTCATCGGAAGATCGTATTTAAGGAACTTTCTCCTATTCCTGGACTAGAGTGAGGCATGTTCACGTAATCATTATGAAAAGAGGAAACTGGATCACTTTTGTTAACCAGAAAGTTATAATTACTCAAAAGAGAAATTTGTACTTTAGATAGAATGATAGATGGAAGTAAAATTGGGAGAATCAAGAATATTAGTACCATCATATGAGTTACAGAGGTGGTTATTTTTCACTCACGGTCCACAAAAATTCTTTTTGAAAACCAAGCAAGCTATTAAATTTATTTAAGTCGATGCTGAAAAAAAATTCGTTAATACTGAATTTTTTTCCAAAAAGCAAAAACCCGAGGCTTCTTCGCATCATAGCTAATACTAATAACTTGTAAGCTAACAAATATTCAGAGATATCACTGAACATTGCAATTATCGACGAACTACGAAACCGGCTGGGAGAAAAATTCTAAATGTGCCAATTTTCGTTTGTTGTTAAAATATATTCATACGATTATAATATCCAGCTATTTTTATTTCTTAAGTTTTTTACTTCGACAACCCCCCGTCCAAATTTCACTGTAGCCCTCCAAACTAAAATGGTTGCGGGCTCCCTTGCCTTACACCTCAGTGATGCCCATTAAATTATATCATCCAAAACAGATACTGTAGTTGAACTGGTCAGTCATTTCATAGGGTACGTTTTATACTCTAAGGCAACTACACAGCAGTGAAGAACGTTACAAAATGCACTGCAAATGGTAGGTATACACATATGCATATGTGTACACCTACCATATGCACAGTTACTATTAGCCTGAATTTTTTACGGTTACGTAATTTCATCTAAATGATGAAAACTTCATCATTGAGATGCTATTTTTTTTACGGCCTGAATTTCATCTCAATGATGAAAACTTCATCATTGGGATGCCAGAAATCCTAATTTTTCTAAGTTCACTCTTAGATAATTGCTTGAAATAGGTGTGACGTTTTTAGCGTAAATTTTGGAATTCCGTATTGATGCTGGAAGAACCGAAGAATAACCGATTAGAATCTGGTTAATATAAAATAGACATAACTTATGCACACACAACGCTAACCAATTAAAATCTCACGCGAAACATTTCACATCAATTAAAGTACTGGCGCGTGAATTGTTTATCTGTTCCAGAGCAAAAAAGTTATACAATAGTGAAAAAAATAACAAAATTTATTTTAGTGTCATTTTTTTGAAAAACAGACGGACAGGCAAATAAATCTGAAAAAAACTATAAAGTTTGCTCAAAAAGTTCGCACGAAATTCCACAATTTAAAAACAAAACGAAGATACAAAGTAATTACTTCATTAATTTCGGGAATTTTTTTTTTTTGTTGGCGAAAGAAATATAAGGAATTTTTAAAATATTTTTCTTGCTCTATCAGCTGGATAATTAATTATGGTAACTCGCGTACGAAATACAAAGTTTTTCTTTACGTCAAATAAAAAAGGCGTATTTTTAGGTTGCTTTAATTTATTACAAGTGGTGTAAAATTTCAAGATTCTGAATTTGAAATGGAAAAAAAATCCTCTTTTCTACTGCTCTTCCTGTTCTATTTAGTCAATTGTAAAATCTATTATGGATTAACAAACCCGCTTAATTAAATGTTTGTTACGATATTACCCTCGGGTTTTGTATCAAAGCTAAATCACAAAACATTCGGAAAGCCTCAAGTAGGAATCGGGTTTATGGCATTAACTAGAATTTATTGAGTTCATTTTTAAATACGAAATTAAGCAATTAATGCTTTTGCGCAAATGATTTACTGACATGACAAATTAGGATGTCCTGATGTCCTTATGTTTTATTTACATTTAAAAATCGCTCTCAAGTGAAATGTATTTCAGCATGAATAAGGTTGATTTTCAAAACAAACATCTCGAAGTTTTAAAATTCCATCTATATTTTTATGACCATTTAAAACCCAGTGTTGAAAGTGAATGTTGATAGCCAGTGAGGTGAATTACTTAAAAAGAAGATCTTGCTATTTTAATATTAGATTACTGATGCGTTTAATTTGGTAATAAAATATTTTTTGGAAATTTTACTTTATTGAAGGTTGTTTGGGAATGTTAGCAGTTAGTACTACTGGTATTCTTTAAAAATATATATTCCTTATGCAATGCAGAATTTTAAATCTTATCTGACGGTAAGCTAGCTTAGGTCAACTTATTTCGATATATATTTTGAACTTACATCGAATTCCAGCGTTCCCAAGCGGAAAGAACATCCGTTACATCATTTCATATAAAGGATGTCCTTTTCACTGAGAGCAAAACAGACACTTTGCCTTGTCGGAGACACGTGAGGCACAGAGAGGCAGGAAGTGGATGACTAGTTGTCCGGGGCTTATATATCAAATCGCAGTAACATTTCTTAGGTCTCATGGTGGAGCATTCCTGAAACACCAGAAACAAACATATTTTGAGAGGTCTTATCACGGCCATAATTCTCAGCCATTGTGACAATTCGCGCGATGCTTTATAAGAAATATTGCTTAAAAAACGCCAAAAGTGAAAACATATCTGGTTGCACCCTGTCACGTTACAATAAAATCTCCTTTGTTACTACTGAACCCTGACAGTCCAAAATATGATGTTTTATTTATTCAAGAAATAATGGAAGCGAATTATTCGGATATTGACGGATAATTCGCATCCAGTATTTCTTTCTTTCCGTTATACTTGAGTCACTGCATCGTAAAAGTAAAAGAAAATGAATTTTCTGTTTATACTCCGGCCGGCCATATAAGGCCAGAGGATTCACTAGAGAGTGAGATATAAGAACAGTATAGTATTTTGTAGTCACGCGAGCTTAAACCACGATCACTCAAAGCATGTACACTTTTGTACCCTGGCGCTCCATCAATACATTCTTAAAAAAAAAATCACAAAATTGATCTCAAAATATCGGATTGATTTCAACCACAGTGTAGAAACAAAAGTACATAAAACTATCTCCAATTCGCACAAGAAATATTTTTCACCATCGGTTGGAGACAGGAATCGAACCCAGTCTTATTACTGTTTTTAGTGTGCAGCCTCTGGCAGCTCACCGTGGTAGGTATGTATATTTTTCCATATACAATAAAAGTTATATTTATATAGGGAAAGACATTTTAAAAATATCCTGTATTATGTTACCATTAGTACGTAATGGTTTGGCCTAGTGAACTCCCGTTAGATGTGGTGTTATTACATTCCTTTGTACATAAACGGTGAGGAGAAGCGCGAATTCATTCGTCCTTAGTTATGAATCGTTAAAAGGTACATGTGAATTTCACACAAATTGGGAGAGTAATGAAGTTTTGCGTATTGGGACCTATGGTTGTCGTATGAAACTATTTAATATCTGATGAGAAGATGCAGCAGACACGCAGTGGCGCCCACAAAATTACCACATATACGTTGTTGCATGAGAAACGCGTGAGTAAAGTATTAGAACTCATACATGCATGGCAAATATGAAAAGTAAGTTTCGCATTTCTACATGGGATGCATGTCATTGATTTTACAGAGCTGCAGCAACCAATGGAGGATTAAGGATAGTTGGGGCCCCTAGGCAAATTATATTTGGGGGCTCCCCAAAAAATAATAATAAAAAAAAAGAATTTTAAAAAAATAACAGTTAGGTGGCAAATGAATGAAATTTTGTACTGTTGAATTTTTTGAACTTCTGGATTTTTCTGCCTGTTAAAGGGTTAAAGGATGATAAATAATAAAAATTTTTAGTTTAATGAATAATTTTTTATGTCGTTTTTACCAATTTACTTTGCCAATTTTAGAATTCGCGATTTTATTGATTATGTCTTCAAAGTTTATTTTTTCGGCAAACTCGTGTTCAATGGAAATTAGGGATAAGGCATTTAATCGCTCTTGGCTCATTACAGCCATTGGTATTGCGACATTATTTAAACCGTAGATGGTACGCGCTGTTCAAAATACGTATTAAAACGTAATAATTGTTTTGAAAAAATTTTCTCTTAAAATAATCAAGATTTTTATGATGTTTACTGAAAACATTAATCTATTTTAGGAACACTATAGGAAAATGTCTTGGCTTGGGGGCCCCCAAAACGTGGGGTCCCTAGGCACTTGCCTCAATGGGTAATCCTACCCTGGCAGCAACTTAGGCCGCACTGCTCTGTCTATTATACGTGTAGAAGTCTACGTTCACAGGCCAATTTGCATTTTTGCGGGCTGAAAAACCCGGAATAACTAGTGGACAAACCGTAATTCTTCCTGAGATCGGCGAACCACAGTATCGACTGAAGAGACCTTTAAAAATTCTTCCAGTCTCCAACCAGATTCAAACGGATGACAAGTTATGAAACCACTATAACGAGGAAATTTCTGCCTAATGTCGGAAGATTATACCCAAAAGCACCATCATGATTTCACCCTGGAGTGTACACTACGTATCTTTTAACAGGTCATGGGGCCCTGAATGCCAAACTAAACAGTTTTAAATTAGTAAACGATCCCCGCTGTGTCTGTGGGGAAGTGTTTTTTTTTTTTTTTTAGGAGCATTAGCAACTAAGGCCATATTGCTCCGGGATATACGGTGGTCATTCCCTGACCTTTCCGCATCCTCCGTATTTGGTGGTCACGGGCTCGAACCCGTGGGGAAGTGGAGACATGGTCTCACATAATGTACAACTGTGAAAACTATGAGGATCTCCGCTGCCTCCTAACAACAAAACTGACTTACATCCCCCGCGATAGGGAATCAAACCTGTTGGACTCGCAAGAGTATAAGGAGTTGACAAAATTCGCCCAGGGATTGTTCACCCGAAGGAGGACACTTATTGCTATCTACAGGGATCAAGAACAGGCACCACGACAAAACTAACCATCCTTGAACCCAACCAAACTGGCTCTCACCCAGATACAAGAATTTCCTTTGGGACTGAACTAGCATAATAAAGGACTCGCTGGACCCGACCCAAGGTAGCGAAGGAACCCG